>NC_134816.1:32038766-32191266 GCF_046742065.1 Oratosquilla oratoria | reverse complement strand
ATCGCTGCGCTTCGAGTCGTTACTCCAACTCTCGTGGGCGGGGATTTGGGTGGGTGTGTGCGTGTAAGGTCACAGCATTACACATAAATCGATCATACGAGCTCTGAGCTCTCTTCCGGGAGGGATATAGCTGTCGATCACGAGTCGAACACGTGATCCAAAGACCATTGTGAATACACACACATCCCCATGCTCATGGGGAATTGTAACGGTTTGATGATGATGATGATGATGATGATGATGATGATGATGATGAGGATGATGATGATGATGATGATCATGATGATGATGATCATGATCATGATGATGATGATCATGATCATGATGATGATGATGATGATGATGATGATGATGATGATGATGAGGATGTGTGAGGTAACAACACTACCTAGATCGGGCAATACACATGGTGATGATGATGATGATGATGATGATGATGATGATGATGATGATGATGATGATTGATGATGATGATGTGTAAGGTAACAACATTACCTATAGATCGGGCAACACACACACACACACACACACACACACACACACACACACACACACACACACACACACACACACACACACACACACACATACACACACATACACATACACGCACACGCATACACACACACCAAACGAAGCACGTTCGGTACACATTCGCTCAATCGTGTTGTCTAAGTCCACGAAGGCGGACAATAGATAGCGGTACAGCGATTGCCTCAACACACACAACCAACCCTTGAAGACCCACAATGTGGCACGAACAAAGTCGTGCCATGGCACACAAAACCCGGGACTGTGCAGTAAAAAGCTGGTTCGTGACACAAAATCGTGCCATGGCACATACATAGTTTCGTCAAAGAATCGTGCCAGGCTACAAAAATGACTTGTGCCATGGCACAATGAGGACTCGTACCATGGCACAATGAGGATTTGTGCCATTCTACGAAGACAATTTGTTCCGTGACACAGAGGACGCGTGCCACGGCACGAATACAACTTAGGCGATGGAACAAATAACCGTGCCATGGCACAAAGGAGACTCAGGTCATTCAGTACCAATGGAATAACCCCATAAAGATTAATAAAATCGCCAAGCGACAGCAAGAATAAAAGGAGAAAGGTGGTATCAGGGAGAAAGTGCGGGGGATGGGGGCAAGAGCGGGGGGGGAGAGGGGGAAGGGGGAGAGAGTGGGTGTGACGGGGAGATCAATGGAGGGGGAAAGCTGGGGAACGGGGTTAGCGGGGGAAAGGGGGGAGAGAGGGGAAGGGGGAGAGTGGGGGGAAAGGAGAGAGAGGGAAAGCGGGATGGGAGGAGAGAGGGGAAGGGGAGAGGGGGGAAGAGAGGGGAGGGGAGAGCGGAAGAGATCGAGAGAAGGGATGAGGGAGAAGACGGGGGGACAGTGGAAGGGGGTGGGCGGGGGAGGGGGAAGAGTTGGGGGAGAAGGGAGAGGAGGAAGAGTGGGATAGGGGGGGAGAGACGGGGAGGGGGAAAGGGGGGAGGGGTAGGAGGAGAGAGGGGGAGATGGAAAGCAGGGAAAAGGGGGGGAGCGAGAGACGGGGAGGGGGAAAGGCAATAGAGCCGGAAAGGAGGAGAGTGGGGGGCGGGAGGGGGAAGGGGAGAGAGTGGGTGAGGGAAGGGGGACATTGAGGGAAGAGGTAAGCCTGGGGGAGAGGGGAGGACAGAGGAAGAGGTGAGCGGGGGAGGAGGGAGGAGGAGGAAGGGGAGGGGGGAGGAGGAAGGGGAGGGGGGAGGAGGAAGGGGAGGGGGGACAGGGAAAGCGGGACAGGGGGGGAGGAGGAGGAGGAAAACACAAAAGTGGAAAATCCGGCAAATATGTGACAAATTATGCGTCAGATAAGAGCGTTCCGGAGAATTGCGTTCCGGCGGAATATCCACCAGAAAAAAAAAAAAAAAAAAAAAAGTGTCCCAAGGAAGGCCTACTTCAAGAAGGAGCTGAAGGACAACCTGGTGGAGGATGAGAAGGATCTGGAGGAGGAGATAGTAGAAAGTAAGCCAGTGGAGGAGGAGCTACTAGAGGAAAAGGTGAAGGAGGAGGAGGAGCTAGTAGAGGAAAAGGTGAAGGAGGAGGAGGAGCTAGTAGAGGAAAAGGTGAAGGAGGAGGAGGAGCTAGTAGAGGAAAAGGTGAAGGAGGAGGAGGAGCTAGTAGAGGAAAAGGTGAAGGAGGAGGAGGAGCTAGTAGAGGAAAAGGTGAAGGAGGAGGAGCTAGTAGAGGAAAAGGTGAAGGAGGAGGAGGAGCTAGTAGAGGAAAAGGTGAAGGAGGAGGAGGAGCTAGTAGAGGAAAAGGTGAAGGAGGAGGAGGAGCTACTAGAGGAAAAGGTGAAGGAGGAGGAGGAGCTACTAGAGGAAAAGGTGGAAAAGGAGGTGGAGGAGGAGGAGGAGAAGGACAAGGAAGAAGAAAAGGTGAAGGAGGAGGAAGAGGAGGAGGAGAAGAAGGAAGAGAAGGGAGGAGGAGGAGGAGGAGGACGCTATACAGGTTGGGAACAGCTCAGTTGATAATATGGGAAGAAAAGGTCAAGAGGATTATAATCCTGATGGAGAGGCAGGAGGAGGAGGAGGAGGAGGAGGAGGAGGAGGAGGAGGAGGAGGAGGAGGAGGAGGAGAAGGAGGGGGAGGAGGAGGAGGAGGAAGGTGAAATGCTGACTGGAGGAAGAAAAGTCATGACAAGGTCGATGATGAAAGTCGATTTTGAAATTTCAAAAACGAAGAACGAACTAACGGTCGTATACAATAACGTTACAGAAACTGTTACAAATGCAAAGAGTAACGGTCGAAGTGACAGAAAGTAACGGTTACAGTCACACGGTGTAACGGTTACGCTGTGCAACAGTACAACGCTGTGTTACGATGTAGGGAGGGGCCTTGGAAATCCGCAGCCCCAAAGAAGCCGGCACCGGTCCTTAGTGTGGAGCTCTTTCTATGACAAGCCCTCTCAGTTGCAGCAAGACGCTTTTTTTCTTTTCTTTTTTTTCTTGCTTTTTTTTTTTTTTTTTTTTAAGGCCGATGTTTGGGTCACCTCCCCGCCTGGCCAGGGCTGTCGGGAACCAACGCAAGAAGGTCCAGGGAATCGAGCTCACGACCAGCTGCTCATGACTTCAACATGGTATCCATTGGGCTATGTCACCGGTTGGAAATAAGAGAAGAGCAGTCGCCGGTTGTATGTTCTCCTTGGCCACAGCCCGGAAACCGAATGCCAGCCCACCGGGGCACCTATAAATGGAAGTGAGGATGTCGGGGTTTGAGGGTAAAGAGGAGGGAGATGAGCCTCTTCGACGTCCTTTTCGCGGGATCTCCGGAGTAACCGGTACAAAGTAACGTTGGAAACAGAGGTGGAAACTTAAAGAATTTAATCCGGTAACTTTCGAGAGTAACGACACCAAATTCGAACAATTAACAGAAGTAACCAGTAACGCCAGAAACTTCAGAGAAGTAACGATAGTAACCTTAGGACAATACGGCGCTAAGTAACACGCGGTAACGATGGTAACCAAGAAGTAACGGGTAATAAAGTCAGAAGTCTTGTCTCAGGAAGGAACCAATTCCTGAACTTAACGAAGCTTTTCCTTCCTCATTACAACGTCAACCGCCCTTATCGAAGCACCTCATGAGTAAACTTAAGGTCCGGGTTCGATCCCCGGTATATGCAAAGCCCTTTAATGGCTCTCCAACCCCTCTCCACAATGGCGGCGGACATCAGAGGTGTGGTAGACCAGTGTCGTATACTAGTATCGAGCTGATTACACTGATTTTAGACTTTTCACAACCGCAGCCATTGTATATATATATATATATATATATATATATATATATATATATATATATATATTTATATATTTTTATCACATGCACTCCTCAAGGGATAGACCGGTCCTGCAGTGGGTTACTTCCGCTGAACTACAACTTACTACCTCAGGAATGGGTCCAGACTTGAAACGACCCTAAACCGAGCGAGACCCAAAAATCAACCAGGAACATTCTGCTAGAAAATGGCTCTCGTTCTTAATTCTAGAACGTTCGTCCTGTGGTGTACTGTACATGTGCCCCACAAGCATGCTTGTGCGTAAGGCGCAAGTTGATGCATGGTAGAGTTGTGTGATAGTTGATCTGACTCAGTGCTCAGTAAGCCCAGAAAGGGTCACCGGAATTAGGTCGCGTCTGGTCATGGCGTCAGGTCAGTCCCTTGTATATATATATATATATATATATATATATATATATATATATATATACACTAGGGCAATTCAGTCAGTCAGTCTGACCTCTGTACTTGTAGCGTGTCACTAGGCATTCGCGGTCGATCCCCACTAGGAGACCACGTCCTAAGGCCGACGCACACGTCTCTTAACTAGAATAAACTATACGACGAAACCGCGGATCACTCTCCCTATGTCACCACTGTTCCAGGTACCCGTATCTTACAGTCCAGCGTTCTAAGGCCGTCCGCCACGTGACGTCACTCTTCTCCGTAAACCAATGACGTCAGACATTTGTGGCGTCATCAGAAGCCCGTAACTATGACGTCATCGTTGTACTTCATCACTGGTAACCAGCGCTTCTATCCTTAGAGAAGGTATAAGGTGAGACTTAAGACGCTGCGTGACTCCGATCCATAGGGGTGCCACCAAATTCCCATATGGGCGACAAAGTGGCGCCACTACACTCTTGCGATGATGATGATGATGATGATGATGATGATGATGATGATATGATGATGATGATGATATGATGATGATGATGATGATGATGATGACGATGGTGGTGGTGTTAATGGTGGTAGTAGTGGTGATGGTAGTGGTGTTGGTGGTAGTGATGGTGATAGCGGTGATAATATTTGTATCGGCGGTGATAGTAGTGGTGGTAATATTGATGGTGGTGGTGGTGATGATGGTGATGGTAGTGGCGGTGATGGTAGTGGTGTTGGTGGTGATAGCAATGGCTATGATGGTAACGGTGGTTGTCGTAGAAATAATGACAGTGGTGATAATTGTTGTAGTGGTGGGTTGTGGTAGTGGTGATAGCAGTGGCTGTGGTGGACGTAGTAGAAGTAATGATGATGGTGGCAATTGTGGTGGTGGTGATGGTGGTGATGGTGATGGTAGTGGCGGTGATGGTAGTGGTGTTGGTGGTGATAGCAATGGCTATGATGGTAACGGTGGTTGTCGTAGAAATAATGACAGTGGTGATAATTGTTGTAGTGGTGGGTTGTGGTAGTGGTGATAGCAGTGGCTGTGGTGGACGTAGTAGAAGTAATGATGATGGTGGCAATTGTGGTGGTGGTGGTGGTAGTGGTCACACTAAAAAAAAAAATTGTCTAAAAGAGGAAAAAAAAAATGAAGCAGGCGAGCGGGTCGAGGGAGCCACAGGATGTGGAGGAGACAACACACAAGCGAGCGAATGATACTGGGAGATAAGACAAGATAAGATATAGTGACACGACCTAAGGAAGGACTTGGGCTATGGAGGAATGAGGGGGGGGGTGTTGAGATATCAATGCTACGAAGTGAGAATGAAGCTCCTCGGTGAAGGAAGAGAGTGAAAGGGATGGGGAGGTGTTGCAATGGATAGCCCTCAGATATCAACCAGGCATGGAATGGGGAGCAATGATACCTACTGGTTCCTACCGGGGAAATGTTAGCTTGGGTAGAGGGGGAGAAGGATTGGGAGAAGGTGGCGAGTGGGAAGAAAGGGGGAGAAGTGAATGAGGGAGGGAGTGAGGGAGGAGATGGAAGGGAGAGGGAGACATGGGGAGGGTTCAAGGAGAAAGAACAAGGGAGATTTGAGGAAAACAAAACAGAGGCAGGCAGAGAAGGAAGAGATGGGAGGGTAGGGAGATATCTTGGGAGGGGAGAGGAGGGGAGGGCGAGAAGGGAGTGAAGGGAGGGGAGGGAGGGAGTGAGGGGAGGGAGGTGAGGGGAGGGAGGGAGGGAGGGAGGGAGGGAGGGAGGGAGGGAAAGAGGGCCAGCCGGACATAAAGAACCTGACCGCGAATGTGCGCGCGAGCAGTGAGACAGCAGAACCACGGCTTGAGGGCCAAAGAGATCCCACAAAAAGGGGGCGGCGGGCGCGCGGATGGGCGGGGAGTCTTAAGAGAGGAGATGAGAGAAGAGAGAAGAGAGGAGAAAAGATTGGAAGAGAGGGGAAGAGAGGAGAGGGTTGTGTGTTGGGAGAGAGCGGACGGTGAACCATGCGAAAAGAGAAAGAGAGAGATAGAGGAAGGTACAGGTGAATCAATAGGTGGGAAAGGAGTGAGGAAAGGAGGGAGGGAGGGAGGGAGGGAGGGAGGGGGAGGAGGGGACTCAAAATGTTTTAAAGTGTTTTTGCTCCTTCCGTACCAACGTCGGTAGTTTTTTTTATTTTATTTTTTTAACATTTTTACTCATCTGTGTAGTCACCCATGGGTACAAAAAAAAGTGGAGGAATGGAGTGAGGGAGGATGGAGGGAGGGAGGGAGAGATGGAGGGAGGGAGGAATGGAGTTAGGGAGGGAGGGCATGAATAAAAATGGGAGTGGGAGGAAGAGATGGGAAATATTGGAAGGGGGACCATCAGAGAAGGGGAGAGGGTGAGAGGGAAAGGAGGGGACGGGAGACGGGAGCGAGAGAGGGGGACGGGGGATGGGGACGGGAGAGTGGAGAGGATGGGGGGAGGGGAGAAGTGCACAGAGAGGGGAGAGCGAGAAGGGAGAGATAGGAGGAGGGTAGGGAGAGGGGGACGATGAGGGGAGGAGAGGGAGAGTGTGGAGGGGAGGGAGGACAAGGAGGGGAGGGGAAGAGTGTGGAGGGGACGGGGAGGGGGAGGGTTGAGGGGACGGGGGACGGACGGGAAGAGGGACGGGGATGGGGAGTGTGTGGAGGGAACGGGGAGGGGACGGGGAGGGTAAAAGAGGACGGGGGAGGAGAAAAGGGGACGGATGAGGGGGAGGGTAGAGGGGGACAGAGAAGGGGGAGGGGGCGGGGGACGGGGAAGGGGGAGGGGGAGGGAAGGGAGAAGGGGAGGAGAGAGGGGGAGGGGAGGGGGAGGGGGAGGGGGAGGGGAGGGGGTGCCATTTTTAATTTTTTTTACTTTTTTTTTTTTTTTTTTTTTTTTTTTTTTCCCAAGTTCGGGAGTGAAGAATCACTCCCACGGGATTTGTTTGAGCCCGTATGGAGACCAGTATTCAGATATTTGTTCTTATTTTGAACCAAATAACTTATTCACCTGTCATCCCTATATGGATAGGGATGACAGGTGGTAATGGACATGGAACTGCTTAGCATAGGCCTTATGGTCTCTTGCAGTCTCCTCCATTCTTACGTTCTCATATCAAAGGTTGCGAGAACAGAGTATATGGAGGAAACAGCAAGAGACCATATGGCCTACACTAGGCAGTCTTCACCAGCACCGACCGTTAAAAGTTCGTTCGAGTTCAAACGACTTCGGTTACAATATTTGAATTTTCAAATCTCCAAAAATCAAAATACCTTTCCGTCATATATAGCAAAGTTGAATGATGAATTTAGAAATTGTAAACCTATAAAAATGTTAGACATAATGTTGAAATGTTCTTAGAGAAATCTAGATTTCTGTAATCGAAGTCATATTCTAGTTATTAAAGTGGAAGTTGGAGGTAGGATGTCGAAGGAAAAATTGCCCAGTGTGATAACACGTTAATTGAGAAATAAGAGGCACGAGGCATAGGAGAGAGGTCAGAGGCAGTGATGTAGGATATAGGAGGTAAGAGGAGGGTTATAGAGGCAAAAATCTATCCATTCATCTATTCATCTATCAGTCTGTCTATCTTTTTCCCCCTTGTAAGGAAGTTAGCCAAGACAAAGGCACGCCACCCACTCCCACCCATTCCACCCTCATCTTAAAGGTGGAAGGGCAGGGGGAAGGGGAAGGGAGGAAGGGGAAGGGAGGAAGGGGAGGGGAAGAGTGGAAGAGGAGGGGAAGAGTGGAAGGGGAGGTGAAGGAGGAAGGGAAGGTGAAGGGAGGGAGGAAGGGGAGGTGAAGGTGAAAGGGGAAAGGGGGAAGGGGAAAGGGGAAGGGAAGAGTGGAAGGGGAGGGGAAGAGTGGAAGGGGAGGGGAAGAGTGGAAGAGGAGGGGAAGAGTGGAAGGGGAGGGGAAGAGTGGAAGGGGAGGGGAAGAGTGGAAGGGGAGGGGAAGAGTGGAAGGGGAGGGGAAGAGTGGAAGGGGAGGGGAAGGGAGGAAGGGGAGGTGAAGGGAGGAAGGGGAGGTGAAGGGAGGAAGGGGAGGTGAATGTGGAAGGGGAAAGAGGGAAGGGGTAAGGGGAGGGAAAGAGTGGAAGGGGAGGGGAAGGGAGGAAGGGAGGGAGTAAGGGGAGGTGAAGGGGGAAGGGGAAGGGGAAAGGAGAGGGGGAGAGTGGAAGGGGAGGTGAAGGGAGGAAGGGAGGAAGGGGAGGTGAAGGGGGGAAGGGGAAAGAGGGAAGGGAGAAAGGGGAGAGGAAGGGGAGGGGTAGAGGGGAAAGGGAGGTGGAGGGGAAGAGTGGAAGGGGAGGTGAAGGGGAAGGGGAGGGGAAGAGTGGAAGGGAAGGGGAAAGGGGAGGGGAAGAGGGGAAGGGGGATGGGAAGGGAAGAGTGGAAGGGGGAGAGGAAGGGGAGCAATGAAGAGGAAGGAGAGAAAGTATGGGAGAGAGAATAAAATAAGGTGAAAGGGAGAAAGGAAGAGGAAGGGGAAAAAATAAGGGGAAGGGGAGAAAGGAAGAGGAAAGGGAGAAAGGGGAAGAGGGGAAAGAGAGAGGGAAGGGGAGAAAATAAGGGGGAGAGGGAGAAGGGAGAGTGGGTACAAATAATAATGAAAAAAATAATAATAATTCCAAAACAAAAAGCTGAGCAAAGAGACGTGCGAGAATGAAAGGAACGAGAGGAGGAAAGCGTGGAGGAATGCCGGTCGAGGCTGCGAGGTGAGTGGCAAGAGGATGGAGGGGATAAAGGTAAATAAAGAGGGAAAATTAAGGAAATTATGGAAATTTGGGGGAAAAGGAGGACGAAAGGAAAGAGGAATAAAGGATGGAACAGGAAGACGAAGAAGGATTAAGGAGGAGAAAAAGGAGTGGATAAGGAGGATTAAGAAGATGAAAAGGAGGGAATGGAGGGAAAGAAGAGAAAGAAGAGAGGGGAGGGAATAAGGAGGAGGGGAAGGCTGGAATGGAGGGAAAGGAGGAGGGAAGAGAGGAGGGAAAGAGGAAAAAAGAGTGAGATTGCGGGGGGAGGGGGAGGGGGGTCAAGAGGTGACGGGAGGCGAGGCAAATCGGGGCCAGGAACCGGATTACAGTGAAATACCTCAAGACGAGACGAGGAGGAAGGAGAAGAGGGAGGAGGAGGAGGAGGAGGAGGAGGAGGAGGAGGAGGAGGAGGAGGAGGAGGAAGGACAACAGCAAAAGCAAAAGAAGAAGCAGGAGAAGCAGTAGGGGAAGTAAGAGGAGAAGAAGGAAGAAGAGGGAGGAGGAGGAGGAGGAGGAGGAGGAGGAGGAACAACAGCAAAAGAAGTAGAAGCAGTAGGGGAAGTAAGAGGAGGAGGAGGAAGGAGAAGAGGGAGGAAGAGGAGGAGGAGGAGAAGACATAACAACAGCAAAAACATAAGAAGAAGCAGGAGAAGCAAGAGGGGGTGGAGGAGGAGGAGGAGGACAAAGAGGAAGGAGAAAAGGGAGGAGGAGGAGGAGGAGGAGGAGGAGGAAGAACAACAGCAAAAGCAAAAAGAAGAAGATGCAGGAGGTGGAAGAGTAACAGAAAGAAGAGGCGGAGGGGGAAGAAGAAGCAGGAGGAAGAAGAGGAGACGAGGGGAGGAAGAAGAGGGGGAAGAGGGGAGGAAGATGTGGGGGAAGAGGGGAGGAAGAAGAGGAGGAAGAGGAGGAAAAGGAGGTGGAGAAGGAGGAGGAGGTGGTGGAAGAGTAAGAGGAAGAAGAGGAGGCGGGGAGGAAACAACACGAGGAAGAGGAGGAAGAAGAGGGGGAGGAGGAAGAGGAGGAAGAAAAGGTGGAGGAGGAGGAGGAAGAAAAGGGAGAGGAGGAGAAGAAAGAAGAGGAGGAGGAGAGGAGGAGGAGGAGAAGGAGGAAAAGGAGAAGTAGGAGGAGGAGGGGAGGAGGAAGAGGAAGGGGAGGAGTGGGAGAGGAGAAGGAGGGGAGTAGGAAGAGGAGGGTGAGAAGGAGGACAGGAGGAAGAGGAGGGTGAGAAGGAGGAGAGGAGAAGGCAGAAGTAAGAAGAGGGAGGAGGAGGAAGAGGAGAGATTTGGTGGACGTGGAGAAACAGCTGCTTCAGTGGAACTGTACGAGCTGTAGTGGCTTTAATGTGAGTGTTACAGCAGCAGTTGTTGTAGCAGCTGTAGAAGCGGAAGTGAGGCGAAACAGCACACTCTGTAGTGGTGGCAGGTTTTCAGTTTATATGTATTTAATCAATTAAATTTGATTATACAAAGTATGTACATACATACCAAAAAGCCTTTTCCCCCTTATACGGGAGGGGGGGGGTAGCCGAGTCAGTGCATCTACCCTACAGCCAACCAAAACACTTCTATCACCCCCAGCCCTAGGTTAGCACCTCGTGGATGAAGGTTCAGTCCCTGAGCCCGGCCACAACGCTTGGAATAAAGGCAATGCAGTGAGATAGTTCTTTCACAGCAAGGGCTGGCTAACCCCCACCGCTTCATTACATAGCGACCCCTCCTTACTCATCCACTCGGAAATTCTAAAAAAAAAAAAAGAGAGAGAGAGAGAGAGAGAGAGAGAGAGAGAGAGAGAGAGAGAGAGAGAGAGACTCGGGCAGGTTCACTCTTTACCCGTTTACAATCACAACCACTCCTGTTTCTCTCCTAATCCTCCCCCATCAACACCGTCCCATACACCATGTCGACTACACTTGTCCCCTTGTATAGTAGACCTATACATACACTCCTACAACCTACTGTTCTGGAAGACTAATGAAACTAAGGAGGCACAGTTTAACATATAATATAAAGACAATTGGCACGAACACAATGGACAAACGTCCGGTTGTTACAGACGTCACGAGACAACTGGACTCGACGCTAACATTCCCGCCAAAACTCTCTACCCACGCCTTGCGGGCATTTGATAAAAATAATAAACACTACTGAAATAATATAAATACATATTACAATATAAATATACAAACATCGTGCCAACACACCACCAGTACACTTCGATCACTTAGACACATAATGAACAATCTCACCAGTCATTCCACTATGACTACTCCATCGTTTGTGGGACATTCCATTTGGACTACGTGCTTTATCATCGCTCTCTCAATGTGTTTGTAGATAGTATAAAGGAGGAAGGGGAGGGGGAAGAGAAAGGGGAGAGAGAAAGGGGAAAGTGAAAGGGTAAAGAGGAAAGGGAAGGGTTGGGGAGGGGGAAATTGGAATGGGAAGGGGAGGGGTAAAGTGGAAGGGGAGGGTTGGAGAGGGGGAGGGAAAATAGAAGAGGTGGGAAGGAAAAGGGGAAAGGGTGACGAAGGAAAAAGAGGAAAAGGGGACGGAAGGTAAAGGGGAGGGAGAGGGGAGGGAGAGGGGAGAAAAGGGGAGGGAGAGGGGAGGGAGAGGGGAGGGAGAGGGGAGAAAAGGGGAGGGAGAGGGGAGGAAAAGGGGAGGGAGATGGGAGGAAAAGAGGAGGGAGAGGGGAGGAAAAGAGGAGGGAAAAGGGAGGAAAAGAGGAGGGAAAGGGGAGGAAAAGGGAGATAGAAGGGATAAAGGATGAGGGAAGGACGAGGGAAGAACGAGGGTAGGAAGGAATAGGGGATTAGGGGAGGAAGGAAGAGGGGAAGAGGGGAGGGGAGAAAATGGAGGGAAATAGAAGGGAGGGAAATAGAAAGGAGGGAGGAGAGGGAAAAGAATGGAGAAGAAGGGAGGAAGGGAGGAAGAGAGAAGGGAGAAAGAGAGGAAATTGAAGGGGAAAGAAGGGAGGGGGAGGAGGGAGAAGAGAAGGTGGAGGAGGAGGTGAAGGAGGAGGAAGAGGAAAAAATTTCCAGCAGATCGTACTAACATAAGATGAACATCGACTAACACACTCCTCTTCACGAGGGAGAGAGGAATGATGAGGAGGAAGGAGAGGAGGAGGAAGAGGGAGGATGGGGGAGGATGGAGAACGGGGGGGGGGAGAAAAGGTGAAGGATGTATGGAGGGCAAAGCCGGGAAGGAGAGGACCAGAGGATATCTCTCCTCAGCACAGAATCTTACCACACTTGAAGGGGGCGAAGGGTGGGAGGGTGGGAGGAGAGGGTGAAGGTGATCTGAAGGTGGTGGTGGAGGGGATGGAGGAGGAGGAGGAGGAGGAGGAGGAGGAGGAAGAGGAGGAGGAACATAAGAATGGAGGAGAGTGCAACAGACCATAAGGGCAACACTAGGCAGTTCCATGTCCATTACTACCTATCATCCTCATCCATAAAGTTATAGGAGGTGGTTGAGGTGGAAGAGGAGAACGAGGAGGAGGAGGAGTAAGAAGAGGAGAAAGAGGAGAAAGAGGAAGAGGGGAGGAGAACGTGGAGGAAGATGAAGAGGAGGAAGAGGAGGAGGTGGAGTAGAAGGAAAAGATGGAGAAGGAAGACGAGGAGGAGGAAGAGGAGGAGGAGGAGGAGGAGGAGGAGGAAGAGGAGGAGGAGGAGGAAGAGGAGGAGGAGGAGGAGGAGGAGGAGGAGGAGGGAGGGAGGGGAGGAGGAGGAGGGGAGGAAGAGGAGGAGAGCCGCAATGTCTTGGAAGGAGAAGTGGATGAAGACTATTCTCTGGAACCTGGAACGACAGGCTTCCAGTCTCCTGGAAACCCAATTTACTCGATCGATAAATCCAAAGATCCATAAAAACAACGAATCCATGCCAGACAACTTTGATCCCAATGGAGAGGTGACATTAGGTCTAAATTTATCTAGAATAGCACGTGGGTGCTTGAGAACAGTGACTAAGTCCCTAATTAAGTTTCTAGGTTACAAAAAAGACTTTCCCCATCCAGAGAGGGTCACGGTCGACGAAGACCTTATTCAACAAGGGGTCCTTCCCTTGCCAGGACGAAATCATTAAATCGTGGGGGGTTAGGAATCCTCAATCTATTTCTAATTAAAGGCGCGGTTACACAACAACGCCCCCCTCTCCCCCCATCCCCCCATCCCCCCCCAACGTCTGGTCACGACCTGGGGCTAAAAATATTCTATTGTGTCGAATGCGTTTGTCCCCCTAGTCATTCTCCTCCTCCTCCTCCTCCTCTTCCTCCTCTTCATGCTCATCCTCCTCCTCCTCCTCCTCTTCCTCCTCCTCCCCTCTTCTTCTTCTTCTTCTTCTTCTTCTTCTTCTTCTTCTTCTCCACTTCTCCTCCTCCTTCCTCTTCTATTGTGTCGAATGCGTTTGTCCCCTAGTCCTCCTCCTCCTCCTCTTCATCATTCATCCTCCTCCTCCTCTTCTTCATCATCCTCCACTTCTTCATCACCATCCTCCTCCTCTTCTTCTTCTTCTTCTCCTCCTCTTCCTCCTTCCTCTTCCTTCTTCTTCTTCTCCTCCTCTTCCTCCTTCCTCTTCCTTCTCCTTGTCCTCCTCCTCGTTCTCCCCTTCATCGTCTTCTCCTCCTTCCTCTCCTCTTCCACGTCTTCTTCCTTCTCTCCTCCTCTTCCTATTCCTCTCTCTCCTCCTCTTTCTTGCCTTCCTCCTCCTCCTTCTACTCCTCAACTTCATCCTCCTCCTTTTCTTCCTCCTCCTCTTCTTCCTCCTCTACTCTTCCTAGTCCTCCCTCCCCTCTTCTTACTTATCTTCCTCCTCTTCCTCTTCGTCCTCCTCTTTCTTGCCTTCCTCCTTCTCTCCCTCTCCTCTTTCTATTCCTCCCTCCCCTCCTCTTACTCATCTTCCTCTTCCTCCTCGTTCTCCTCTTCCTTGCCTTCCTCCTCCTCCTTTTACTCCTCATCCTACTCCCCCTCCTCCTCCTCTTCCTTCTCTACCTATTCCTCCCTCCCCTCCTATTACTCATCTTCCTCTTCCTCTTCGTTCTCCTCTTCCTTGCCTTCCTCCTCCTCGTTTTACTCCTCATTCTATTCCCTTTCCTCCTCTTTCTCCTCCTCCTCCTCCTCTTCCTATTCCTCCCTCCCCTCCTATTACTCATCTTCCTCCTCTTCCTCGTTCTCCTCTTCCTTACCTTCCTCGTTCTCCTCCTACACCTCCTCCTCCTCCTCCTCCTTTTCTTCCTCCTCCTCCTCTTCTTCTTCCTCCTGCCCCCGACAACAACGACAAAAAATGTGTCCAATAATTGCCAACCGCACATCGTACCTCCCAATCTTAAAGACCACACTCTCCACCTCTGCCCTATGGTCTCCCGACACCTTCAGAAAGAACCGTTAATTGGATGCCATCAGTGACGTCACTACGTCCTGAGATGACGTCATTGAACCGCTTAATCGCATGGCATCAGTGACGTCACTTCGTCCTAAGACGTCATTAAACCGTTTAATCGCATGGCATCAGTGACGTCACTTCGTCCTGAGAAGACGTCATTAAAGTGCTTGATCGCATGGCATCAGCGACGTCACTATCTCCTGAGAAGACGTCATTAAACCGTTTAATCGCATGGCATCAGTGACGTCACTACATCCTGAGATGACGTCACTGAACCGCTTAATCGCATGGTGACATCATTACGTCCTAAGATTACAAAGGATTACAAAGGAGGAGCATGACGACAGGAGACCTTTTGGTCCATAGCTAGGTCGGTTGCGAAAAAATTATAATAATGATGAATAAATAAATAAAAATAATATAAATGATAATAAAATAAATAAATAAATAGGTAAAGTTAAATAATAAACAAACAGGTAAATAGTAAATAATAATAAATGGACAAATAACTAATAATAAATAATAATAAAATAAATAATAAAAAAGACAAATAATAAACAATATAGAATAAACGACAGTCATTACAGCATCTTGCTTAGGTGTTTATCTAAATGATTCTTAAAGCTTCGAACTGAACTACATTGCACTGCCTCTGCAGGAAGTTTATTCCATTCATGAACTACACGGTTGGCGAAGTTGTTTCTACCCACTTCCAAATTAAATCTATTTCCTGGCAGTTTGAGACCATTATTATCGGATTCTCATTAAACCGCTTAATCGCATGGCATCAGTGACGTCATGTCCATGTCACCTTTCTAAAGGATGACGTCATCATCTAACGTTACCTATCCCAGACATCCCGTATATATCTAACACCTAATTTCTAACAAATAAAATTTTCTACAATAAAACTCGCCATCTAACTACTGCCTTGGTCACTAACATCTAACACCTAACAAAAGCTAAAAAGTATCTAACAAGTCACGACTAACGCCCAAGTCTTCCTTCTAAGCATCACCTATGTCCTCTAACACCTACACATAACATCGAACTACATCTAACACTGATGAACACAGCACACCTAACACCTTCTAACATCTAACTCCTAACACTTTAACCCAAAATCCAATTCTACAAACATTCTCTATAACAGCACTTTCTAACGACTTAGCTTTTCTCACAATAACCAAACTTTCTAAGATCTAATTTCGTTTCTATAGCCTCGTTTCTCTTTCTAACATCTAACACCTCTAACACTAACTAGAAATACAACAATATTTTTCTTCTAGTTTGTCGGATCTGTAAGACATTATTAGAAACATGAAGAAAAATAAATATCTAAACAATCAAATCAACCCATAAAATCAATAACCATAAATAAACAGATAAATAAACAAGTAAATAAATAAATAAATAGATAAGTAAATATAAATTAATAAATAAATGAATAAATTGCCACAAGGGAGATTTTCCAAGTACGACAAAATTCCTCGAAATCCGGGGGTCCGGGGGGGGGCTGGCGCGGGACAGAATCCATCCTTCGATCAAGGAAGGTGACAAAGGTTGGAGAGGTTCCTGGAAGGTGGGAAGGGGAAGGAGGGAAGGGGGAAGGAGGGAAGGAGGGAAGGAGGGAAGGGGGAAAGTGGGAAGGGGAAGGAAGGAAGGTGGAAGGAGGGAAGGGGAAGGAGGGAAGGGGAAAGGAGGGAAGGTGGAAGGAGGGAAGGGGAAGGAGGGATGGAGGAAGGAGAGAAGGGGGAAGGAGGGAAGGAGGAAGGAGGAAAGGAGGGAAGGGGAAGGAGGGATGGAGGAAGGAGGGAAGGGGGAAGGTGAAGGAGGGAAGGAGGGAAGGGGGAAGGAGGGAAGGGGGAAGGAGGGAAGGGGGAAGGAGGGAAGGGGGAAGGAGGGAAGGGGGAAGGAGGAAAGGTTAGAAGATAGAAGAGGGAGAAGGGAGAAGAAGGAAGGAGGCAAAGGGAAAGGATGAAGAATGGAGGAGAGGCAAGAGGGAGGAATGGGGAAGAGGGAGGGAGAAGAGTGAAAAACGGGGAAGGAGGGAGAAAGGGGGAAGAAGGAGGGAGAAAGGGGGAAGAGGGGGAAGAGGGGGAAAGGAGGAAGAGGGGGAAAGGAGGAAGAGGGAGAAAGGGGGAGGAGGGAGAAAGGGGGAAGAGGGAGAAAGGGGGAGAAAGGGGGAAGAGGGAGAAAGGAGAAAGAGGGAGAAAGGAGGAAGAGGGAGAAAGGAGGAAGAGGGAGAAAGGAGGAAGAGGGAGAAAGGAGAAAGAGGGAGAAAGGGGGAAGAGGGGGTAGAGAGATGATGTGGGAAGAGGGAGAGAAGAGGGAGAGAGGAGGAAGAGGGAGGATGGGGAAGAGGGAGGGTGGGGAAGAGGGAGAATGGGGGGGAAGAAGGAGGGTGGAGAAAAGGGAGGGTGGGGAGGAGGGAGGATGGGGAAGAGGGAGGATGGGGAATAGGGAGGATGGGGAAGAGGGAGGATGGAGAAGAGGGAGGAGGGAGAAGAGGGAGGAGGAGGGAAGAGAGAAGAGGGAAGGTGGGGAAGAGGGAGAGAGGCGGAAAAAGGAGGGTGGAGAAGAGGGAGGGTGGGGAAGAGGGAGGGTGGGGAAGAGGGAGAAAGGGAAAAGAGGGAGAAAGGGGGAAGAGGGGGGAAGACGGGGAAGAGGGGGAAGACGGGGAAGAGGGGTAAAAGGCGGAAGGGGGGAAAGAGGGGGAAAAAGCGGAAGAGGGGGGAAGAGGGGGAAAAAGCGGAAGAGGGGGGGAAGAGGGGGAAGAGGGGGGAAGAGAGGAATGAGAGATGGAGAAGGGGAGATGGGGGTGAAGAGAGAAGAGTGTGGGGAGAGAAGGGGGAAGAGAGAAGAGTGTGGGGAGAGAAGGGGGAAGGGGGAATGTGGTAGAGTGGAAGGAGGGGGGGGTAATGCATAAGCCATGCAATCAATACCCCATACGGGTCTCCTTACAAAGGGGTCTGAGGCCTTTGTGCATGTATATGAACTGTGTTTCTCGCTTTATTGCAGATCGTAATTTTGTTAATAACTTGAATGATATCAACAATAAAAGTTTGAAATTTTGCACACTGTGAGAGTACTCCTAAAATGGTAAGCCACCAAAATATTTTTCAAATCTATGCGATATTTTCTAAGTTATAGGCTGTATTTTGGAGTCATATTCACTGTTTCTCGCTTTATTGCAGGTTTGTAAAAATACAATATAAACGTATTGAAATCCCAATTTAGCTTAACAGGTTTATCTAATACAATAAATCAAATCATAAGTATCAAAATTAATGACATGTAAGGAAGAATTCACTAGATATATTCCACAAAATCAAATCATTTATCAACATAACTCCCATTCCTTGAAATTACCCTCAGCAGTCTGCTATCAACAGATGAAGTCAATCTCTTGATTTGAGAAGGTTTTATGGTACTAGCAACGGCAACAATTTTATTCCAGAGGGCATCTTTTGAGGTAAACTGTTGTCCTCCCTCATAAACCTCCCTCTTCAAAATTGACCAAAGCTGCTCAATCGGGTTTAAGTCAGGAGAACAAGGCGGCCAAGTCATGAGAGTCTCTCCCTTGATGCCCAGAGATGCGAGGAAGGAAGTCGTGGCCTTTGCTGCATGAGATGGAGCATTGTCGTGCATAAAAATTAGCTGACGTCGACGAAGTAAAGGCAGGTCGTACAACCAAGGGGACAAATGCTCATCCAAAAACGATATGTATGCTTGGCTTGTGAGCTTCACACCTTCTGGCACTCGGAAAGGTCCAACCAATGTATCTCCTATGATACCCGCCCAAAACATAACTCCCCCACCTCCTTGTTGGCGACGAACCCGATGTGGGATAGCAGCTCCAGTAGGACTCCAAACTTTAGCCCATCCATCCGGACCATCAAGTGTGGCTCTGGCTTCATCTGTGAATAAGACCTGTTGGAAGTTTGTTTTCATGTATTTTTCTGCCCACGCGATACGTTTTTCCTTGTGAGTTCTGTTCAAGGGAGGTCTGGAAATGGGCTTCACGTTCCTGGCCATCTCATTCAAGACACTGCATGTGGTCTTTCTGGACATTGGATCAACGCCAGCTTTTGCAAAAATGGAGGCGCTGGTGCCATTGGGGTCCCTATTGACCTGCCTGCGTATTTTTCGCATATCACCAGGGGAAATGCTTCTTCTGGTGCCCTTATCTTTCCTTGGTGTGGTGCTGGGCTTCTCCACAAAAGAAGCCAAGGGTCTGGAAATGGGCTTCACGTTCCTGGCTATCTCATTCAAGACACTGCATCTGGTCTTTCTGGACATCGGATCAACGCCAGCTTTTGCAAAAATGGAGGCGCTGGTGCCATTGGGTTCCCTATTGACCTGCCTGCGTATTTTTCGCATATCACGAGGGGAAATGCTTCTTCTGGTGCCCTTATCTTTCCTTGGTGTGGTGCTGGGCTTCTCCACAAAAGAAGCCAAGGTTCTCTTGTCCCTTCCCAGTTCCTTGGCTAAATCCAGAAGAGTCAGTCCTTCTGCAAGGCCTGCTACAATCCTTTGCTTTTCAGTAGCAGTCAATCGTACATTTCTGGGCATTTTCACAAACCTGCAATAAAGCGAGAAACAGTGAATATGACTCCAAAATACATAAATGCCTATAACTTAGAAAATATCGTATAGATTTGAAAAATATTTTGGTGGCTTACCTTTTTAGGAGTACTCTCACAGTGTGCCAAATTTCAAACTTTTATTGTTGATATCATTCAAGTTATTAACAAAATTACGATCTGCAATAAAGCGAGAAACACAGTTTATGTATGTATATATATAAGTATATATATACGTATGTACGTACGCATGTATATAAATGCATGATGGATGCATAAATGTATATACGTATGTATGGTATGCATGCATGTAAACGAGTATGCAATGTATGTATATATGTGGGGGGGCTTCCTATAAACTGTGAAGGACAATGACTCCGCATTCAAGGTGGAATGGGAATTAGATCACAAATTACCTTTTCTAGATATATTAATTATAAGAAATGCGGAGTCATTGTCCTTCACAGTTTATAGGAAGCCCACAGACACAGGGAGCTACCTACATTTCTTTAGCCATATATATATTATATAATATATATATATATATATATATATATATATATATATATATATATATGCATGTAAGTACATATGGGGATGGCCAAAAATTGTTTCACCAGATCTCACATGTTTGGCATTAGCCATTGATATTTGGCAATAAAAACAAAAAATATAAAAATAAAAAATAAATATACAGATAAATAATAAAATATAAATAGATAAAAATAAATAAAACAACCTAACCTATTTTGACCTAACCTGACCTAATCTAGACACGTGACTGTCAAACTAAGCCCCCCGACCCCGCCCCGGGAACTGCTGTGTGTGTGTGTGTGTGTGTGTGTGTGTGTGTGTGTGTGTGTGTGTGTGTGTGTGTGTGTGTGTGTGTGTGTGTGTGTGTGTGTGTGTGCCCGCGCGCATGTACGTGTGTGATGGATACATTATACATTTATGAGGATATACAGTAAGTGCATGTATGCTGACCACAATATATATTTTATTCTCCATTCCGACTCAAACAACAAAAACCCCATCTACGTCAAAGTAACAGAAACGACAAAGTCAATACTATCTTATCTAATCTTTCAATTCAGGGAGCTTATATGTCCTCAACATATATGTCACATATAGGATTAATATACATATTATAACATATAATAATATACATATACAAAATATATATATATGCATAATAAATATAAATTATATATATATATATACATATATAATATATATATATATGATATATAATATATAAAAATAAATATTAAATAAAAATATAATATATAAATATATACATAAAACATAAATATAATATATAATAATATAAATATATAATATAGACAATAAAAATATAATAAATAAATATAAATATAAAAATATGGAATGATAAAATAAAAACTAAATATAGAAATATAAAATATGGAAGGAACATAGGGGAATTTAAAATAGGGACATAAAATAACAAAATAAAATGAAACGATAAAGATAAAATACAATATAAAATAAATATAAAATGTCAGAAATAAAAATGAGGGGAAAGGGGATGAGAACATGGGGAGGGGAAATGATATAAAATTAAATATTAAAATAGGGGAAGGGGGGATGAGGGAAATATGAAACTGGGGGAAAAATAGGATGAAAATAAATAAAATCGAGGGGAAGATATAAAATGAAATGAAAATAACATGTGAACGAAATAAAAAATATAAAATTAAAAGGCAAAAGAAATAAAAACATAAGTACATCTCATATGTATAAATGATAATATAAAATGTGGATGGGAGCTACATCTAAATCGATTTGCCATGCGCAGATATTTAGCGCATGACGTCAGCAACAGTGAATGACGTCATACTTAAACGAGGTAATGCAACGATGTTGTCGTTTGTGACCCCACCCCCGCACCTACGGACCAGAGTCACACAGTATTTTTTTTTTTCTTTTTTTTTTTAGTATTTTAATCCTTTCTGACGACCTGCTTGACTCTCACCTTCACAGCAATCCCCGACCAAACAAAAAATTAAAATAAATAAATAAATAAATAAAAAAGAAATACATAAAAAATAAAAAATAAATAATAATAATGATTATAATAACAATAACAATAATAGTGATGATTGCAATAACAACTATAATAATAACAATAAATGATGATGATGATGATGATGATGATGATGATGATGATGATGATGATGATGATACTCATAATAATAACAATAATAATGATAATAAATAAAAAATAAAAATATCCTCAGAGTGATATTACCCCAGGGATAGAAGTGCTGCTTCCTGTCCCCGACGAAACCGGTTGCGAAGTCGGTAAAGCGAGGCACGTCGACTCGAAACAGGAATGTTGCACAAGCAGCCAGGCGTCAATACTTGCAAGATTGCAACGAAATCGCAACACTCGTCCCTCTAATTCCGACACTGAACATATTCATTTATTTATTCATATTTGTTCAATCCTTTTGTTCTTCCATTTGTTCATCAATGTGTTATATCGATATTTCCTTTTTCATCCCTGTATGATGCATTTACTCCATAAGAACATAAGAATACAAGAGACTGTAAGAGGCCATAAGACCTACACTTGGCAGTTCCATGTCCATAGAGTTGTCTAACCTTTTCTTAAAACCACAGATAGTTTCAGCGCTCACTACATGGTTACTAAGTCTATTCCATTCGCTAACCAGTATCGGTTATTAGAAAACCAGTTCTTGGCCCTTTCCTTCTTAAATACACGTCTTACGCAGTCGATATCGTAGCGACTTTATTTGCACCCCTACGGTCCAGCTTTACGTATATTTTCTTTAATACCCGAGACGAATCTCCACTTAGATGATTAAACACTTTCAACCTCAACTCTCCCTCCATCTCCATACCCTCCTTCCATCTTTCTTTTATCACGGATAGAAATTCTCTTTATTGCTGAAAAATAATATTTTTTACAATATATTTAACTTTATTCAATTCTCCCATCCCCTATCTTTACTATAAATTTATATATAATTCCCCTTTCCAACCAGGACCATCTTTGCTTCTTCCATCTTCCTTTTCTCTCCAAGTCATCTTCCGAACGCACCCCATCTTCCTTATAAGGCAATGATCTTAACCAATTTTCTCGTACACTCTGCGCTTATGTACTGCTATTGACCCTCATGGAGAAGAACCAATTCAACACTTAAGTATCACTATGCATCCACTGAATGCCACTAGTTTTTGGTTAGTGGACCCACTAAGGATGATCTATTGCCCACTAAGAAGGGTCTGAACCTCGTGTTGCTCATAGATAACGGCTTCGGCCGCAGTTAATTTGATACAAATAATTTATTACTGATGGTATTACACATCAGGGAATTCAGTATCCTTCTCTACAAAGCGTCTACCATAAATTCTAATTTCTACAAGAATGAAATGAATTAGCAAATTATGCGAAAAAATAACAATATATAAATTAAAAGCGATTTGATAATTGCAAAACTATCTACTATGCAACATTCCTTGAGGAAAAACTAAATCAACTCCAGAATCAACCAAACATCAACTCTGGCACCTGGCAGGCACTCAGTCATAAGTCCATGAGTGGAAGTTGACGAATGGAAGACGACAAGTGGTTGAGGACTGACAACTGCGTTCAAGCCCCATGAGCCTGACAGGCCCTGGCAACACAACACGACCTGAGTCAGCAACCTTAATTGTTGTCGTTAAGCTGAGGGTGGGTCCCAGGGAAAAAAAAAAAAAAAAAAAAAAAAAAAAAAAAAAAAATTAATTTCTATTACTATTATTAGTATCATAATTATTATTAATTTATAATAGTAATAACAATAGCAACAATAACAATAACAAAAACAACCATAACCATAACCATAACCATAATAAAATAATAACAATATCAATAATAACAATAATAATAATAACAATAATAATGTTAATAATAACAATAATGTTAATAATAATAATGTTAATAATAATAATAATGTTAATAATAATAATAACAATAATAATGATAACAATAACAATAATAACTGATGATAACAATAACAATAATAACTAACAATAATAATAATAACTAACAATAACAATAGCAACAACAACAATATAATAATAATAATAATAATAAAATAATAATAATAACAATAACAATAATAACAATAATAATAACAACAATAATAATAATAACAATAATAATAACAATAACTAATAACAATCATTATAACAATAATAATAACAATAACACAACAATAACAATAACAATAATAACAATAACAACAATAACAACAATAATAACAATAGCAACAACAACAATGACAATAACAACAGCAATAACTAATAATAACAACAATAACAATAATAACAATACCAACAATTATAATAAACAATGATAATAATAATAATAACAATAATAATAATAATAAAATAACAATAATAATAATAATAATAATAACAATAATAATGATCATAACAATAATATGATAACAATAATAATGATACAATAATAATGATACAATAATAATACAATAATAATGATACAATAATAATGATACAATAATAATGATACAATAATAATGATACAATAATAATGATACAATAATAATGATACAATAATAATGATACAATAATAATGATACAATAATAATGATACAATAATAATGATACAATAATAATGATAACAATAATAATATATAATAATAATAATAATAATAATAATAATAATAATAACAACAACAATAATAATAACACAAATAATAATAACAACAAATAATAATAACAATATTAACAACAATAATAATAAAATAATAACAATAATAATAATAACAATAACAATGTTAATTCAATAAATTAAAATAATTTACAATAATAAAAACAATAATAATCCAACAATAATAACAACTAACAACAACAACACAATAACAATAACAACAATAATACAACATAACAATAACAACAATAATAACAATAATAACACCAACAATAATCATAACAATCATAAATAATAACAACAATAACAAAAACCATAAATAATAATAATAATAACCTAACAATAAACAATAATTCATACAATATAATAACAACAAATAAAAACATAATAATCACTAACAATAATAACACAATAACAATAATACATAATAACAACAATAAAATAACAACCAACAATAACAAATAATCAATACTAACAACAATAATAACAATAATAATAATAATATAACAAAACAATAATAACAATAATATAACAAACAATAATAACAACAATAATAACAACCAATAATCCCAACAATAAATAACAACAATACAATAACAACAACAATAATAACAACAATAATAACAAATAATAAACAACAATAACAAAACAATAACAACCAATAATAACAACAAAAATAATAACAACAATAATAATACCAATAACAATAATAACAACAAAACAATAATCAACAACAAAACAATAAAACAATAATAATAACAATAACAACAAACAATAATAACAATAGTAATAGCAACAACAATAACAACAACAAATAATTAACAACAACAATAATAACAAACACCAATAATAACCCAACAACAATAAACAACAACAATAACAACAACAATAATAACAAAAACAATAATAACAAATAAAAACAACAATAATAACAAATAATCAACAATAATAAACAACAATATAACAACAATAATAACAATAATAACAATAATAACACAACAATAACACAATAATAACAACAACATAAACAACAATAACACAACAACAATAACAACAATAACAATACAACACAATAATAATAACAATAACAACAATAAACATAAAAATAACAATAATAACAATAATAACAATAATAACACCAATAACACAATAACAACAATAATAATAACACAAAATAACAATAACAAAAAATAACAATAACAATATAATAATAACACAACAATAATAACAACAATAATAACAACAATAATAACAATAATAATAACAGCAACTATAACAATGACAAATAATAATAACAATAACAACAATAATAACAATAATAACATAATAATAACAATAATAATAACAATAACAATAATAACAATAACAACAATAATAACAATAACAACAACTACAATAATAATAACAATAATAACAACAATAACAACAACAATAATAACAACAACAATAATAACAATAAAAACAATAATAATAACAACAACAATACATAACATAATAACAACAAAAAACAACAACAATAACAACACAACAATAACAACAATGAGAATAACAACGACAATAATAACTAAACAATAACAACAATAATAATAACAATAATAACATTAATAACAATAAAAATAACAACAACACATAATAAATAAAAAACAATAATAACAACAATAAAACTAACAACAACAAATACAACAACAAAAACAACAACAATATAACAAACAACAATAACAATACCAACAACAACAAATACAACAACAACAACAACAACAACAATAACAATAGTAACAACCAACAAAAACAACAACAATAACAATTAACATAACACACAATAACAATAACAACAATAAAATAACAAACAATAAAATAACAAACATAACAATAATAATAACTAACAATAACAACAATAATAACAATGATAGCAACAATAATAACGACAATAACAACAACAATAATAACGACAATAATAACATCAATAATAACAACATATAACAACAATCTAACACAACAATAATAACAACAATAAAAACACAATAATAACAACAGTAATAACAACAATAACAACAACAATAATAACAACAATAATATCAACAATAATAACAACACCATCAATAATAACAACAATAATAACAACAATAATAACAACATATAATAACAACAACAATAATAACAACAAATAATAACAACAACAATAATAACGATAACAATAATAATAACAATAACAAACAATAATAACAATAACAATGATAATAACAATAATAATAATAACAATAACACAATAACAATAACACAATAACAATAACACAATAACAATAACACAATAACAATAACACAATAACAACAATAATAATAACAACAATAATAATAACAATAATAAAATCAACAACAATAATAATGATAAACAATAATAATAATAACAATAATAATAACAATAATAATAATAACAATAATAATAATAACAATAATAATAATAACAATAATAATAATAACAATAATAATAATAACAATAATAATAATAACAATAATATATAGTAATAACAACAATTATAATATCAACAATAATAATAACAACAATAATAATAACAACTAATGATAACAATAATAATAATAACAATAATAATAATAACAATAATAATAATAACAACAATAATAATAACAACAATGATAATAACAAAAATAATAACAACAATAATAACAACAATAGTAATAACAACAATAATAACAACAATAATAATAATAACAACAATAATAATAACAACAATAATAATAACAACAATAATAACAACAACAATAATAACAACAACAATAATAACAACAACAATAATAACAACAACAATAATAACAACAATAACAACAACAATAACAGAAACAACAACAATAACAAACAACAACAATAACAAACAACAACAATAACAGAAACAACAACAATAACAGAAACAACAACAATAACAGAAACAACAACAATAACGGAAACAACAACAATAACAACAACAATAACAACAACAACAATAACAACAATAATAACAACAACAATAATAACAACAACAATAATAACAACAATAATAATAACAACAATAATAATAACAACAATAATAATAACAACAATAATAATAACAACAATAATAACAACAATAATAATAACAACAATAATAATAACAACAATAATAATAACAACAATAATAATAACAACAATAATAACAACAATAATAATAACAACAATAATAATAACAACAATAATAATAACAACAATAATAATAACAACAATAATAATAACAACAATAATAATAACAACAATAATAATAACAACAATAATAATAACAACAATAATAATAACAACAATAATAATAACAACAATAATAATAACAACAATAATAATAACAATAATAATAATAACAATAATAATAATAATATTAATAATAACAATATTAATAATAACAATATTAATAATAACAATATTAATAATAACAATATTAATAACAATATTAATAACAATAATAATAACAATAATAATAATAATAATAATAATAATAACAATAACAAAATAATAACAATAATAACAATAACAATAATAATAATAATAATAATAATAATAACAATTACAATAATAATAATAATAAAATAATATAATAGCAATAACAATAATAATAACAATAACAATAATAACAACAATAATAATAATAATAATAATTAATAATAATAATAATAATAATAATAATAACACAGGGGAACACTTTTTCAGTAACTTTGAGTTGCATTGGATATTTTAACGGATTTTGAAAGAGTTTTAGGCGCTGATTTCAAATCTGAAATTAGTTTTTCTCTACAAGCTCTAGTTTGTATGCAATTTGAGGTTAATGAAATTGTACATATGTGAACTTGCGTAAACCATATATAAGCATTTTAACGTCCATATATATAGATAGCTTCTAATATTTTGATCATTCTTCTTTTGTTTCAGTTCAAACATGGCTTCCAGAATGAGACATCATTGCAGAAACAAGCCTGATACCTTCTGCTACATATGTGGATGCTACACACTCAATCGTCAGAGACGTAACATATCCTCGTTCGTCAAGCGTGCCTACAAGGCATATTTTGAAGTTCATCTTGGTGATCAAGACAAGCAATGGGCTCCTCATGTTGTGTGCCACAATTGTGAGGAAATGCTTTGAGACTGGACCAAAGGAAAACGCAAAGGTCTGCCTTTTGGAGTTCCAATGATTTGGCGCGAACCCACCAACCATGTAACGGACTGTTATTTCTGCATGGTAAACACAACGGATGTTGGGAAGAAAAACCGACATAAGATTACGTATCCGAACATTCCCTCAGCTATTCGGCCTGTTCCGCACTCTGAAGAAGTACCTGTTCCAGTTTTCAAAGGCTTGCCTTCATTGGACGATAAAGACATTGGACATGATACAAGCCAGCAAGACAGTTGTGACAGTGAATTGTCAGAAAAGTGTTCACAATCGGAGGACTGTTCTTCAGACACTGAACCTTTCCCCGTCCCTAAGCCTCTTCCCCAGGCTGAACTGAATGATTTATTGCGGGATTTAGGTCTTTCAAAGAAAGCAGCAGAGCTTTTGGCATCAAGATTACAAGGCAGAAATCTTGTTGATCACTGTTAAAGTATCATATTTCAGAAAGCGTGACCAGCTTTTTGTGACCTTCTTTTCAAAAGACAGACAGTTTGTTTACTGCCATGACATCCCAGGGCTTCTCAAAGAACTGGGTGTACCTTACTATAGTCCTGCTGAATGGAGACTCTTTTTAGACAGTTCAAAACGCAGTCTAAAGTGTGTTCTTTTACATAATGGCAATGTTTATGGAGCAGTACCTGTCGGTCACTCAGTGCATTTGCGGGAAGACTATGATGATATGAGAATGGTCATGGACTTATTAAAGTATCATGAGCACAATTGGATAATTTGTGTAGACTTAAAGATGGTCAACTTTCTTCTTGGACAACAGAAAGGTTTCACCAAGTTTCCATGTTTCCTCTGTATGTGGGACAGCCGAGCACGAGACAGACATTGGGTCCAGAAGGACTGGCCTATTCGTGACACCCTTGAAGCAGGCATGCCAAATATCATACAAGACCCAATTGTAAACAGAGATAAGATCATCTTTCCTCCTCTTCACATCAAATTAGGTTTGATGAAACAATTTGTCAAGGCACTGGAAACCGAAGGTGAATGTTTCCAACACATCATCACAGCTTTACCAGGGTTATCATTTGAGAAGATCAAAGCAGGCGTGTTTGATGGCCCACAGATTCGAACCCTAATTCGTGATGATCAGTTTGTTGCTAAGATGACCGCTTTAGAAAGGCTGCATTGTTATCCTTTGTGGCAGTCGTTCAGAACTTCCTTGGAAACAATAAGGCGGAGAACTACAGTGAACTTGTGAACAGAATGCTCCTCGCTTTTCGTGATCTCGGGTGCAACATGAGCATCAAGCTTCATTTTTTGAACAGCCACCTTGATCAGTTCCCTGACAACCTGGGGGCTGTGAGTGACGAACAAGGAGAACGATTCCACCAAGACCTAAAGATCATGGAAGAACGCTACCAAGGGCGCTGGGACAAAAGTATGATGGCTGACTACTGCTGGAGCATTAAACGAAATTGCCCAGATGAAATGTACAAACGCAAAAGTTACAAACGCAAATTCCTGCCTGAAAAAAATACACAAAGAAATTGATAAGCTTCCATCAGCTGTGGTGATGTTCTGAAGGATGCTAATCTAACTTTGGGATAGATGTTCTGTTAATGTTCTGTTTCTTTTGCCTTAATAAATGTACAGAAATGGCTTTCATACTGTTTTAAGATTCAAGTGAACAAAAGAATTGTGGCTGATATTGCAATTTCCTATAATAACGAAAATTTAAAAAATAAATAAAAATGTCAAATTGCATAAAATCTGTAGCTTGCAGACAAAACCCGACTTCAGATTTGAAATCAGCACACTCAAGTTGACTATAGAAAAGTCTTTTTTTAAATGCAACAAAATGAGTGTTCCCCAGTGTAATAATAACAACTACAACAACAATTATGTATGTGGGGATGCAGTGGGTGGGACTGCCTTTATGCCTTTTGACTTTGCCTTTGGCTACCTCCCTTGTAAGGGGGGAAAATGCCTGTGGCATATATATTGATAATAATAATACTGCTACTACTACTATTACTACTGCTACTAATAATAAGAATAATAAGAATAACAACAACAGCAACAACAACAACAACAACAACTACTGCTGCTTCATCTAATCCATGCAGCAAATCTCACACTTTCCCAACCAGAACCAGTTGGCGAGGCCAGGCGAAGGCAAGAGGAGGACGAGGAGGAGGACGAGGAGGAGGACGAGGAGGAGGACGAGGAGGACGACGAGGAGGAGGTGGTGGAGGAGGAGGAGGAAGAGCAGAACGAGGAGGTGGTGGTGGTGAAGGAGGAAGGAGGAAGGGTAAGAGGGAGAGGAGGAGGAGGAGGAGGAGGAGGGAGGAAGAGTAAGAGGGAGAGGAGGAGCAGGAGGACAAAGAGATGGAGGAGGAGGAGGAGGAGGAGGTGGAGGAGTTGGTGGAGGGGAGAGAGGAAGTGGAAGAGGAAGAGGAAGAGGATACGAAGGAAGAAGGAATAGGAAAGGAGCAGGAAGAGGATTGGGGGGGGTAGGAGAAGAAAGAGGAGGAATAGGAGAAGGAGGAGCATCAAAGGGAGAAGAGGAAGATAGGAAGAGAAGAAGGAAAAGAAGGAAAAGGAAGGGAGAAGGGGAAGAAGGAGAAGTACGAGAAGGTGAAGATAGAAAATGAGAACAAGGAAGAGGAGGAGGAGGAGGAGGAGAAGAAGAAGGAGGAGGAGGAGGAGGAGGAGGAGGAGGAGGAGGACGAGGAGGAGGAGGACGAGGAGGAGGAGGACGAGGAGGAGGAGGACGAGGAGGAAGAGGACGACTACGAAGAGGAGGAAAAAAAGGAGAAGGACGACGAGGAGGAAGAGGGGGAGGAAGGGGAGGAGGAAGAGGGGGAGGAAGGGGAGGAGAAAGAGGAGGAAGAAAAGGAGGAGGAGGAAGAAGGGAAGGAGAAAGACGAAGAGGAGGAAGAAAAGGAGGACGACGAGGAGGAAGAGAAGGAGGAATAGTAGGAAGAAAAGGAAGAGGAGGAGGAGGAAGAGGAGGAGGAGGAAGAAGGGAAGGAGAAAGACGAAGAGGAGGAAGAATGGGAAGGACGACGAGGAGGAAGAGAAGGAGGAAGAGTAGGAGGAAGAAAAGGAAGAGGAGGAGGAGGAGGAGGAGGAGGAGGAAGAGGAGGAGGAGTGGGAGGAGGAAGAGGAGGAGGAAGAGGAGGAGGAGGAGTGGGAGGAGGAGGAGTGGGAGGAGGAGGAGGAGGAGGAGGAGGAGGAAGAGGAGGAGGAGGAGGAGGAAGAGGAGGAGGAGGAGGCGGAAAGGGAGAACGATATTGAGAGAAAGCGAGAAAGAAAACCCAAAAATGAGAAAAAGAAAAGAAAAGAAACGGGGGAGAGAGAAGATGAAGATGCAAAAGAATAATGAGACAGAAGAATAACAGGAAGTGGATTAGGAGGAGGAAAAACAGGAAGAGGTAGTGGACGAGGAGAAAGAGGAGGAGGAAGAGGAAGACGAGGGAAAAGAGGAGAACGAGGAGGACGAGGAGGAAGAGGAGGAGAGAGAGGAGGAAGTGGAGGAAGAGGAGAGAGAGGAGGAAGTGAAGAAGGAAGAGGAGGAAGAGATGGAGAGATAGGAGGACGGGGAGAAAGAGGAAGAGGAGAAAAGGAAGTGAAGGAGAAAGAGGTGGACGAGGAGGACGAGGAGGAAGAGGAAAGGAATAAGAGGAGGAAGAGGAGTAGGACGAGGAGGAGATATAAGAGGAAGTGAAGGAGGAAGAGGAGGAAGAGAAGGAGAGATAGGAAGGGGATGAAAAGTAGGATGATGAAAATTAGGAGGAAGAGCAAGAGAAGGATAAAAAGGAAGAGGAGGAAGAATAGGATAATGAGCAAAAGGAGGAGGAGGAGGAAGAGAAAGAGGCAGAGGAGGAAGAGGAGCCACAGTTTCCTGAAGAACTCTCTCTCTGGCTAATCTATCACGGGGGACAAGAATGCATCGCTGTGTCCCCTCTTACAGACACACACACGCATGTATGTGTGTGTATATATATATATATATATATATATATTATATATATATGTGTGTGTGTGTATACATACATACACACTCGTAATTACACTTTTATTCTCAAATATCATTTCACTGTATTTTCTGTTATCCTTCATAATTACTGTACTCTCCACCTTTATCTTTAGGACTTTGTGTCCCAATATTCTGTACTCACAAGTTTGTTTTTAACAAAAGGAGTCATTTTGTGAAAATTATGATTTTTTTTTCAATGAAACGAACTATAGCGTCGTTTTTTTTTTTCATATTTCAATTTACTAAATTTGCTTTATTTTTTACCTGTTTATCTATTTATTCTGTTGTTCTGTCGCTCCTTCCTTCCTTGTTTGACCTTTAAATCCTCCAAGGACATAAGGACTACTGTTCCATTACAAAGTCCATCATCATGACATGACAATTCACCATTCACTGTGCTTTTATACACCCACACCCTCCCAAATATATATATACATATATATATTTCACAAGACGAAAATGTAGTAGCACATTTAGTAAAATGTTTTAAGTTACCCACTGTCGGAGAAACAAAGCAAAAGAAACAGACGAACTGTATATTTCGACCACTACTGTGGTCCTCTTCAGCAGATGAAGACCACCACAGTAGTGGTCGAAATATACAGTTCATCTGTTTTTTTTTTTTTGTTTTTTTTTTTTTTGCTTTGTTTCTCAGACAGTGGGTAATTTAAAACACACACACACACATATATATATATATATATATATATATGTATAAATGAAATGAAATAAAATAGAAAAACAAAAATAGATAAAAATAAAAAAGGTCCAAGACAAAATATAAAAAATATATCAAGAATAAACCAATAAGTGAATAAGGTAAAATAAATAAGTAAATGAATAAACAAATAAACAAACAAAAAACCACAATATATAAATAAAATTAAACAAATTATTTAAGTAACATAATTAAATAAACAACTAAATTGATAATCAAATAAATAAAATGACACGATCGGACCCAACGCGACAGGTCGACACTGACCTTGCGACCGCCAACTGGAACGAGATATTTTTCCAGGAAGGAAAAGAAATCATCGATATCTAAAGAAAAAATATAAAAAGAAATCTAAATGTTACCTTCAAGCATCATCTTCATTCTTCCTCCTCAAGTTTCCCTTCCTCCTCCTCTCCCTACCGTTCTTCTTTGTTTCACAATTTTTCTTCCATTTTAATCTATTATGCATCATCCATCTTCTTATTCCCTAGAAAAGATTTATCGCCAATGGGTACTGGTGACTGCCACATGCCCAGGCTTTCCAAGCGACTCTTAGCATACGCTGACTTTTTATTTCTAATTGTCTATTCATCCCTTTTATTAAAAACCCGTCACATGTAATCCATTCAGTTTGAGGGTTTACTGAATAAAATCATGTGGCCTCAAGCAGGACAATATCGTAATATCAACACGTAGACGTGGGTGGGTTTGTATTTTGCATAAATATGCCCGTTTTAGCGCTTCAACTTCTCGACCGCTCCCATTGTTCCTTGTCCTTACCACGGCGGGGGTCACCTCTTGGGGCTCATGACGTCATGTCGCCGATGACGTCATGTCCTTTTTTTTTTTTTTTTTTGCGTTCGCTTCTTACTTGACTTGGAACTGGCGTTGTTACTTTTTCTTCTTTATTTCCTCGTTTCTCCATTTTCTTCGTTGATGGCCATGAGTGTGGATTTTTTCTCGTCCTATAAAGTGCGTGGAAAAAATAGTTTAGTGGGTTTTTTTCTTATAACATTTCTTATCCCTATTCTTTTCAAAAGCACCCGACATTCTCGAGCAAGTTTATGACTCTGTCTTGCTCTGTGATCTCCATATCCTTTTGTTTCGTTTTCACGTTGCACTTCTATCTTCATCATCATTTTCTCAGTATCTTACCTATTGCACAACTATTGTATGGAACTGCGCACATATAATACAGTAGTTGTAGTACTGGTTATCATTTAAGCCAAAATGCATTGAAGTAGCAAATGATATATGAATAAAATCACTGCTGCAGCCAGAATAAATAAAAGGATAAAGATGTAATAGAAAAATATAACCATTCAATTTTTTCTTCTCTGTCAGTTTCACTTTACAGGGATTTCTTGTTTATCCATGCATATAATCATCAAGCGGCAAGTTGTGTAGTTACTAATGTGAAACAGCGACGGGAGGAGGGAGGAAAGGAAATGAGAAGGGCCAAAAGGAAAACTTCTTGTTTTTCTCAAAAGAAAACGGTGTTTCCGCTTGAGATTTAAGAAATTTTCATAAAACGGTATTCCCTGTTGAACAATACTGTATTTTCTCAGTATTTATCATCACTTGGTCAAAGAAAATAATAACAGAATCGAGGGATGGTGTAAAAGTTCAGAGATTAGCAATTTTCATCGGGTGGAGATGGTTCTCTGAATCTTAGAAGAATTGCTTCAAGATGAAAGGTGGACTCCAGTATTCCTAATGTTTCTAAGGAACATAGAGAGACATGTACAATTGTAGGAACTGTGATATATGATGTTTTTTATTCCCTGCGTGGAGGGCTGTGTATGTTGAATAAAACAGTTTTCTTCTTTTGGATTCGTTATTCACGCTCAGCCCCGCATTTGGTATCCGTTTTTCCAGTACCTTCCACACGCCGTTGCATATAAATAAAGGGTTACGAGATTGGATCTCGAAAAAAGCGGGAGTGTAATTATTTCCTGTTTTTCTACGGATTTTTAGGTTGCGTTAGTTTACGGTAGTTAAGTTTAGGATATTGAATTATTGCCAAAATATTGGTTAAAAACATATCGGAAATGATCGAAATTGTCGTATTGTTTACATAGTAAAAATTCTATCAACCTCATCGCCTTGCTATACCCGCTGTTCCAACGCCATCATTTAGTATTTACCTCATCGTTATAAAATACCTTTGTTTCACTCGTTATTGTAACAATAAATGCCCTGTGAATAAAATACCGTAGCATACACACCAGCATTTTCAATTCTTTTCAAACCAGACTGAATTTTCATGTTTTTGTTCTATTTCCTGATCAACAAACTTGGCATTGAAGTGTTGTTCTGAGTGGATTACACAAAATCGACATTATATATTCAACACTAAAATCTTCTATTTTCTCAGTACAACAAAAACTGTCTATAGCTTACCAGGTAGTCATATTTTCTTAAATCTTGTCATATGGGGAAATTTTAGAATAAATTCATGGCTGACAGATACAATCTAAAACTAGAGAACTGCAAATCTAGCATATGCCATATCGAAATAGAGTAAGCCTCTAGTCAATATTTAGTATTTCAATGACAATCTCTCCTTAGGGGGCGGGGGGCAATACTGGACTAAAGATATGGAATCATTACATGTAGAGGCGGTAAAAGAGATTTAAGGAAGGCAAGGCAAAAAGGGCTAATATTACCTACAAGTGATAAGCAGTCATTTTTTTGAGTAGTGACATGTCTCCAGTGATAAAAGAATGTGTGACTCTGGTCCATAGGGATGTCAAAGTTACTAAAATATTGACTGGATTAATCTCAATTAAGCAATCAGTAACTTGTACGGAGACCCCCAGTGCCAGGGCTAATATCTTAGGAAGTGACATTCATGCTCAACAGCTAAGAGATAACATATGGAATTTCTATGAATTTTCTGAAAACATCCTGGTATATTTTCCCTGCTGGGAATATCCATGTGACAGGATTTCAGGATCTCAGAATCTTGGGATTTCCAGTGACAGATGTTAATCTTCACCAATAGACTTTAGATTAACATGAATACCAAATATTAACATAATAAAAAAAGCAGAAACTGTTTCTAAGAATATCAGAAATACAAACTGTTAGCAAGATTATAAGGGTACAAATTGTCAGAAGGATAAGTACACTCTATACAATAACAAGAATACAAACCATCACAAGGATGACAATTACATTTCTCACAATAACAGGAATACCTGATATCAGCAAGATTACAGAGGTACCATCTGTTACCAAGATAACAGGAGTACCAGCTGTGCTACTTTAAGAAGGACACCCAACTTTAGCCACATGGGAAAGTGAAGATAAGGTCTGGCTACTGTTTTGACGAACAGGCGGAGGATATCAACAAACTGAAAGACAACACATTTCTGCATACCAGAACCCTTAATATCCATCCCTCTGAATCCTGTCTCCCCCTTAGAGGACAGAGTCCACTTGGCCAGACTGTGATCCAGCCACCATCCAGCCTAATTAAGTTACCATAAGAGGCTGACTGACAGCATCACAAATAAATGTTCAGGATGTAAAACCTCACCCCATACTATACAACAAGTTATGGAGGACTGCTTTGTACACAATCATGTGTGCCAACAACACAATATACACACTACAAGGAATATGAGAATAACCCTGTTCCAACCATGGTATTCCTCGGGGAGATAGGACTGCTTGGCCAGATCGTCTAGGGAATGACAACAACAATAGATGAGAAATATGAGGGTGTTTTGCTTGTATTATTTTTCACTTATTTTCCATACTTTGGAGGTAAAGGAGAGGGGAGGGAGAGGAAGTTGAAAAAAGGAACTGGAAAAGCAGAGATCAAGTAAAGGTAGAGGAGAATGCGAGAGGCAAAGAGAAGTTATAAAGATAGAGATCAGGAAGTGAGAGGTGGGTAGGGCTGGAAGGGGCAGGCAGTGGGAGGTTGAAAGGGCAAGGAGTGGGAGGTGGAAAGGGCAAGGAGTGGGAGGTGGAAAGGGCAAGGAGTGGGAGGGGACAGGGAGTGGGAGGTGGAAAGGGCAAGGAGTGGGAGGGGACACGGAGTGGGAGGTGGACAGGGCAAGGAGTGGGAGGTGGAAAGGGCAAGGTGTGGGAAGTGGAAAGGGCAAGGAGTGGGAGGTGGGAAGGGACAGGGAGTGGGAGGTGGAAAGGGCAAAGAGTGGGAAAGGACAGGGAGTGGGAGGTGGAAAGGGCAAGGTGTGGGAAGTGGAAAGGGCAAGGAGTGGGAGGTGGGAAGGGACAGGGAGTGGGAGGTGGAAAGGGCAAAGAGTGGGAAAGGACAGGGAGTGGGAGGTGGAAAGGGCAATGAGTGGGAGGTGGAAAGGGCAATGAGTGGGAGGTGGGAGGGGACAGGGAGTGGAAGGTGGAAAGGGCAAGGAGTGGGAGGTGGAGGGGGACAGGGAGTGGGAGGTGGAAAGGGCAAGGAGTGGGAGGTGGAGGGGGACAGGGAGTGGGAGGTGGATGGGGACAGGGAGTGGGAGGTGGAAAGGGCAAGGAGTGGGATGGGACAGGGAGTGGGAAGGGCTGGGAGGGGCAGGCAGTGGGAGGTGGGAGGGAGGCACTGGGAGGTGGAAAGGGCAAGGAGTGGGAGGTGGGAAGGGCAAGAAATAGGAGGTGGGAAAGACAAGGACTGGAAGCTAGGAAGGAGAAAGACTGGGAGGTGAAAAGGCATAGAGTGGAAGCTGGGAAGGGCAAGGAGTGGGAGGTGGAAGGGACAGGGAATGGGAATGGAAGATGAGAGGAATCAATAGTGGAAGGAATGAAGGGGAGGCAGTCGAAGCAGAGAGAAGTGAGAGGAAGGAAAAGGGAGATGAGGTGGGAGGGAAAGAAAAGGAGAGGAAGGGAAGGGAAGTGAAACTCAAGCAAAACAACAACCACGATGCTGACAATGATGATATCATCATTATCAATCAATATCATCATCATGTGTCATCATCTTCCATCATCAATATTTATTATTATAATTATCTATGATCACTATCATTATCAATGATCATTATTATTATCATTATTGTTATCACCCTACACCTCTGAGGGCATAGGGAGCACAGCTTCCATTGAGAGGACTGGTCAGTTGGTTAAATTGCCTTTTGGTTCAAGTAAGAGGCAACACATTACTTCACAGGCCCTCATTTTTTTTCTTCATCAGATTTCTATAGCAACACACTACTTCAGAAGCCTTTTGTACTTTTTATCCTATCTCCTCACCTGGATGGGGTGAAGGGGGCATTGAGAAAGAGGGAAAGTCTATTGTGCAAAGAAGGGAGAAAGCAGGAGATAGGGATGAATGGAGAGTAACTGTGTATAGATGATACTGTTATGCAAGGAAGGGAGGGGCAGGGATGGGGGTGTACAGGGTGTTTATGTGTGAATGATATTTTGATATGGCCCAAAGGGATTTCTCCCCATCTTCTCTTCTTTTCACATGAGGGGACGAAGAGGGGGATTGCCAATTAAGTGAAGTGGCCTTGCTGTGGATGTACTGTGTCTAGCTATATTGCTTCTGACCCAGAGCAGTGGACAGGATACTGGGATGACCCATCATCCATGAGGAGTTCAGATGAGAGGGAGGAGGAAAGGGTGGTGGAGGGGAGAGAATTGGGTGGGAGTAGGTATGTGCCTACGACTTGCTACCTCCCTTGCAAAGGGAAAAAGCTCCCCCTCCTCCTCCTCCTCTTCCTTCCCCTTCTTCTTCTTTTCTCTCCCCGTTCCCTCCTTTCCCCTTATTCAATCTCAAGCATATGTATCTCAACTTGTACTTGAAAATGCTGTAATAAGCGAAACGTCGTACAAATAAAGGCTCCGTCCTCATATGGTGTTTAACTCGTCAGTCTTGTCAGCAACTGCCACTTTCATGAAAAATGTATATATATATATATATATATATATATATATAATATATATATATATATATATATATATATATATATATATATATATATACATACATATACACACATGCAAACTAATTCAGAAACCCTTTATTTTCTTCCAACAAGTTTCTTAAGAATCCTGCCTCTATTGTTGGGTAGAGTAGAGTACTAAAGGTCTTAACATATCTGTGGAACCAATTGAAGACAGCAATTTCCACTGTTATGTGCGTTTTGAAAATTTACTTAATAAACTTACCATAAAACATGACCTATCATTCCACTTTCCTTTACAAATACATTAACAAAACAACATAACATTAAACATACATCTATATAAATTAATCTGACATATTCCCATAAAACTAAAGACACAAATTTAATAGAATGTTGAAACAAGAAACCATAATTCTATTTGGCATCTTTAAAGGGCAAGCATAAAAGATCTAGCTTAAAAACGCATGCAATATAAACTTAAATACCTGTTAACTAAGATAAAACTGTTCACGGGTTAGCCTTATGTAAAGCACTTCCTGATTTTAGGACCTACGTTATACGATGTTTTCAGTTGATTATCACTGACTCACGTATTCGAATCAATATATTGAACGAGGTTTACCTGTCGTCCACTAACCTGCTTATTAAGAACTTGACGCCTGAGATGATTACGTCAATACAGATTATACTACACCAATAGAAGAACCTTTATTCCGGGTTACATACATTCAATGCAGACAATTGAAACATTCCGGACATGAAACTTTCGTAGAAAAACTGTCAGATTACGTGTATTTTATTGTGTTTAGAGAGAGATCACTATTCAAAAATTGTATAATTGTGTATGAAAATATCTATTAGCATAACATAGTTTATCTTTTTATCCATTTACTTTTAAAATAATTCCATAATTTAGGTATTTTATGTAAATCAATATATAGCAACCGTTTGTTTACATCTTGCCAAAACAGCTGATGCGGATTACAGATGCGAGCATGAAAAAAGTAATTGACGGATAAGATATGACAACTTACTGTGAAACAAATTAACGTACTTTTACTCAAGCCAGCTTCCAAAGTATATCACAAGGTAGGTTTTTATGATAGAGTAGAGCGCTATCATTTTATTCAAAACATCATAGTCATTCTTGCTAATGACATTGGTCGGGATATTTCGTTATTTGGCTGCATATTTGAAGGTAATTCTTATTCTATTCAGTCATCAAAGAATGTCTTGGGATTTGGCCTTGACAGACAAAATTTATTGATGAAGTCATATTTATTCTTATGTTTTCGATATGACATAGTTTGGTATTTCCAATTTTTTATATTTCCTTGAATCCAACTATTGTTGTGTGTACTCCACTGGTAGCTACACACTAATTATTAAAATCCACAGGATTACGAAAAACATGGAACATAGGTATCCCTCACCAACACAAAAAAACAAGAATTTAAACACACTTTAATACTAAAACCCATGTAGCTATGCTGATATTAGAATTGGGTAGTTCATCTAGTAATGTATTCTAAGATTACCAGTGTTTGTATGACAAAATTAGTTGAACTTGTCATCCCATAGTGTTATTACCTTTTTTATGGAGGTTATGTTCTTGGTCATGTTCATTTGTCTCCTTACACCAATAGTTACAAACTGATTTTGATTAGTTTTCTTAGAATGCCAGAATATGACATATGTAACATTCTATTTGATTTTAGAGTTAATTTGGACCATAATCCAGATATAGAATTTGTTTCAAACTCTGGACAATGAGGTATATTTATGTCAACCTTGGCAAGTTAAGATCCCAAGATTTACTTTGATTTTACTTTGACCTTTGTGTCTACAACTGCCTTAGTAGAAGTTTGTGCTTTCCTAGTGCTTCTCATTCAAAATTATGCCAATCTGTGCATTCATAAGATCTTCAGGTGCCTCATTTGAGTCCCTTTAAGATACTTTTGTGTAGATGCATTTACCCAATCATAATATACCAGTACAGATCAAGAATTATATTTATGAGGCTTTATCTCTGTATCTATGATTGATTACCAATTTTTTTAATAGACTTATGTATGTTCCATGCTCAGGCTGCTTTGTCTAACTCATTCCACAATTTAATGTATTTTGTGGAAAATGTACTTCTTAACAACCTTCGAACATTGTTTTCTTAAGATTTTTGGTTTGTCCTCTTGCCATTCTTTTATCTCACACTTATAGATCTTTGTCTGTTATGTCTATAACTTTCATAGTTTCTCTTTTTTCATAATTTTTCCTCTTTCATCCAGTGTGGATAGTCTCAGCTTGTCTAGTTTTTTCTTTGATCTTTGAGTTAGGCTAGGAATAATTGTAGTTGCCATCCTTTGTATTTTCTCCATTGTATTTCTTATATTTTTAATGTGCTGAACACACCACCACTGCATATTCCAATTTGCAGTGGATACAATTTTGTATATATTTTTTTCTTTTTTCAATATCACATTAAAACAGTACTGTACCAAAACAGCATTAGCTTGGCACAAGGCTGTAGCTCCAAATGCAACCATTATACAGAAAACACAGAGCATCTTATTTTACACTGCCTAACACACTACCTCTCCACGTAACAACACAAAATGTCGTCACTGAGTTTTTTAGACTAACTGGTGACTGTGGTCTGCAAGAGAAATTTGGATCAATAGTTTGATTGAATGTATACTCATTGGATTCAATTCTTTCACACAGAAAGAGGTCTGCAGGAACACATCCGCAACAAAATTATTCCTCTTCTCTTAAATCAAATTTATTAAGAAAATTAACAAGTTAGTATAAAATCAAAGGACACTAAATCATGCTCATGATATAACCCTACCATTGCTGTATCATAATAATTACAATTACTGTTATAATTACTGTTTCTAATGGTACTGTTGGAGAACAGTGTTGTGTGCATTAAAAACTGAAGTAGTTTTGTCATCTGTTATTTTCAAGTCTTTGTAAATGAAAAGCAGGTGCTGTTATGCTGTTCTCTGTGTACAGAAAACAGGCAGGAAGTTGTGACGGTGTGAATGAACTAATCTGTTCTAGAGACTAGGTACTGGGTGCAGATGATGTAAGTGGTGTTATTGGAATGCTCCTTTTGCTTCTCTGCACAGGTCCAATCTAATGCAGACTTCAACAAAATACTGCTACCAAATATATTTACCAAAGTCAGCATTGCACTAAGGTGTCAGGGAATTCATAGTTCCTATATTTTTCTTTTCAGAATTAACCATTCAAGATGTCAGCCTCAACGCTACGCACTGTCATTGATGTACTTGAATGTTACCGAGGAAGGGAGAAAACTATGAGAACTCTTCAGTATGGACTTCTTTTTATAACCTCAGTCCCTGGGCCAGACATGCAGTATGTGGTATTCTTGATTACATAATGTAAAATGAATATTACTTAACTAGAAATGAGAGAATGGTAATCATTCAAATGAGATCCAATATGCTAAACAATATTTGCTCAGTGGGTTAGAATTGTGTATTGGTTTGTCCAGTTTATGACTTACATGTCAAAGAAATGATTGTTCATCATTTGTTCTCCATTTCTTTCATAGCCATACACAAATTGGAAAACTGATGTAAGTTTACTTCATAATACTGTATATTCTTTTACCAAAAGACAAATGACAGGTAATGGTTAATGGTGGTCCTTCAAGAAGACCAGTTGAGAAAATCATCTGTCTGCTGCCCATTTTCAAAAAACATCAACCACTTCACTTCCATGTGAAGGCGCAGCCCCAAGAGGCTGATACTATCTTTAAACAAGTTCCCAGATCTCTCTCAACTTCAATTCTGTTTCCTCAGTCTTTTCACATAAAAAGAGTTTACAACTGGTGACTATCCTCCTCTTACTACCCCAAGCTATTGACATAAACAATGTCCTACATTAATATAACAGACAGCAGTACAAACTCTCTACCTAGAGAGACCTATGGGTTGGCCTAACGACCATTGTGAACTGCTGTTTAGTGCTTTATCTAACTGTACCAATAATTTCATCTGCAAATAAGCCATAATTTTGTACATTAACCTTTTCCTATTAGTTTTAGGGAATATTAATTAGTTCTTTCTCTCCAGGAATCGGCTTCGTTCCCTCAGCACACAATTAGGATTGGCTCGTGTAGTCCTTCGGCTTTTTGATGATATTCCAATGCTCGGCTACACGTTTTCATATGGTCTTGGGAAAGATGTGAGCAATTCTTCTAATTTTATACCACTAGTAGGATAGTAAGATCTGTAGAAACTTGTGTATATGCACCGTCTTCTTTATTTTCCACATGAGGGGACAGAGTGGGAGTCACCAATTGAATGAAGCAGCATTGCTGTGGATGTACTATGTCTTGCTGCATTGCTTCTGACCCAGGACAGTGGGCAGGAGACAGCAATGACCCTTCATCCATGAGGAGCTAAGATGAGAGGGAAACAAGGGTGATGGATGGGAGTGGGTACATGCCTTTGATATGGCTACCTCGCATATAAGGAGGAAGAAAGCCTTGGTATATAGATAGATAGAAACTTATACAAGACTTTTTATTTCAGTTCCATGTATTGTCAGGTTCTCAGAAGCTGTTTTCAGAATACTAAAATTGAAAAATAAGGTTAAACATTATATTATACACATATACTGTATAATGAATGACATGTTTTCTACAAAGTGCATTGTAGATTCTGTGATACATATGAATTTTAATGAACTGATACATTTCATGATTTTACAATAAATGTTTCTTTTTGAAGGAACCAGACAAGATAATGAGATGTCTTGGAGTAATAAATAACCTGATAGACCAAGCATATTTCCCGGTTGAGCACATCGCATGGGCCCGCGATGTAAACGTGTTGGAGGGCAAATCTTCACAAGTGAGGAATGCTTCACTAATTTTGTGGCTCCTTTCACTGTATATCTCAATCCTCAGGTAATTTTTAATTTACAAAAGAAGTAATATTTTATCAAAAGAAACAGTATGTGAGGACAAAACCTTTGGATCACATGAAGAATTGTCACCCCAGACTTTGACAAGGTGACAGTTCTTCATGTGTGCTATCCTAGAGTGACAATTCTTCATGTGGGCTATCCTAGAGTGACAATTCTTCATGTGGGCCATCCTAGGTTTACAATTCTTTGGTTATATAAGTTGATAACGATAAGCATAACCCTCATTCAGCCTAACTTAATCTCTATTCCACTGTTGATATTTAGCATACCGGCATGACAGTTCTTCAGGTGGGATCTCATGTGGTGACACCTCTTCATGTGGGTGTTCTGGGGTGACAATTCTTCATGTGACCCAAACCTTTATTAGTATGACATTTCACTTGTGAGAGCTTTATTAGGCAAAATGTCATACTAATAAAGGCTCCATCCTTATGTGGTGTTTCTTTTTTTATAGACTTGTCAGTAACTGCCAACTGCATACAGTGAGACCTCTCACTGACGGACGTTAATTAGCTGTGTTTGCGATGTTTTCGCTGTGTTTTTGGTGTTTTGGGTGGCATAGTGATTGCACGCACTAAACAACAGCACCAAAAACACCGAAAACACCGCAAACACAGCTAATTAACGTCCGTTAATGAGAGGTCTCACTGTACAATTAACATAGGTTTTTAAATAATTATAGACATATTTCTTGCAGGATTCATTTCCCAGGAATTGACTCAAATATAGTAGTGGAGAAATGTATGTACTGTCACTTTAAATAATTATTGAATTAGGGCAATTTTTTTTTCTTTTCCTTACCATGTTGACATGAACTAGCGAGCTAGATGTTGCAGTTAATTTGTCATGTTAGTTGGGTTTTATTTTATTTTATTTTCTGTGATAAAATTTTATAGCATGTACCTTGCTTCCAGATCTCTCAGGTATATCCGTATTTTACAAAAGGAAAAGCATAAATTATCTGAAGAGAAAAGGTTAGTTATTATTCGGTTGTAATTGTAAGATATATACTAAACTAACATACTGAGGATTCATGTATATATTTATTCATCTACCAAAGGCTTTTTCCCCCCATACACGGGAGGTAGCCAAAAAGAAAAAGGCATAGAAAGCACATCCATCCATTCCATCCCCTACATACTCCACTCCCCTCCACCCTCTTCCCTCCCTCACATCTTGGCACCTCCTGGATGACGGTCATCCTGCATCCCATCCAGTACCCTGGGTCATAAGCAGTGTCGTAAGACACAGCACATCCACAGCAAGGGCGCTTCATTAATTCAGCGACCCCCCCCTCTCTGTCCCCTCATGTATGCAATAAGTACATATACATACAATACATAGATACATGTACACACATTAAATTGATATATCATTTTTCATTTTATAAGATAAGGGCAACTTATGAAATCTTTGTTTTCAGTAGACTGCGGCTTTACTCTTTGCAAAAGCTGGAAGTTTTGACCCTCTTCCAGCAGAGTGCTGACATGATGAATGCTATAAATTGGTTACCATGGAGACCATGGAGTAGACCTTTTCCCCCTTGGACGGTAAGTAATGTCAGATTTTATTTACCTTAATAATGTTTTGTACCACTTCTTTGAGTATATATTTCCATTTTCACCTCTCCCTTGTGATAGAGGGAAGGAAGAATACTGTCACCGAGTCTTCCCACTCTGGTTGTAAAGGCAGTTTATTAAAATGAGACAGAGTGTGGGACTAGGCATCCTGCTCTCGGTAATCCTCTGGGTACATTACTGAGAAGTTAAGGCATTAGAGATTCTAGGGGGAGTTTTCCAACCAGAACCCTGAGGTTTGGGTCTTTTGATGTGCTTGGGTATGCTGCAGATGTGAGTAAAAGGAAAGAGATGGGCAGTTTGTGAGAAGAAAGATGGATAAATTGGCATTAAATGAAACCAAGTTGAAAGGGAGGGGTGATTTTGAGTTTGGGAGTTTAGTGGGAAGGATGTCAGGAGTGAGGATAGGACAAGGGAGGAAAGGGGCGACTCTGGTAGTGAGGAGATAGGTAAGCATGTCGTGGAATGAAAGGTTTCTTCAAGGTTAATGTGGATGAAGGTGAAACCTGAAAGGGAGATATGGGTCCTTGTAAATGCATATAGACCTGGTATAAGAAAGTGTAGAGGAGAGGGAGTCTTTTTGGACAGATTTAAATGAGTGCTCAGAGAGTTTTGGAAGGAATGTCAATGTAGTTCTATTGGGAGATCTCATTGCTAAAGTAGGGGATAAACCAACTGATGGAGTTATTGGGAAGTATGGAGTGCCAGGTAAAAATCATAGTAGAGTTAATGGTGGAGTTGTGTTTAGAGAGTTGATAATAGTTAACAGTGTTTAGGAAGAATGTCAAGCATAAGTACACATGGGAGAGGGTGGAAAGGTGGTTGATAAGGCATTAATGGACAGTATAGATGTATTCAGTAAAAGAGTAGGAAGAGTTCTGGAAGTCCATGTTCTTAGGGGAGAGTCGGGGAATATCAAATAATTTTTGGTGGAAGGTAAATTGAAAGTAGAGGATAGGTGGAGAAAGAGGAAAAGGGTGGAAGGTAGAGAGGTTCTTAGAGCAAACTGTTTAAATGAGAAAAAACGGAACAGGAGTACAAGTAGAAGCTGAGATAAGTGTGAGAGATAGTGAAGGATAGAGTAGAAGAGGAATGGATTTGTTTAAAAAAGGAAGTGATAAGGTGAGCAAAGATGGTATGTAGAACAAGGAGGATAGGAGGGAATAGAAGGAAGGGTAGTGAGTGGTAGGATGATGGAGTGAAGAAGGTAGTAGAAGAGAAGTAAGTATTCAGTGACCGGTTGCAAAGTAGGATGAGAGAAAAATATAAGAAATATAAAGAAAAAAAGAGGCAAAAAGGAGGGCAGATGTAAAATGGGAGAGTATGACAAAATTTTGAAAGCAATAGAAAATATTTTGGAAGGAAATCAAGATAGGAAGGGGAGGTGAGTCAAGTAGAAAAGAAAAGGTAAAAGGCGTAGATAGACAGATCTTAACAGAGGAGGAAGAAGTAAGGGTAAGATGGGTGGAGTATTTTAGAGGGCTGTTGAATGTGTATGAGGATAGGGAGGGATTGGTGGTAGCTGTAGGAGGCACTAAGAAAATGACAATGATGTGAGAGAAAAATCAAGGAGAAATCAGAAAAGATGAGGTGGAAGTAGCTCTGCAGATGATTAGAGCAGGTAAGGTACCTGGGTTAAATGGGTGTCATGCAGTGTGTCTGAAGAAGGGAGGTACAGTCATAGTGGACTGGCTAGTAAGGTTGTTTAATGTGTATCTAAGGGAGGGTAGAGTGCCAGAGGACTGAAGGAGTGCCTGTATAGTTCTGTTTTACAAGAGAAAAGGAGACAAATGTGAATAGTAGTTTGAGAGGGATCAGTTTGTTTCATGTAGTTGGGAAGGCTTACAGGCTGGTTTTAATTGAGAGGATTAGGAGAGGAACAGAGGGAGTGATTGGCGAAGAACAGTGTAGGTTTAGGAAAGATAGGGGTTGCATGGATCAGGTTTTTGTGGTAAGACAAATATATGAGAAAGTTTTAGTAAAATGTAAGGATATTTTTTGGGCCTTTATGGATTTGGAAAAGGCTTATGACAGGGTGGACAGGAAGGCACTGTGGGAGATTCAAAAGTTTTTACAAAAGTAGTAGAGCCTGTGATAGATTTGGAAATGGAGAGAGCAAGTGGTTTGAAGTAAAGGTGGGACTGCATTAGGGATGTGTCATATCACCATGGCTATTCAGTGTGTACATGAATAGGGTGGTGCAGGAGGTAAAGGTGAGGGTAATGGGCAGGGAACTGGAGATGGTTAAAGAAAATGGAGAAAAGTGGGAGGTGAGCCAGTTGTTGTTTGCTGATGACACTGCACTTGTGGCAGGGTCAGGGGAGATTAAGGGAATTAGTGGTGGAGATTAGGAAGGTATGCAGTAGGATAAAAATGAAAGTAAATGTGTGTTAAAGCAAGGTGATGAGATGTACAAGGAGAGAAGATGGCAGTAAGTTTGAAGTAAGTCTTAAAGAAGAGAGGCTGGAGGGAGAAGGTAGCTTTAGGTATTTGTGGCAGAAAAGGGAGGAGTGAATGTCTCTTCAGGAAGAATCTTTAGGTTGTTTTCTATGTTGTGTTAGGCTGCGTTTACACCAGGCGAATTGAATCAATTCAATTCATGAAGAATCAACAAAATTCAGGAATCGTGTTGATTCACCACACTAGTTTCAATGTAACCGTTTACACCAGACGAATCGGCATGATTTGAATTGACTCGATTTGCATGGTGTAAATAGTTACATTGAAACTAGTGTGGTGAATCAACATGATTCATGAATCATGTTGATTCTTCATGAATTGAATTGATTCGATCCAATTAGTGTAGGACTGTCTGTGTCATTGGCTGAAAGTACTAGGAAGGGAGGAGTCACCAATTATCACCCCTCCTTATTACAAAAAGTGGAGGAAATACAGTTGAAGTTGATGGATAGAAGTATTGGGCCCAGTCCAGTGAGAGAGTGCCAGCCCCTTGCGGTTGTTGTCGTTGTTGTTGTCGTTCCCTAGATTGTCTGTCCGAGCAGTCCCGTCTCCCCAAGGAATGCCACAGCCGAAACTGGGTTTTCCCACAAATCCTTTATAGAGTGTATGTTGTGTTGTTTGCGTGCATGATTGTGTATAATGCAACTGTTCACAATGTGGTCATCCAGCCTCTTCTGGTAGCTTAGAAGTGCTGGGTGGTGGCCGCACCGCAGTCTGGCCAGGTGGACTCTGTCCTTTCATGGGAGAGAGGATTGCACCTCCAGGTGGAGGTGAGGAGGTGGATGGATTTTGAAAATGGGCAGCAAAGAGGCAATTCTCTCTGCTATCCATCTTGCAGAATGACCACAGGCAAGTACCCATCATTGTTCTCTTGCTATGATCTCAGGTTTGATATATATATATATATATATATATATATATATATATTTATTTATTTATTTATTTATTTTTCATTTATTTATTTTCTATTATTATTATTTTTTAATATATATTTTCCCCTTCTCCAACAGGTTGGACTCTTTGGATTGATATCATCATGCATTGGTTTCTACAAGTTATTGAAAGTGCGAGATATTGAAATGCTAACAGCAAAGGAAGTCTAGAACTGAAATATTTGAGTCGCTGCTGCATAGTAAAAAGTGTATTCACCTGATGTTATTTTCCTGTTGTGCTTTGCATGGCGAGTGTAGCTGTGCTGTGTCACAGAATTTTCCTGCATTGGTTGATTACCATTCTAATTTATATATTTATTTATTTATTTATCTTTTTTAGAGTGACTTGTGGGGCATTTCATTGGCCATTGCCAGTTAACTTGGAGCATGGATAAATTGATTTAGTGGTTGTTGTTGTTGTTTTACATACAACAGTGAGAAAAGGTTGTTAATTAATAAGAAAAATATCTATTAACAGAAAAAACTCTAAAAGAATTAAACATTTTAACCCCATCCATCCAGTAATATTGTCTAGGTCATGTTCCTGTTGATGCAAAAAAAAAAAATTATTTTCAAAGCTAGCTCAAGAGAAAATGGGATTTTTATCTAAGATGTGATCTAACAGGATTTTCTTCCAAATCTGTTTCCACAGCTGAATAAATTTTTCTTGTATTATAGAAAAGAAATAAGAGGCACATCACGTCATTCTTTGTAACTCAACACCAACAAAATGTCCTTGCTAAAGAGGGTGAATAGGTTCTTGGCTTTTCAGATTATTACCAATCTGGAGTTCATTTCTCAATAAAATAAGATAATGTTGTGTAAAGTGGAACAAAATCTATAAGATAATCCAGCATGTTGAAAAGGTTTACAGAAGGTGACATTTGCAAGCTTATTATTATGTTATCGCTTGAGGAAATCTCTTAATACAAGAAAAAAACGCATACATTGAAATAATCATAGCTTTTACTATTTCATATTGTTATGAAGGTTTAGAGATTTAATTTATAGAGTATTTATACTCGTGGCTTGCCAGAAGTATGTGATATAGACAAATAGAAAAAATTTTGCAATGCAATTTAGATTTAAATCTATAGAATAAGTAATATTTCCATGTAATATTATGATGGATTGATAACCTATGCTTTTTGGTCTAGTCACAGCAAGAAAAGGAGAAATACGATAGTTACATCAGCCTCAAGTAATATTAAGCAGTTTTGATCATAAAAGTAGAGCTTCCAGTATCGGCAATAATTTACTTGTTATAGAATTTTTTATGCTATGAAATGGTGATAGTACAAGCCATTTGGTCCTGCAAGATGGATATCTCCCTCTACCTGCCCATTTCCAAAACCTATCAACACCTTCACATCCATCTGGAAGTGATGTCCTGGTATTCATTCTCTGGAAAGAGCTAAAGATATTTCTCTGTCAGCTTTGACTATTTTCATCCCACTTTTTCACATAAGAAGGACTAATTACTAATGACTATGTTTCCACTCAGTGAAACTCAAGGCAATGATTAGCTTTATTGATATTGCTATTAAGACCTACATATAGACTACTGGCAGATGCAGTGGGTTCTCTTATCTAGTGTAAGTACAGTAATCATTGATATTATTGTAATTTATCTATTTCACTCTTTTGTTTACTGAGTTCCTTGAGTTACCACTATATTCCACTCAAAGGTCTCCAATTTTTCTTCTTTTTCTTTCCATTTCATATGAGCCATTTTTCCATACACACCTATACCAAAAGATTTGCCCACACCACCCCACTACTAGAGGTGAGTGGAGAATGGTTATATGTAGATGATACTGTGATGCAAGGAAGGGGGAGAGGAGGAGGAAGTGGTTATGCCAATTAAGTGAAGCAGTCTTTCTGTGGGTGTGCTGTGTCTTACTCCATTCCTTCTGACCCAGAGCAGTGGGTGGGATACAGGGATGACCTGTCATCCATGAGGAGCTAAGATGAAAGAGAATAAAGGGTGATGGATGGGAGTGAAATGGGTGGGAGTGGGTACTTCCCTTTTGACTTGGGTACCTCTCTTGCATGGGGGAAAAAAGCCCTTGGTATATAGACTCCACCCATATCAACACTATGAGGATGAAGGGTCACTGCTCTCTACAACATTGTAGTTCAAACCCGGTGTAGTGAGACAGTTCATCTGTTGCAGGGCCCAACAATCAAAACTAATTTACCCACATGGCTTCATCACACAATAAGTCCTGTGTCCACCCACAACAGTGTGGAATAGATTTAGAGAAGATCATCTCATGCAGATCCTAAGATAAAATAGAACTGAAGATCTTTGTGCTTTTACTAAACTCTTTAATGGTTTATTTTATTCTCCATAAAATTGGTGAAAATGTAGTGGAAAATAATAGTCCAGAGACTAGGTACCAGATCACAGGGCTCCACCTCTTGGTAGGTGTAAAGGTGTTAATGGATTATGAAAGGAAGGTAAAGGAGGGATGATTCATTGTGACATTTATCCCATAGGACCATTGTGTGTAGGTACCCATCATTGGTTCTTGAGCCGCTGGAGATTATGCGATCAATATGAACAAGTTGTCAACACAATTGTGAGATTTCTGTGATTGGTTTCTACTGTCAACATTCTCTCACTACTCAACCTAATATGTTCTTTGATGCCATGTTTATCCTTTCATGTAACTTGTAGTACAGCCTATTAATTACTTACCTTAATTTTTTGTATATTTTCCTATTAAAAAACACATGGAATACATTTCAAAGTTGTGCATATATATACTGTACTGTTTAAACAGAGTTTATTATTATTTGTTCCAAATTGTCTTTAAACCACTTGCTAATGAAGTGATCAAAGTTTGATTCATTTTCATTTTTCTTTGTAGCTCCTGTTCCAAATTTTCTTTCATTTTAATCTTCGTAAATTGGTGCTTTGCTTATCTGTGTTTTGTACTTCATGATGTGATCACCAAGTTTTTCCAAATGATTCAGCTTAATGAAACGAACTTCCCCTCTCAGTAAGGGGTAGGACTGCCTCTATGTAGGACTTCTTTGAAAAAGGGAATTTGATGTAGTATGCATTACAATTAACTCATTTGCCATCAGGGTGGACTCAATTGCTTCCATCCCTGACCTCTGCCACAAGTGGCAATGTTCTATCTTGCTCAGTCAGCGAGCATGTCAAATAGTTTCCCATAAAGTACTTTTTGAGCCCGTGAGAAATCCCTGTTCCATAATCAAACTTTTCTTGTCTTCCTTCATCTGTGACTTTTTATACACTATTGTCAATTGTGAAATTAATTCTAATTTGCAAATTATAATTCTTTATTTGGGGTAGGTCATATATTGAATTTATCACTTTCTTAGTCTAGTGAAAATTAGATCTAGTAGTGAAAGGATTCCACTTCCTTGTGCTCGATCTAGTTTTCTCAGGTACTAGTTGAATGTCCTGTGATTAGGTATACAAAAGGACCTCGCCAGTATATCTAGTTCTTGTCAGTTTCTAGACTAATCCAGTTGGTGTTTCTACAGCTTGACTTGAAAAGCCATTTGAGACTCCAATTTTTTGCAAATAAAACTTTCAGTGCTCTTTTTAATTCAGCTGTGATGTTAGGAGAGCAGATGGTTGTGATTTTCATTTTTAATTATGGAAAGTATATATATTGCAGTATGTCAATGTGGTCTCTGTATCTACTGGTAATGTTGTGGTTGTAATCTCGGTTATATTTCCCAGATTTTGGTCTTTAATCAGCACTTGTTTTTCCTCTCTCCTTCCTTGATTCCTCTACCCTTCTAGATGCTCTGCTCACTGAGTCCAAGAGAATCATTTCTTATGTCTTTTGTTTTTTATATTGGTAATAATTGTCTCGAGTTTCAATGACTGGAAACCTGCAGCTCCACAGTGAGCACTCCCTTATATCTCTGGAGTGTTGTTTGTATTTTATTAGTGTGGGACCATTTGTATCTCACAGGCGTTGGAGGGAAGCAGTTGCCAGTTGTCAATTCTTATGGGAAAAGATGAAAGGAATACTGTGGAACCTGATAAAGATCCTGAGTTTATTCATATTGAAGATGGGTAGCAGGAAGATTATTATACCTTCTGCCCCTCTTGTAGGACCATCGGAAGCAGGTACTTGTCACTGGTTCCTTATTTTAATTACCATAATGCTGTATTTCTATCTTTTCTATGTACTAATTGACCTCATAATTTTCAATGTTTTATTTATGTCTAGGGTGAATGGAGAATGGTTGTATATGGATGATGTTGTGATGCATAAGGTGGAATGGGCGGGGGGTGGTATGTGTGAGCAAAATTCAAAATTTGACGCAGCCCGAAGGGATTTCTCCCCATCTTCTCCTTTTATGCATGAGGGGACGGAGAGAGGGGGTCGCCGATTTAATGAAGCAGCCTTGCTGTGGATGTGCTGTGTCTTGCGACACTGCTTCTGACCCAGGGCAGTGGACAAGGTGCAGGGATGACCCGTCATCCAGGAGGTGCTAAGATAAGAGGGAGGGTGGAGGGGTGTGGAATGTATTCAGGGGTGGAATGGGTGGGAATGATTTTATGCCTTTTCCTTTTTGGCTACCTCCCTTTTAAGGGGGAAAAAGCCTTGGTATATGTATGTATGTATTTATGTTTAGTACAGTACTCTGAGATTTTGATTTTCACCCTTTAGTCTATACTTGACCACTTTTTCTTTTATGTATAATTCCTGTAGCATTATTTCATTGTGAGAATCCCTGCCTTATTATATATGTGTTGTTTTAATATTTATGCTTGTTCAAGTTGTAGTGCCTTATTTCTGTCTGAAGTCTTCACTTATATACCAATACTTACCTTCAACTTGGCTCCAAGTGGTGCTCATATTTCTTTCACCTTGAAATGGTAGGTTCTCATTTAATGTTCATTATAGGGTCTAATAGATTCTTTTTCTTTAATTCAGAAAACTATTTTTCCTTATTTAAGTATATTAAATTATTTCATTACAAAGAACAAACCAAATATGTAAATAAGGTTAGTACAATACTTTGCATTTTATTCCAAGATTTTTTTTAAAGTTCTTCAGTATTCTTTTACATAAGTGATATACATATTGTCTGAAAAGATATATGCACATTTTATAATCATAACAATTTAATATTCAATGATTCAAGTGTATACAGCTCTGTGTAAAGAAATTTCTAGTAAATTGATTACTTAGTCCAGGTGCTAAAAATGTTTTACGATATCTATACAATTTTGATATTAACTAAATGATCTTCAGATGTCTGCTAACATATCTGCCATAAAAAGTCAAAACACATTGAATCCAGAATCCTTGTTTTAAGGAAGTTAATGGTGAAGATTTGAATGCTCATTGCTTTTTTGCTACTTATATCAGCATGTTGTAGTTTTGCAAACCTGGGGATTGACATTAGATCTGTTGCTTTATGGCGTTAGATTTCCACAAAATATTAAGCAAATAGCCGATGTGTTATACCTTCTAATAATGTAGAAAACACATGGAGTTAATGCAGTCTGCCTGTTGAGACTCCAATACAATGGTAAGATAGGATTAACCCACCTTTAGAATAAGGTTCTGCCAATTCCATAGATACCAAAGTTGCAAAAAATAACATTCTTGCAGTTCATGCATTCTGCCCTTTTATGGCAGATATGTTGCGGGCTGGTTTATACACTGTTATAAGGTCTTTTTATTATACACTTTGTCTTTTGGTTAATCCAACAAATAAGTCAGGTGGGTCAAATCCAGTGCATGTGTGGGTCACTCAACAATTCCTCTTCAGCCATTGTGAAATTTTTCATTAAGGTAGCTGTGTCTGGCAGCTGATAGCTGTGCTGTGTCTTGTTTTGTTGCTTCTGACCTGAATGGTGGGCAGGAGACAGGGATGAACCTTCATCCATGAGGAGCTAAGATGAGAGGTAGGAAAGGGTGGTGGATGGGAGTGGGTGGATGACTTTGATTTGGTTACCTCCCTTATAAGGGGGAAAGAAACCATTGATATATAGAGCTTAAAAAATACCCAAGTCCAGAGACCATGTGCCAGCCCCTCGTGAGTCAATTCCAGTTCAAAGTAAAGATGTTTATGTTTCACACATAATCATCACATACAGATATCAGGACTTTTAATGTTCAAGACCTTAGAACTTTTTGTGCTCATGTCATGCACAGTACCATCTGCCTAAAATTTATCATGGGGTTGGGGAAGCTCTGTTTACATAGAATTATATTACCACAACAATGACAACTACTCCTATGACCTCTGAGAGAAGAGCCTTGGGTATATCAATAGCTCATTGTCAGATTATCACACATGAATATAAGAAACTTCAACAAACTAGTGATGTACAAATAAACGGCTGCAACAATGTCTCTTGGTAAGTGAAACGTTTGATTGATGAAGCTCACTTTTTTTTTTCTTTTCTTTTCTTTTCTTTTTTTTCACCAACAAATTTAGGGTCCCAATGACCCCAAAAAAATCAAAATTCTCTTTTGAGGTTGTGATGGAGGTTCTCTTGCTGACGTATGTCTACTACCATTGGAAGTGACTTCTGTACACATTATCAGGTTCCATATACCATTTCAACACCTACTTTCTCTGCACAAATATAAGAAACTTTCACATGAAAAAATTGTAAATGAATAATATAGCCAAATAAATTGTGTTTACATCTTTAAAGGCACCTTAGTGTTTTAACCAAAAATTATATGATTTTTATTAATTAATAATTTTGTTTAACATTATATATAATACATGATAAAATGCTACTGTCTTTCAATAACTCACCTGGTTGACTGAAAGTTACTTTAACTGTTTGGAGTTTCCCATTAATGGAACAAAATCACCTGATCACAGAAAGTAAACATTTGAATAAAGCAGGTGATAGTAGGAAAAGAAGAGCCCAAACATGTTTGAGTTGAAGTGTGGTAGGTGTTACAAGGATGAATAAAATGAGAAATGGGGTAAGGTGGAGAGCAGGAATGGAAAGAGAATTTTCACATTAAAGTATGCTGCAATAGTTTTGGCAAATGAAGAGACTGGGTGAGGAAAGGCAAGCAAAATGAGTGTGGAAGGTGGAGGTGGATGGAGTGAACTCAGGAATTCTGATAATGAGGATGGACTAAGTAAAGGGAGCATTTGATGCAAGAACTGTGCCTATCGAGCAAGGAAGAGAGAATGCTAAAGATATTAGTGATTGGAGAGTGGTTGTAAATGGATGAAGAAATGATGCAACGTGAGGGGGGTGAGTCATCATGTAATGAAATGGTGAGGGTAAACAATCTTCAGCACTGTCTTGCTACGTTGATACTGACCTAGTGGTGTGGCAGGATTAGGGATGACCCCTTCATCCATGAGATGCTAAGATGAGAAGAGCAATGAATGGATGTAGGGGGAGTGTATTCTGACCCCCACCCCCCATATAATAGGGAAAAGGTCTTAATATGCATGGCTATACAGCCATGTTAAATGTTTGCTCTGTTTTCTTGAAGTGAACAAAATTATGTTTTCGTTAGTTTCTCATGCCGTTGCCGAATTTGCGAGAGAGAATTACTGAATTGTGGTAAATCACAATTGCGATGTTGCCACTGTCATTTCCATTTCCAAAGGAAATTTTGCCAGTCATAATCAATATCATGTTCAGACTAACCCTAAAGGACAGTGGTTTCGATTTTTTTTTTTTTTTTTTTTTTTTTTTTTTTTTTTTTTTTTTTTTTTTTTTTTTTTTTTTTTTTTTTTTTAAATGTGAAAAACCTACCCAATATATTTGACAATACCAGCAATGGCGGACAAGGTTGTCAATTTCTACCAGGAAAAATCATAAAAGGGCCCACTTGATCTCAAAACGTAGTCACAGAAACGCAATAAATGTTTTGGGCAAATAAATGTTAAATTATTATTATTTCTTTTTTTGTTTTGTTTCTTTGTGTTAATGTGTGCCTAATTCAAATACTTGAATTTTTTAGTCTCCGAATGTACGCAATACATACAGATTTTTCCTTTTTTTCGATTATTTGTGATGGACCACAAAGCTTATCCGGCTGGATGGCAGGAAGGCAGTCTGGAATAAAATCTATTCATCCCATATCCCAACCACAAAGCGGAAACCTGCTAACATTTTGGACAATATATGCATGTTTTCAATAAGTTTAAACATGATTCTTACTGTAGAAGTACAATACGATTATCTGTTTCACGGAACGTCTCATGTTGAGAATAAATTATTTCGCGTCATTTAGTTTTACCTAAAACTTCATTATCTGGTGTCAAAATCCCAAATTTATACGAATTACATCGGGTATCACCTGAAAATAGTCATCGTGGCATGTCGCTATATTTACAATGTTATATCATCCATGTTACAAGGGTAGTTACTTGTCATTCAGTCTTATTCTACTGTACTAGGCGGTAGAGCTGGATGTGTGCAGGCTGAAAATAAATTCGTTGGCGCGGTAACGCCAGGAATATCGATCGAAGATATTCATAGGGGGACCGTTAATTTGAATTTCTGGTATATTGAGCCATACTCTTTGTCAGCTTTACCTACGGCCCCAGAGATCCTTATGGCACGAAATATATGTAAATAAAATGTAGTCATGCCTTAATCGTTGCATTATTTACATTATTATAGTTTTTATTTATTGATTTATTATCATGATTTTTTTCGCATCCGACCTAGATATGGAGCAAAAGGTCTCCTGTCGGCATGCTCCGACTTTGTAAACTTTAACTTTGTATATGGCAAGAAGATCCTTAGGGCGTGAAATATGGTTAAACTTGGCGGCATTTAGTTTAATTTTGGTTTTGGCATAAAATGGTAGGCTCCTGCAGTCCTACTGTATACTATGCAAAGTCCAATCCATTGCAGACAGTGCTGGCCAGCGCTCGTGCCATGAGCGTCAGGAATTCCCTCCTCCCCTTAAAAATTCAATATGTGTTTGAAACATTGCCGGTCGTCACGTATAAATTCGTTAATTTTTAAAGTTATAGTTTATAATTATCTGACTGATGAAAGTCAAAATGTAACTCATGTAATGTAAATGTACGCCAATGCGGCTAATCTGAAAAGTATCTTTTTATCCCTACACCATTAACCATATATGTATAATATTTAATCCACTCCCCCCTACAAAAATCCCTGAACATTAGAATGAAGGAGACTGCAAGAGACCATAAGGCCTACACTAGGCAGTTCCATGTCCATTACCACCTGTCATCCCTATCCATAAAGTTGTCTAACATTTTCTTAAAACAACTGATAGTTTCAGTGCTCACTACATGGTTACTAAGTATATTCCATTCGTTGACCACTCTACTGGTAAACTAGTTCTTGCCTACTTCCTTCTTAAATCTAAATTTCTCCAATCTGAATCCATTACTGCGAGCCCTACCCTTTTGTCATATGAATACCTTGTTTGCATCACCCTTGTCAAAGCCTTTGATGCACTTGAACACCTGTTAGGTCACCCCGCACTCTGCGTCTTTCCAGAGAGTGTAAGTTATGGCGCCTAGACCTGTCCTCATAAAGTTCTGAATCTAGTGGATTGGTATCCATTCTATAAGACAGCTACCAAAAATGTACCGCGTAGTCAAAGATGGGTCTAGTAACGCCAGATGAGTTTGATAATTACCTTTGCACTTTAAATCGTAACCGTCCCATCAATGAAACCTAATGCTCTGTTAGCTCTATTCCTGTGGACGCTCCTCCCTCGTGCAGATAATTTTACAGTGCAAAAACGAGCGTTCTACCTCATGAAAAGCTTATCCGTAATCTGAACTTCACATTTGTACTTCTCGCAATATATTTTAGGAATTCAATTCCACTTCGGGAATGAGTATGGGTAGGGCGGGGGGCAAGGTGGGCGGTACAGAACTGGTTAAACGGATTATCACACTGGGCTATTTTCCCTCCAACCTCCGATTAATCGGCGATACCGACCACCTCCAGAACTTTTTCCGCCGTATTATTATTTATATATATATATATATATATATGTATATATATATATATGTATATATATATATATGTATATATATATATATATATACTTTTTTTTTTTTATAAATACATGGAATGTCATTTTATATGCTAGGGGAAAACTATTTCCCTCCAGCATATGAGATTCCTTCTCGAAAGCTGTGAGTTGCAAATCTGCTCCAACAGTCTGAGGGAAAATAGCCCAGTGAGCGCCTATCTGGCCCCCTATCTGTGACATTCATAACTCAGGAAATTCATAATGAGAGCAAGAAATTAATTGCCACGAGGTTATGTCTATGCTTACAGGTTTTGTTACCCCTACCAATAGAGGTACAAGTATTACAGTAATACAAAATACATGTCCTGGATTCAGGTTGCTTGTAAGTGTATGGGCACATGAGTGTGATCATTCATGGGGGCTGTGCGACATGACGTCACTGAAAGATCCGGCAAACTAGATCCTCCGAAGATGGCAATACTGCGATGGGAACATTTTGTTCTAGTGTTCTTATTTTGTTCTGTTGTTTTTAAAGTAAATAAACTGAATTCAGGACATGTGTTTTGTATTACTGTAATACTTGTACCTCTATTGGTAGGGGTAACAAGGAATAAAAATAAATGAATAAATAGATAAACTTGTAAACTATCCCTCTACTTGTCCAGCGTCAACGGAAAGTTAGTAAACTTGCCTCCAAACTAAACATCTGTCAACATATTGCCAGTTAAGCTAATTTAACTTGAAGTTTGCACTAACGCTATATCCGTAACAAGGCGTTTCGGATACAGGATTAGCCGTCAAAACGACCGAATTTACGTTTCTCTGCCATTACAAACCATCAAGCAAATCTTACCATGATTGTGTCCAAGTTGCAGGTTTGACTGAGTGTCTTCGTCTCTCAAGTTAAGTGCCTGATACTTAGGCCCTGTGCACACTAGCCGCAGAAACCACGACGGTAGAAGTGCTCAGTTATAAGAACGCCTCCACTGACTTATATCGTAATTGATCCGTCGCGGCTCAAACCATGGCGGTTGAAACCGTTAGTGTGAACAGGGCTTGGTATGTTGGTAGCACAATCAGAGGCATGCAGTCATCCTAGTCGCAAGCTTGAGTCTCGCACTACTATCCAAGCGCATAGGTCAAAGTAACCGTTTCGACTGTTATGCAATAGCCATATTTTCTGTGGAGGGGGTGTATTCCTGAACAAAATGAATCTTAGTTTACATACTGGATTTGTTACATTATATCTAAATATCACGCAGTTAATCAACCTTATTCCACTGCACTTAAAGTATACCTAGCTTTTTTGTTCAGCCTTGTCCTTCTCCCGACTTCTTTAGTATAGATGGGCGAGCAAACAGACATCCGTTGGTGCATTCAAATATAATTCCATTTCGAAAAAAACGAAAGTCGACCGAAATTATACTAATCAAATACCTTGAGGTCCGTAATAAAGTACCGACGAGTACCTAAAGTGTATTGTTTGTACTTAGTGTACAAATTTGTGTACTATTATCGACAACGATATGTTCAAAGGTAAGGAGACGCGTTCACCGCGTCGAATATACAAGGCAGAGCACGACAAAAAATCCTTACACATCGTAAAGATTACGTGAACTAAAGAAATATCCCGACGTTACTTTATTATGACACCAAGAAAGAAAGAAATTGATGTGTCGAACATTGACGTCGAGGCAGGCAAATATAGAACTGGAACGCTCCTCCTGTACCTTTATGTTGGGATAAAATCAAGCATTGACAGTCTGCCAAGTGTAGAGTAACCAAGGTTCTATCCTCCGGTTTAACAAATGGGATTTGTCGGCATTAGTGTACGGGTTGTGTGTGAGCCTCCCAGTGCATGTGCCACAGTTATTAGAGAAAAAAAAATCGAAAGGACAAGCGAGCAGGTTCACTAAATCATACAATATTTTAAAATGCACAGCTAAAATATCATTACATTATGTCTGTTTACCCTGAGCCACTGGATATATGAACACAAGCTCTTCGAAACCTTGGAACGACTAACCTTGAAGTAGGTCTGAGCACGAAACCTGGAATTTTCCCTCCCTTTACACCTATGCAGCACTAACATACAATCACAATCGTCAGGTAAACAGATGTGCAGCTTTACAGTTTCTGGAGGTTGTGTCGTTGTCTGTGTGATTTGTCCACGTACTGTGACGACGGGAGAGATGCTCCAGCCGAAGTTCAATGCAGAATATGGCGAGATTCGAATTTAAAAATCGAAGACAACACGAACACGCGCAGCTTTCCGAGGATAAATAATTATTTAGCCTCAACGGTACATTTTATTATCTCACCTTCCTTTCGATAATTATATCTTGTGATGTTTTTCTAGTTACGGTTGAATTATGGAGCTAAAGGCGATAACACGGGGTCTCGTTCAAATTAAAGCCTATTTCATTCACCGTGCTCTTCCGATGGAGGAAAACTTTTTGGGCATATGACGAAATAAAGTCTAATCGATGGTGTTCTTATCGATTAATGTCGCCGAATAAAAGGCCTATTTCAGGAGTGAATTTTTTTTTATTTTTCATAATACAGTACAATATCCCTGCTTCAAAAATTAATTAAAGCACAACAAACCAATTATTCATAAGTAAAATTCAGTGACCGACAAAAAATACAATCACGATCCAATTCCTCTCGCCACTATATCAGCAGGCAGCTGTTGTCTGTTGAAGTAGCGTCATGATACCATCCCCGGAGGAAAATTTGAATTATCATTGGTACTGTGCAATGTCGCACGTTTGTTTGTTTGATTGTTTGTTTGTTTGTTTGTTTTTGTGAATCACGATGTTTATTAGTTCAAGTTGTTCGATTCCGATTTTAATTCTAAACAGTTGTTTTTTATTATTTAGGCTACTGTTTACCTGTTTGTTTATTATTTAACTTTACGTATTTATTTATCATTATTTATATTTGTTACTATTTTATTTGTCAGTCTCGTTCGTGATGACATGGAATTAAAAGTAAAAAGTTAATGTGGTTAAAAATATATATATATATATATATATATATATATATTTTTTTTTAACCACATTAACTTTTTACTTTTAATTCCATGTCATCACGAACGAGACTGACAATGCGCTCGTCGGAGACATATACGGAAACTGATCCGAAATGAAGCCAAGGGCTCGAACCTCAGCTACAGACGTATCAAAGTAACAGTGACTAACCACTGCGCCATCGAGTAAAATGTAAGATGTGTACAATTTCTTATATTTGTATGTTCGAGCCACATACATATACACGAATTTTGTGCTCAACCCACCCCTGCTATGATGGTGCAATGGTAGTGTGTGCGCGTGGGCAAATGTTATTCACACACACTGAATGGTCCCCAGTGCAGATTTTTTTTTTTCAACCACATTTACTTTTTACTTTTAATTCCATGTCATCAGGAACGAGACTGACAATGCCCTCGTCGGAGACATATACGGAAACTGATACGAAACGAAGGCAAGGGCTCGAACTTCAGCTACAGACGTATCAAAGTAACAGTGACTAACCACTGCGCCATCAAGAAAGATATTAGTTGAGTACAATTTCTTATATTTGTATGTTCGAGCCACATACATATACACGAATTTTGTGCTCAACCCACCCCTGCTATGATGGTGCAATGGTAGTAAAAAGTTAATGTGGTTGAAAAAAAAAATTAAGATCTGCACTGGGGACCATTCAGTGTGTGTGAATAACACTTGCCCACGCGCACACTCTACCATTGCACCATCATAGCAGGGGTGGGTTGAGCACAAAATTCGTGTATATGTATGTGGCTCAAACATACAAATATAAGAAATTGTACTTTACATATACTTCTCTTGATGGCGCAGTGGTTAGTCACTGTTACTTTGATACGTCTGTAGCTGCGCTTCGAGCCCTTGGCTTCGTTTCGCATCAGTTTCCGTATATGTCTCCTACGAGCGCATGGTCAGTCTCGTTCGTGATGACATGGAATTAAAAGTAAAAAGTTAATGTGGTTAAAAAAAATAAGATCTGCACAGGGGACCATTCAGTGTGTGTGAATAGCATTTGCCCACGCGCACACACTACCATTGCACCATCATAGCAGGGGTGGGTTGAGCACAAAATTCGTGTATATGTATGTGGCTCGAACATACAAATATAAGAAATTGTACTGAACTTATAACGCTCTTGATGGCACAGTGGATAGTCACTGTTACTTTGATACGTCTATAGCTGAGGTTCGAGCCCTTGGCTTCGTTTCGTATCAGTTTCCGTATATGTCTCCTACGAGCGCATTGTCAGTCTCGTTCGTGATGACATGGAATGAAAAATAAAAAGTTAATGTGGTTGAAAAAAAAAATTAAGATCTGCACTGGGGGCCATTCAGTGTGTGTGAATATATATGGAACAAAAGGTCTCTTGTCAGCATGATCCTCCTTTGTTGATGATCATTTTGTCAGTCCACCAATTACGTTATAAACAGGAACACTAAATTTTAATGTTTTAATGCAGCATTCTATATATCACTATTATCAAAATGCAGACCATAGCTCGTGCATACATACAAAAGAATGTCCAGTGAATGGCATACTGTTAACAAACTATAGAGTTATCAAACAAAAATGCTAGACTCTCACAAGACAGCAGTGAAAATAGCGTGCTGAACTTCAAAATAACTCAGTTATTTATAAACAAATATCACATCTATGATATGATTACATAAATTGGGTTGACCGTAAACTATTGGTATTTTTCATTAAATTTCGATTAAGCAATTTTTTCAAAACTTGTGTAATTTTGCAAGCCTGGTTTGAAATAATTTGGATATCTTTTTCTTGATTAACAGTACACATCTATAAAACCAAAATTGTAAGTGAGTACGGGGATTTGACTTCAATATTTTATCCATTTTCTTCACAAGACGTGCAACAGCACGAGGATTACCGTAATGTAAAATTGTCTTCGAAAAAAGTTCGCATTAGGAGTTATTTTGTTTTGTTTTGCCGACTGCCTATTCCTTCTTTATTCATACTTTACTCCGTGGGCAACAAGGACATTTACATAAATTTATGACTGATTTATGTACTCTTAAAATGACGCAATTTTTTTTTCACACCCCAGAAATGAGGAACATAATACATATTCCCTTGTGGTCGGCAGCTACGTGAGAGCAGACAACAAATGCATTTCATAAACGCTACAAACTGGGTACGTGATAGTTCCTCACGAAATATGCTTGTGGGCTAAAATGCACCTCACAGTTGTACAGATTAATTTATGAATTTCGATCATCATGACTATACGTAAGAATATTTCTGCTTTAGTATATTATCATGATGTCAGTAAGGTTCGCTGTACCAGGCGACGGATGCTCAAAACTCATTGTAACCTACTAGGTCGTGGAGATTGTAACTCGTTATTACTTGGATATTAATTACTTTATTTCCCGTCACTTCACCGTGTCGCACTGTGACGTCATATCGAGACGCGACTCTTTCTTGCCCTTTTCCCAAAGGTCATATAGCGACACAAGTCATTAATAACAACAACCCTAGTCACATATTCAAAAATAGCTAGTTGACAGGGCGGTAGGTGTAAATAATAAAAATAGGTAAGTAAACTATAAGAAAATAATATGGTATAAACAGTTTGCGTGCTTGTTGTTATGTTTAATTTGTTTTTAGCGTGCTATTTGTTTACTTATTTATTCTTATTTAGCAAGTTCCGCTCCGCCAAGATGGTGCTGTATAGCAAATCACAGCGAATTTTTCATTTAATATCTTCCTGTCATAACATAAAAAACAGATAGGCCTTCACCTTCCTTTTAAAACTCTTAATGTCTTTAATTTAATATAAAGAGGAAGATTGTTATAAGATATTGAGGTAGCAGACTTAAATGAGAAAATAGCAGCATTTGATGAAAAAAAAATTCATACAATATAAGTGACATGAAGATGAATAAAGTATTCTATTACTAGAATGGAATAAAAAAAAATGTGGGATGATACTGAAGAAATTAACTATATCAACTTTAAAAAACGTCATTATCGTAAGTATTACAAGCTTGCATCTGTGTCACGGTTAGTGATCCCCAAACTTGCAACACAACGAGTACCCCACCCGGAGTGTTAATGTGACACTAAACGGGTTTTTAACACCTTTGGCAAATGCGATGGCACACTGTACACATGGTGGGGCGGGGAGAGTTCCTCAACGCGTCCGATAAATATGGTAACAATACTATTTTTCTATTGCCCAGATACCAAGCGGTTTTTTTTTTTTTTTTTTTTTTTTTTTTTTTTTTTTTTTTTTTTTTTTTTTTTTTTTTTTTTTTTTTTTTTTTTAGTTGTGCATCCAGTACAATATCTCACTAAATAGCCATACCGATAACTATTCACACGACTCTTGTTTACATCTTAGTGGAAAAACGACAAACAGTCAGTAGTCCTCACTTCCGGTCCTAGCCTCTTCTCTGCCCACGACATTTGACCTCTGAGCCCCCCCCCCCCAAGGGAATCGCTCGTGGGGCCCCAGGATGACTAACATGTGTCAGGGTCTGCCACGTAAAGCACCACAAAGCCCCTTTGAAGGAACTCACGTGCGATACCCGCCTCATACCCTCCATCTACGTGAGTCAGCGGCCTGAGAACGTTTTTGCGTCAGATTTCCCTCGCCTCACACTTGACCTTATGCCAATTAGGAGCACGGGTCATGACCTGCCCGTGTACATAATAGATGGAACGACACCGAAGATTCAGATCGCCTCGGAGTATCATACGTGCGCCTGGCTTGCTGCTCCTGCTTTCTCACCTCCTCCCCCCTCCTCGCAAGCAGATCGCCTGTAGACACAACTTGAAATACAGTCGTCACCTCCCTCGCCGTCTCACCTACCCCCCACTGACGCCCAACATTCATTGCTAGATAAAACTAACTCTCTTTTCATCAAAGTTTGCCTTCAACCAGCCTAACATTTGGCTGCCCAACGGGGGGCAAGACCAACCTAATATTAGGCTGCCCAACGTGGGGCAAGGCCAACCTAATATTTGGCTGCCCAACGTGGGGCAAGACCAGCCTAACATTTGGCTGCCCAACGTGGGGCAAGACCAGCCTAACATTTGGCTGTCCTACGTGGGGGTAAGACAAGCGTAACAATGGCAATAAAAGCAGCTACTTTTATCATATGTATTAATTCACAATTTTATAAATTCACACGAGAGACAAATGAGGCGTATTCTCACTTTTCAGGCTACAAGCAAATCTGATGCCAAGCCCTGGGCTAGCGGGAAAATTCGTGCGGGCGGTTCTCCCAACATACTGGTACATAAAATTACATTCATTATAATAATCGACAATACAATCAATAATGAAATTAATGTTCAACAATACATATAATAATTGATAATACAATGAGGGAAAATATACAACTCCCAATTGAGCAATACGTAAGTATAATATACAACACAATGGTACGATGCTACAGCAATACCAAACCAACACATTAATATTTGAAAAATCTGGTGACCCAAATACGAAAAATTAACTAAAACAAATGAATCTATTTTCCCTAAAAAAAAACGTAGACTCAGAGATAACTTGATACAGGTCTTTAAAATTCTAAATGGAAATGACATCAAAAGTGACAAAATTTTCGCATTGAATGACAATCAGACAAGAAACAATGGTCTCAAACTGTCCGGAAATATATTCAATTTGGAAGTGGGTAGAAACAACTTCGTCAACCGTGTAGTTAATGAATGGAATAAACTTCCTGCAGAGGCAGTGCAATGTAGTTCAGTTCAAAGCTTTAAGAATAATTTAGATAAACACCTAAGCAAGATACTGTAATGATTATCATTTATTTTATATAATTTGTTTTTGTTTTGTTATAATTTGCCTGATCCTCATTTATTATTAGTTATGTCAATTTATTATTATTTACTATTTACCTGTTTGTTTATTATTTAACTATACCTATGCATTTATTTATGTATTTTATTTGTTATATACATTATTATAGTTTTTACTTATTCATTTATTATTATTATGATTTTTTCGCATCCGACCTAGATAATATGGACCAAAAGGTACATTCGATAATAAAATAAGATATATTAGAAAATATCGAAATTGAAATACAATTTGTTAGATTCACGTTTTCTGATATGTAAAGGGGGTTTTGATGAGCAAAAATTCACGTGGAATATCATAAGATGTTGAAATGAATGTGTTCTTATTTGATAAGCGATTTCTAAATCGGATAAGTATGTTAGCCACTTATTTTGCCAAATGCAGCGATGAGGACATTTTCTTAATATCTGAAGAAATAACATATAAAATGTTTACTAGATTCTTGAGAGCAGTTGTCGTGTTCTCTATAATATTGTGAGCAATTATACCATTATAACTGATAGTAGGAATGCAGTGATCAGTATTATTTTTGAGTGGAAATTAGAATTGTCTTAAAGAATACATAGTGAATGAATTCACTTAGCAACAGATAGAAAAGTACCAATAAGACTCTAGTGGCCTAGCGAAAGGGTACGAAAAATCCTCGCAATAAACTGGTGACGTCTTTATTCCCAGAACCGGATTCACGACTTGACAGAAGGCGACGACAAATTCAAAACAAACAAACGTCGCCTGACGTCTTGCGCGGCGAAACGAGTTTTGCTCTTTTCAGTGAACAACATTCGAGTCGACGTTGAGTAAATATGAAATTTTACATATAAATACACATGTAGATAAATAAACAAATTAATAAATAATAATACAGACAAATAAAATTACATAGTAAGACAGAATCTATGCAACAGAGGCGTGTTTTTGTTATTTGTGTTATTGCTAAAGTTGATTTCGGAAACTTCGTTTCATAAAATAATCTTTGTCGATAACAGTTCATAATTGTTATTATATGAATATACAATGTTACGACTGAGATCCAGTGAAAGATATCAAAGTAGATATCCACTTTCTTACCTGACGCCTTGTAAGGTAATCCCTGTCAGTTAGCAAGCCTTGTCCCAACGATTTTTCTCCATTCCTCTCTATTTTGATATATTTCCTCTTGTTCAACTAAATGCAGATATTCACCTCTTCTTTCCAACGCTTCCCCTTTTGGTCTTAGCTTCTATGTCGCTTGGCAACCTTTCTAGGTACATTTGCATTAGATGTCCGTACCACCTAAGTCTGTTTCTACGATTCCTATAATACGTTATTCCAAATTCCTCCCTTATTTGCGTATTTCTGATTCTGTCCATTTTTCGTCATCTCTATTATACTTCTAAGCATTTTCGAGTAGATATAAACAATTAACTAAGATGAAGAGGAAATCAAATGAGTGTTGATAAGGTGAGAAGCAAGTGCGTGCCTTTATCATGGTCTTGGATCACGTGTTAGACTCGTGATCGACAGCTATTTCCCTCCCAGAAGAGAGCTCAGAGCTCATATATGACCGATCTATGGGTAATGCTGTAACCTGACACGCACACACACACACAACTGCCCGCCCACGAGAGTTGGAGTAACGATTCACAGCGCAGTGGCGGCCGGGAACTCTACCACTGCGCCACGAGTGTATGTACGTATGTATGTATTATGTATGTTTGTGGATGTGTGTGAGTATGCGTGTGTGTGAATGCGTGTATTTACTTGTATTCACTTGTATTCACTTGGTCTTTGGATCACGTGTTGGACTCGTGATCGACAGCTATTTCCCTCCTGGAAGAGAGCTCAGAGCTCGTAGGTCCGATCTATGGGTAATGCTATGACCTTGCACACACACACACCCCCAACTCCCCGCCCACGAGAGTTGGAGTAACACCCCTCAGCGCTGCGATGCTGATATTATTTCAGCCCCGGGCGAGAGTCGAACCCGGACCTCCGTAGAATGTATATAGAAAGGTACGTATGTATGTATGTGATTCACCACGGTCTTGAATCACGTGTTCGACTCGTGATCGACAGCCATTACCTTCCCAAATGAGAGCTCATATATGGTCTGATCTATGGGTTATGCTGACCTCACGCTCAAACACGCGGGAAAGTACACGCGCGCGCGCACGCACACACACACACGTATGTGTGTATGTATGTATGTAGTATATATATATATATATATATATATATATATATATATGTGTGTGTGTGTGTGTGTGTGTGTGTGTGTGTGTGTGTGTATGTGTATATGTATGCGTGTATGTATGTATGTATGTATGTATATGGTAAAGACATACACATACATAATTATGTATGTATGTATGCATGTACCCTCAAAAGGGGAAGGTCACGTTAGGTCATCATTTTCGTAATAGCTGCTAATATGACCTGCCCTTACCTGACCTTACCTGACCCTTCCTCCCCCTACCCTCTCCCCCTCCCCTCTCCCACCAGAAAGGAACAATTTTCGTGGGATTCTGTCCCATACTCTCTATTTACTATACCTTCTTTAAATTAATAAATTTCCTTATTATCCAGTCACGTTTGTTACATTTAAATCCATGTATTGTTTCAGTTTGTGGCTGCGCGTGTGTGTGCGTGCGTGCGTGTGTACGTGTTCATGTTGTTGAATCCATTTATTTGTATTGTGGACAAGCTGCACCCGCATCACTCAAGGCAGCTTGTGGCCGGGCGAGTCTGTGCACTTCGTGTACTTGTGTACGGGTGTGGTATACTTGTATATCTTATAAGTTATACACACATGCTAGGTATGATCACAAATAAGAGAATAGGAAACGGGACCCAACGAGCATTGCACCTTTCATGTATACTACAATTAGGTAAACACACACACACACATATATACATACATCTTATCACAAACGCGACTGAAAGCAAATTAATAAAAATGTAAATTGTTAATAATTATGCAAATAAACAAATTCACAATTGAATGGATAAATGAATATACAAACAAATAAATAAAATATTATATATTAATGAAAAACCATGATAAAGTCGTCGATGCACGATGCAGGACTGGAAGAATCCGGCTCAATGTGTCTCCACCCAAAACGTCTCCAATGCCCAAGAAGTCTTCATGAAGTCCGTTTCCATATTCTATTTTCTGACTCTAATTCTTGAGATATGGAATGAAACTAAGTAACTCAATATATTTTAAGAATCTTAAATGTTACTTTATTTTCTGATTTTATAGCCTGTATCATAACAATAATGCGTATAACTGTGCTCTAGTCGACAGACTGTTTCAGAAGACAAAACAGGTTCGAATTTAATATATAATTATTCCAAGTAATAGTATACAAACCAAGGGATGAGAACAAAGAGAAAAATAATTATTCTACAAACAATGTGATAGGAAGGGTAATAAGGCAAATCATGCTGAATACATGACCAACTAAATATTTTATTGCTGAATTTGGGTGTAACAGTGAAAGAATTTAGGGTGGAGCTGGGTTGAACTCTGCACAAGAAATAGAGCGAACATTTGAATATATGAACACAAATTTCAAGGTGTAAATAAGGAACATTAAATCATACAGCTGCCTCCATAAAGTTGTAAATAAAATATATCGACATTATAACCGTCAACAGAAAATGGAACCAATATGATTGAAAACAAAATATAATTGACTGGGGTGAAATTTTCGCGATTGTGCGTGGCTAGGAGGATATCATATTTAAACAAAAATCGTTGTGTTGAAACTTATGGAAGTGATTATGCTTTGAATCTCTCCCTTCCTTGACATTAAATTTTAATTGTCGCCTATTATCATTAAACCTTTGTCGCTTAATGGCACACTAATTGCCTTCGCTTATTGTATCTTAATTTTCTGTGCGTATGAATGTGCATACATGTCATGTATATGCACACACAAATATATATATATATATATATATATATATATATATATATATATATATATATATATATATACACAAGCCAAATTACCTGCACGTTGCTGCGAGTTCATGAATAATCCTACATAACCGTACCCCACCAAACTACTCTTAATCCTAACCAAAATATTTTTAATGAAATATAGTTACCCAATTACCTGGGGTAATATGGGGTTCTATCTCCAAAACCCTAGGAGGAGTTCTTGAACAAACAAATAAACAAACAGACAGATAGACAGACAAATGAAAGATAGTAATCCAAGTATCTTGGGTTATAATGTTTCAGAATATATATATGGTTACAAGGGTCTATCTGCAAAAACCTAGGAGGAGTTCGTGAATAATCTCTAACTTAACCATACCCCACCTAACTTTAACCCTTAACCCTAACCAAAATATTTTTCTTAAATGAAATATAGTTATCCAAGTACCTGGAGTGATAGGGTATCAGAATATATATGGTTATGGGGGTCTATCTCCAAAACCCTAGGAGGAGTTCGTGAACAAACAAACGGGCAGACAGACAGAAGCTACTACTTCATTATAGTATATATATATATATATATATATATATATATATATATATATATATATATATATATATATATATATATAAACACACACACGAGACAACGCGCTAAAGAGGATGACGGCGCATATAAACCTGTTCTTTTCTTCTCTCATATTTGAAGTTTTTCTCTCGTCAGACAGTTCCATTCAGCCATGATAACAATAGTAATAATAATAAAAATGATGATAATGATAATAAAATAATAATAAAAATGATGATAATAATAAGATAATAATAATGATAACGATAATAGTAATAATAATAATGATGATAATAATAATAATACTAATAATAATAATAATAATAATAATAATAATAATAATAATATAATTTTAATAGTAATAATAATAATGATAACAGTAATAATAGTAATAATAATAGTAATAACAATAATAATGATAATAATAATAATAATAATAATAATAATAATAATAATAGTAACATTAGTAAGTAGACAGAGAATAGAAATCCCTTCGAGCAGCGTCAATTCACACGTATCTCTTGCCTACTTCCTTTCCTGCTCAACAGACATCTATCCATCTCATCCTCGGTCGTCCACTCAAGTGCACTCCACGCACCTTTGCCTTCCACACCTCTTTTTGCTAATCTTTCTTAACTCATTCTCTCCATGTGCCCAAACCATTCAAATGATCTTTCATCAGCCTTGTCTCCCAACTCCTCCTCACCTCCTTATTTCTAATTCTATCATCGCAACCCGACGATAACTCCCAAACAAATTTAAACTTCTTTTTGCTTAAATTCCAATTCTCCGCCCCAGACAATGTCGTAGACACAATCACTCTTTCGTGTAATCTTCTGAAGGACGAAGTTTGGAGGACGAAATTTGGAGGACGACATTTGGAGGCCAATGTCTAGGGGGTGAAGTTTAGAGGGCGAGATTTTGATGTCGAAGTTTGGAGGACGAGATTTGTAGGTCGGAGTTTGGAGGGCGGGATTTGTAGGTGAAAGATTGGAGGACGAGCTTTGGAGGTCGTAGAGGGCGATATTTGGAGGACCGTTGTATTCGTGGCATTAATTGCTAGACAATGGCTTGGTTGATTGTCGTTGTCCTCCTCCAAGGTTACAACTTCTTGCCCTCGACCAGTCTACTCTCTGCTACAGTGGAGGTTCTTTATGTATTTTGTTCTGACTGACGATTCGCCTTTAACAAGAAATAAAATGTATCAGAATAAAAACAAAACAAAGAAAAACGTACACGTAATGAAATAAAACATAATTGAATACATCAAAACAAAAAAATAAACCAACCAACCAATCAATTAATCGATCATTCACGTTAAAAAACAACTTTCCCACTTTAGTCCATCATCTGAAATACATTTAGAACATAATATCTATAAGGGAGAGGTATATTTGAAATTTCCATCTGCATTCGATTAGAATAACGCTCAATAATATTAGTCTGCCATTACGTATCAAGACAAGCACAAGGTTATTGCCTTCCCTGACCGGTACACTTTTACTTTTTTTACGCCGAAACATTTGGATCTCCAGGGATCAATTATGGAAATGTCAAATAATCATGTTAATGTGTCTTACCGAAAGAGATGGTTACTGTTAATGTTTGTATTTATATTTGGTAAAATAAGAAATATTTCTAACTATACATGAAAGTATTACATACTGATTTTGTGGTTGTGTATCAAACATTAGGAGATTCCAATTCATACAACTAAAATGTATAATTAAACCATATCATGTTTTTGGAATTAGAATTAATTTATTTCTATAATTGATTCTTGATTATACAAGAAGGCCTAGTTATTTTTAACGTCTATACAGGTGTATGCGCATCAACGATCGTTACTTGTTTCCATTTTCGTTTGTGTAGAACGTGACGTCACACCAACGAAATTTTAAATGGCAGTGTCGAGATTGGGAAAACATAGTGCATTATTTTTTGTAATTTTGTTCACATAGAGGAAAAGAAAATTAAGAAATGTAATATATCTGGTTTTACGAGAGTGTGTAGCATCTGGTTGAATGAAATGTCGACTGGCTCAGGCTATTTTTGTGTGTAAACAAGAGAGAGACAGCTGAGGGTCTATTGGCGAGCACCTGTAGGACTCAGCGAGCTTCTTACGCTGCTCTTACAAACAATAGTCATCTGGATTACAATGGCCGAACTTACGATGCCCTCCATCCTGGTTAGCGGTGAGTAAGCTAAAGAAAAACATAAAGTTCATAGTGTATGGTTACATATGGAGTAAGAACGTAAAAAGTGAAACTAGATGAAGTGCCAAGCTGATGTAGTCCCTTGGCGATATGTGGCCCATTGGCTGTTACGAAGTTCCTCCACGGGATACACAGACCACGGAACCAATTAGGTGGTCTACATGATTTAAGTTACAATAAAAATGCATTCAGCCCTCCAGTTCTGAACGAGGAGTATGCGTAGAAATGCTGAGTAGTGAGGTAAACATGTTAAGTAAAGGGGAAGGAACAAATAGGTCATTGTTGTTACTTGTAGAAGTAAAGAATTGATATTCTGGTGCTCTTTCTTGGGTCTTGGTTAATTCAGTAGGAGGACCCTTTTCCTCTTCTCGGTCAGAAAGGTATTTTAATGGTGACTATGATCTGATTAAATCAATATGATATTGTAACAAAATATCAGAAGAATTAATTCTTGTTCAGATGTATGGAAGCTGTCAGTGACAAGCAATAAACAAATTGTAGCACTATAATCTTCAGGGAAAACAAAATAACACTCAAAATGGGACTTTTGTAGGCTAGTTCAGTTAGTACTTCGTTAGTGATAATTGAATTCATGGTTTTGTGCATCTATGTCATATGTAGTTAGTTTACTAATTTAAAACCTAACTTACGAATATATCAGAATACTTTCAGTTTGTAGATAAATTTGCTATGATTCTAGGGATGTTGATATTTGTGGGCTTAAGTTAAGGACCATTGCTAGACGTCATGGGGCTCCAGGTTTCCAGTCTATCGAACTTTAGGCTACATTGGTATTAGTTTAGTAATTATAAATGTTTGATTTTTTTTTTCTCCTTTTTTGTTAGGAAAACCTTTGATAGGTTTACCATTAAATTATTTTCTCTTTGTTTGGTTTTATGCAAAGTGTTTTGGCAATGCCGTTCGTGGTTTCTGCATTGGTGTGAGTGGTGACGTATTTTAAGGTGTGTTACGTTGATGAGTGGTTTTAGATTATTATATTGAATAGTAATTATCAACTTTAAGAATTATGGGTAACAAGTTAAGAAAAACATTGGAAATATCCAGTTAATGTGCTATAATTTTATGTATAACACATTAGAAATTGAACTGTAAAAGAAATTTAATATTTTTTTAGAGGAACAGTGCTAAAAATTTAAACCTTAAATTATTATATATAAAAGAAATAAAGAAAGTGATCATTTAATTTTTTTTTAGCTATATTGACAAGTATTGCTAAGGGTGATGAGATATATTACAGAAAAATTCACTCCCATCAGTATATAGATTTTTTAAGGCCTTGTGTAGTTGATATAAAGTACTGGCTATGTTAAACTTAAAGCATCTTTCACCATTTTAAGTGTACATATTTTGGCCACCGTGTTAGATACTGCCCAAATGAGCAGCAGTGTGTGAGGTGTTTCAGTAAACTTTATAAGTGCAGAGAATTAAAGAAAGATATTTTGAATAACAAATATATACTGCCAATAACAAACAATATTGAGCAGCCAATATATCAAGAAGAATGGCAACACTAGACTGATTTCCAGAAAAAAATAGATATGAATGATATAATCAACAATTTGGAAATAAGACATACCCTAGAATTTAAAAAGATTTTTTTTTTTTTTTTTTTTTTTTTTTTTTTTTACATGTGTTGCTGTGACTAAGCTTAAAAATATATATATGGTTAAAAAAAATTTACATTGGGATATGAAGAAGGCTTTGTTCAAAGCCTGAGAAACAGGATTGTCTGATTGGAGGGTAAACAAATCATTTTTGAAAATTTTGGGTAGTATACATTGTATTATTGTGTATTTATACCTGAACTGTCTGAGGACACACATCCTTATGTATAGTGAGAACTGTATGTGAAGTTTCTTTGGTGTGTTGCAATGGCTGTGGTTGTGAATGAAGTCAGAAATCATTGTAATCAGCTCAACCACATTGATTAGGTGCTAGCATATCTTTACATGCGAGACTAATCAACCACATGTCTGCCATTGTGGAGAGGGGTTGGAAAGTTATGAAAATATTTTTGCACTGCACTGACCAGGGATCAAAACTGGACCTTTCGTGTTCTGAGGCAGGAACACCCTCTGGTCCATGTGACCACATTCCACATTTGGCCACACTTCTGTGGCATGGCTCACAGCAAAGAACCACTACAAATGATACAAAATAAATCACTGAAAATGATAACAGGATGTAACGGAACCAACCTATAGAAGATTGCATACGGAAACCAAAATAATCCCTATAGAACATCACATGAAAATGATAGATTCGTGAGTGATCAAACACAATTAAAAGGAGTGAAAGGCAGATTGGATAGATTCATGAGTGATCAAACAAGGAAAAATAGTGTGAAAGACAGATGTGGATAGATTTATGAGTGATCAAACACAAGCAAAAAGAGTATGCAAGGCAGATGTGGATAGATTCATGAGTGATCAAACACAAGCAAAAAGAGTATGAAAGGCAGATGTGGATAGACTCGTGAGTGATCAAACACAAGCAAAAAGAGTGTGAAATGCAGATGTGGATATATATAACTTGAAGGTAACACCAAGAATGGGATGGATAGAGTGAAGAGGACCTTGTGTGCAAGGTAGATTTCTGTCAAACGGGGAAGGGAGATGATAAGAGATAGGTGTGGGTGGAGAGCAGTTGTGAATGGATGATAAGTTGATGTTGCCTGAAAATATTTTTTTCTGGTCTGTTTTGTGTACTCCAGGGTGGATGAGGTGGGAGGGTTGTGTGAATAAACCAGCTGTTGGTGTGTGGTTGTATTTGTGGTGCCACTTTTTAAGTCCCCATTTGTGAAAAGGGGTAAGAAATACAGTTGAATCTGACAGACTACTAAGTGTCAGTTCAACTGGTCCTATGTGTTAAGGACTATCATTGATTACTGGTGCTTTACTTGGTTGAAGGGTGGAATCTTGGTTACAACAAAGCAAATAGTTTAAAAACAGGAGGCATCTCATATTAGGGAAAGTTGATATCTAATGGCGTGATGTTAAGTGAAAGAATGAAATAGTGGGTGTAGCAGATAATTATGTTTTTGCCTTTATTATTCATTGATTTGATGTTGCAATATTCTGTTTATTCTGTTTTGTCATTTTGAATCTGCTCTACAACAGAACACTACCACCATACTGCTGTTATATTTCTTATTTTTACCATAGTTATTGGGGGTGTTATAATAGCTAAAGCATATAATGACTTACATTGTTGAAGTGTTATTTATAATTTTTTTATGCAGTTATGTTTTGGATGGGAGTGGGTATATGCCTTTTGACTTGACTACCTCCTTGTAAGAGGGGAAAAGCCCTTGGTATATAGATAGATGGGATATTTTGATCTTTAATCTTAGTCATTGTACCCCCTCCATCATGAGTACATCAATTTTTGGCAGGTCAAGATCTTGATTATTATTATGTCATTTTGAGTGAATGAAAGAGGATCATCATATAGTGAAGTGATGGTGCTAAACTAGTTCCATCTGTCAGACTGCCATGGAAGAACTCTGTCCTGATGCATTGCTTTTGACCCAAGGCAGTGTGACACAGGTGGTCCATTGGTTATTATTTGTTTAGGATATGGTTGTGTTTTGATAGCTATGATACCCTCATGTAATCAGAAAAAACTAAAGTGTGTGTGTGTTGCTTTTTTGCATTATTGTATACCTTTACATGGTATTCATTTTATTAATATTAATGATCACTCCACATTGAAGGAATATTTCGACATTAATGCGTGCTCACACTGTTCATGTGTAGGCCTAATAATATATTACAAACATTACACATGTGCATCTGTTGTCAGAGCTGTCACAGATGTACTTAAAGTACTACACACCTGTATAATGAATTGTTTCTTCTATATAATGTTGATTGTATACTATTGTTATGAATGGCAATACCAAAGAATATTCACCTCCACTATCTTAATCATCCACTCTAGGTCTTGATACATGTGGATGTAGAAAGAAGGTAAGGCTAAAATTAGCTGGGACCTGTTTATTTTTGCTGTTTATTGTTTCAGATAGTTGCTTTGTGGGTATAAGTTATCAGCAGTTGCTATCTTCAGACAAGTAGATTAGTGTGTTTTGGGATACATTGTGTTACATATCATTATGTGTTAATAGTTCATAGCTTGAGGGTCTAGACTTCAATTGGGATCTCATTTAATTGAGGTCCTTTAATGATTCAGATATTCAACACCTTAAATGAATGTTCTGACATTCATCAGAACAAAATTAAAGGTTCACAGATAGTTCTATTAATGTTAAATCTGTAAAATTCATAAATCTCCAACATTTGAAATGAAAACACTGTGTGGAGGTATATGAAAAAGTGGATTTGACAGTCCATATTATTTATGTTTTGGAACCCTTCATTCTATATATTATTCCATTTGAATATAGCTATCTGTACTCTTGAGGCTTATGTTGGAACCCTTCATTCTATATATTATACCATTTGAATATAGCTATCTGTACTCTTGAGTCTTATGTTGATGGAGAGAAAAGTACTCATTCTGCTATAGTGGTGTTTTACGGACACTATTGAGTCAAAGCCAAGTACTTTTATTCATTATAGGAGACATCTTTATTGTAAAGGGGTTCAATATATTTCAGTGAATCCCTTTGTTGTGATAACATACTTAACAGATTTTATTATGAATATCTACGATGAGATTATTAGCTTTGGGACGTTAATGATGGTGGTTGGGGATGGGTGGCTTTAATTCATTCCCCCATGTTCTCGTAATTATATGTATACAGAGCAGAAATAAATGTTTCCAAACCATTTCAGATATCACCTGCAACAGCCAAGGGGAGACTGAAGTTTGTGGCAATGTTCGATTATGTCTAGTGGGCAGTCTGGCTAATGATGAAGAAGTAAAGTCTGCAGCAGAGGTAAATAGATTTTATCTTACATTTAATGAATATATGCAGAGTAGTGTTTTATTTCTCCTCATTTTCTCTATTTTCTGCATGAGGTGATGGAGAGGGGGGTTGCTAATTGAGTGAAGCAGAATTGTTGTGGATGTACTGTGTCTTGCTGCATTTGCTTCTGACCCAGGCAATGGGCAGGAGACAGGGATGACCCTTCATCCACATGGGGCTAAGATGAGAGGGGGGAAAGGGTGGTGGATGGGAGTTGAATTGGTGGGAGTGGGTGTTTGCCTTTGACTGCTACCTCTTACAAGGAGGAGGGGGAGTCCTTGGTATATAGAAAGATACATACATACATATACCAAGGCTTTTTCCCCCTTTCAAGGGAGGTAGCCAAAAAGGGAAAGGCATAAAATCACTCCCACCCATTTCATCCCTAAATACACTCCACACCCCTCCCACCCTCCCTCTCATCTGAGCACCTCCTGGATGACGGGTCATCCCTGCACCTTGCCCACCGCCCTGGGTCAGAAGCAGTGTCGCAAGACACAGCAAGGCCGCTTCATTTAATCGGCGACCCCCCTCTCCGTCCCCCCTTGCATATAAGGAGAGGACGGGGAGAAATCCCTTCGGGCTGCGTCAAAATTTGCTCACACATACTACCTCACCCCCCACCCCCCTGCCCATTCCTCCTCATGCAATCACAACATCATCCATATACAACCATTCTCCACTCACCTCTGTCTTCCGTCCTCTCCCGTCCTTCCTCAACAGACATTCCCCTCTTCCCCAAAGCCCCCTTCACCCCATCCATCCACCTCATCCTAGGACGCATGTTCACTCCCTCCTGTTTGATAATCTTTCTGTTGTCAATGTGGCAATTACATGTGCAGCACTTTGTGTCTGTTGCCATGCAAATGCTGTGAAATGTTTCATTTCTTTAGATACCTCCATTTCTTTATTTATTTTTATTTTGTTTACATGTATTCATTCTGATTTATTTTATTTTTATGAAACCCTTATGAAGTTATCTTATCAGAAAAATTGTGTGTGATAAAGTATTAACTTTAAGTTTATTCTTGTTTATTTCTATTCCAGAAATTTGGTGTACCAGTGATTACTTCTGATACTGGGCAAGAATATATGTCCGACACAAATTATGACACAATTTTTATTATGCAAGACTTTGAAACCCAGGAATTTGATGCCCTAAATGAAGCAGGTTGCAGGTATGTTTTGAGAAGTCCAGCATATTTTTGGGTATTTTTAATTTAGGTCATTGTGGATCATAGCTGTTATAGTTATTTGTCACCATGCTTTTGTACAGCCTTTCAATATGAGTTTGATTATGCTCATTTTGTATCACAATTGAAACATCCCAGTTTATAGTTTTTTGTAGAGACCTCACCTAATTTCTTATGTATCTAATGTCTTTGTTATGTATCTTGATTGTAGAAATATTTGCATACAAATGAATCAAGTATTTCACATTACATGTTAACTTTTATGAGGAATGTCTTATCAAGCAAAGAAGAGAAAGTGTAAAAGATAGGAGTGGCTGTGTAAAAGAATGAGGAAATGGCAAGATCCAGAGGAATGTTCTTATCAGTTTTGTAAGTTCCATGAGTGAATGAGAAGGCGAGGATGTCATGTGATGAAGCTGTAGCAGTGAACAAACTCAGGCTGTTGAACCCTGCCTGTCTTTGAACCATTCAATGTGGTGGGGCATATGGATGTCCCTTCATTCATGAGATGCTCAGATTGGAGGGACAGTGAATGGGTTCTTGGATAGGTAAAGGGTGGGTGTATACTTTGACACAACAACCCTGTATATATGGAGGAAATGGCCTCTTGGAAGGGATTGAGTCGCCATGTAATGAAGCAGTAGGAGTAAATCAGATTTGTCTGTTGGGCCTTGCTGTGGAGAAACTGTCTTGCTTCATTGCATCTGACATGAGGAGGAGGTGCATGATGAGGATAACAATTTATCCACAAGGAGTTGAGATGGGAAATGCAACAAATGGGTTGTTATATATGTGAAGGGTGAATGTGTGCTTTGACTTGGCCATTTCCTTTGTAAAGGAGAAAGAGCCTTTTAATAAATGTGTGCATGTAATGAAGTGTGCATCTGTGTTTACCTTTGTAATCCTTTGTAATACATATACCAAGACTTTTTCCCCCTTACAAGGGAGGTAGCCAAAAAGGAAAAGGCATAAAATCATTTCCACCCATTCCATCCCTGAATACACTCCACAACCCCTCCACCCTCCCTCTTATCTTAATACCTCCTGGATGACTGGTCATCCCTGCACCTTGTCCACTGCCCTGGGTCAGAAGCAGTGTTGCAAGACACAGCACATCCACAGCAAGGCCGCTTCATTAAATCGGCAACCCCCCCTCTCCGTCTCCCCATTGCATAAAAGGAGAAGACAGGAGAAATCCCTTCGGGCTGCGTCAAATTTTGCTCACACATACTACCTCATGCCCATTCCACCTCATGCAATCACAACATCATCCATATACAACCATTTTCCATTCACCCCTGTCTTCTGTCCTCTCCCGTCCTTCCTCAACAGACATTCCCCTCTTCCCCAAAGCCCCCTTCACCTCATCCCATGGGATTCTATCTCACTCCAGTTTATCGTATCTGGCGACAAAAGTGTGTGTGTGTTAATTAGGTTAAAATAACTAAAGTATGATAGTAGATTGTTATGTGGTAAAGCTTGCACGGTGATTGATAACTTACTTTATTTACAGAATTCTTGGAAAACCAGCTCTATTAGAGTTAGCACAAATTGGCAAGCTCACATATGCTTCCAGACCAGTATACTGCCATATCATGAAAAATGTCACACTCGTTTTCACTGGGTTTCGAAAAAGATCAGAATTGGTAAGTACACTAAAAATTTTTGTGATGTTTTCGTCGTTATTATGAGTGAAAACAGTTGAAAAAAAAAATTCCACAGATACTAGGTAATTGTATTTATATGAACTGGACCATAGTCTGAATGAATATGTATGTATTTGTCCAAGTTAACAGACAACAGTCTAATTTAGATGCAAACTTCTCAGGTCATACAAATAGTAGTTTCAGAGGGATCACTTTGTTGAGTGTAGTTGGGAAGGCTTATGGAAGGGTTTTGATTGAGAGGATTAGGAGAACAGAGGGAGTAATTTGTGAGGAACAGTTTCGGTTTAGGAAAGGTAGGGGTTGCATGGATCGGATTTTTATGGTAAGACAGATATGTGAGAAAGCTTTAGGAAAAGGTATATATATATATTGGGGGGGAAGCTATTAAGGGCACTCAAGAGTTTTTAAGATAATAGTAGAGTCTGTGTTAGAATAGGAAATGGAGAGACCAAGTGATTTGAGGTAAAAGTGGGACTGATCAGGGATGTGTCATGTTGCCATGGTTGTTCAGTGTGTACATGGACAGGATGGTTCAGGAAGTAAAGGCAAGGATAATGGGCAGGGGACTAGAGATTGTTAAGGAAAATGGAGAAAAGTGGGAGGTGAGCCAGTTGTTTGCTGATGACACTGCTTGTAACAGGGTCAGAAGAGGTATTAAGGGAGTTTGTGATGGAGTTTGGCAAGGTATGTGATATAAAGTTGAAGGTAAATGTGGGTAAAAGCAAAATGATGAGATGTACAAGGGTAGAGGATGGCAATGAGTTGGAAACAAGTCTAAGAGGAGAGAGGCTGGAGGAAGTGAATTGCTTTAGGTATTTAGGGTCACATGTGGTAGGAAAGGGAGGAATGGAGGTGGAGGTAAATTGTAGATTGAGAGAAGCACATAAATGCCTTGGGAGATTAAAAGTATTATGAGAAAGGGGCAACTGGGAATGGATGGAAATAAGAGATTGTATGAAGGATTGATTGTGCTGATGGTGTTGTATGGGGCAAAGACTTGAATTTAAGAGAGGCAGAGAGGAAATGTTTGAATGTATTTGAGATGAAATGTCTGAGAAGTATGGTAAGGGTTACAAGGTTGGATTTAGTGAGAAATGAGGTGAGGAGGAGACCAGGAGTGGAAAAGGATATGACAGATAGGGTTGATGAAAGACTATTTTGATGGTTTGGACACATGGGAAGAATGGATGATGAAAGATTAGTAAAAGAGGTGTGGAAGGCAGAGGTGGAGGGAGTGAACTTCAGTGGGCAACTGAGGATGAGGTGGATGGATGGGGTGAAGGGGGCATTGAGGAAGAAGGGAATGTCTGTTGAGGAAGGAAGGGAGCAGGCATGAGATAGGGATGAGTGGAAAATGACTGTGTATGGATGATACTATTATGTAAGGAAGGGAGGGATGGGGATAGGGGATACTTATGTGTGAATGATATTTTGATGTGGCCTGAAGGGATTTCTCCCTGACTTCTCTTTTTCTGCATAAGGGGACCAAGAGGGGTATCACTGATTAGATAAAGTGGCCTTTCTGTGGATGTACTGTGTCTTGCTTCATTGCTTTTGACTTAGGGCAGTTGGCAGATGCAGGGATGATCCATCATCCATGAGGAGCTGAGATGGGAGGGGTGGAAAGGTTAGTGGAGGGGAGTGAAATGGGTGGGAATAGGTATGTGCCTCTGACTAAGCTACCTCTCTTATAAGGGGGAAAAAGCTCTTGATATATATATATTCTTTCTTTTTCTCAATTTGTTTCACTGTTTGAGTTTCATGTTTGTTAACATTTTTATTATTGTATTTTGCATTATTCTTTCTACTTATCTGTCTATTTTTTCCCCCCCAGTCAAGACTGTTACGTATAGTTCATCACATGGGTGGCAGCGTAAAAAATGAATTATCAGAACGGGTGACCCACTTGCTGGCACACTCATCAACAGGAGAGAAATATCAGTATGCGGTGACCTTCTCCATTCCAGTAATGGGGGAAGACTGGGTCAATGCCTCCTGGGCACATCGGGATGAGATTGGGGCTCGTGCAGACTCGGAAGCATTGGTAAGTATAGTATTGAACTTTCTTGGATTCAGTTGGTATGCATCATGCTCAAGAAAAAGAATTTCTTCTTTTTTTGTTCCCCTTTACCTACCTTTCCTCATTTTCCTTCTCCCTCCCTCCTTCTCTATGTGTATACTGTAGGATGGGGGTAAATGGGCCATATAAAAGTTATTCATGTATTAAGAATTATGTTACAGCTGGTAAATAAAATTCTGGTAAAATGGAGGTAGGTATTTATTCAGGATAAAAGTGAAATATTTTAAAACCAATTTTAATTAGAAAATTAATAACTTTTATATGGCCCATTTACCTCCCAGTAATGGCCCGATTACCCCATCCTATGGTATCTATTTCCCTGCCCCATTCCCTTACCCAACCTCTACCCCACTCACACACTAAGGCAGGGGAGGGCAAATTATGCCCTGCCAAGAAAAAATAATTGAATTTTTTCTTTAAACAGAGTTATTTCATTTTTCAAGTAAATATGGTGTGGGAAGCAGAGGTGGAGGGAGTGAATACAAGGAAGCAACCAAGGATGAGGTGGATGGATGGGGGTAAAAGGGCCTTGGGAAAGAGGAGAATGTCTGTTTAGGAAGTGAGAAGACAGAAAGATAGGGGTGAATGGAGAATGGTTGTGTATGGATGATGTTCTGATGCATGGAAGGGAGTGGGTGGATGATGGAGGGGTGAGGGAGTATGTATGAATGATATTTTGACCCAGCCCAAAGGGATTTCTCCCCATCTTCTCTTTTTCTGCATGAGGGGATGGAGAGGGGGTGTTGCCAATTAAATGAAGCGGCCTTGCTGTGGATGTACTGTGTCTTGTTACATTGCTCCTGACCCAGGGCAGTGGGTAAGATGCAGTGATGACTTGTCATCCAGTAGGAGCCAAGAAAAGAGGGAGGGAGGGGCGGTGAATGGGAGTGGAGTATATGGGGTTGAAATAGGTGGGAGGGGATGTATTCCTTTTGACTCTGGCTACCTCCCATGTAGGGGGGGAAAATCCTTTGGCTTATGGGAGATGGGGTTGATGAAAGAGTGTTGGGATTGTTTGGACACACGGAGAAAGCGAGTGTGGAGGGGGTGTTGGGGGCAGAGGTGGAAGGGGTGAGCATGAGAAGGTGACCGGGGATGGGATAGGGGCATTGGGAGGGAGGGGGGTTGTCTGTTGAGAGATATGGGAGGGTACGGGTGGGTGGAGAATGGTTGTGTATGTATGATGATGTGATGCATGAAAGGGAGTAGGTGGGGGGATGGGGTGAGGGAGTACGTGGGAAAAATAATTTGATGCAGCCTGAAGGGGTTTCTCCCTTTCTTCTCTTTCTTTGCATGAGGGGAAGGGAGTAATGATTTAATAAAGGGGCCTTGCTGTGGATGTGCTGTGTCTTGTGACACTGCTTCTGACCCAGGGTTGTGGGCGAGATTCAGGGATGACCCATCATCCAAGAGGAGCCAAGATAAGAGGGAGGGAGGCAGATGAATGGAAGTGGAGTATGTAGGGATGGAATGGGTGGGAGTGGATTTTATGCATTTGTTTTTTGGCTACCTCCCTTGTAAGGGGAAAAAGCCTTTGGATGTATGTATGTATGTATGTATGTATTTAATTATTTATTTTAGCTAATTTAGATATTAATCATTTTACTTGGCCCTTTAAAATTATGAATTTCTGAATGTGGACCTTGCACTGAAAAGTTTGACTGCCCCTGCCTTAGGGAGACCAAATTTGTACAAACTTAGTACTTATGCAATGATTAACATGGTTCATATATCCACATATTTAGAAATGCATATTCCAGATGGCTTTTTATTCCATTTTGCAGATGAAACATCGCCTAGGAGTTTTCCAGAACCTGCGTGTAGTATTTGTTGGCTTCCCCGCAGAAGAACAGCAGCACATGGAAGAGCTGCTCACACAAAATGGTGGTATTAGCACCACTTTAGAGGACCAAAATGCGACTCACATCGTAAGACTTTTGTTTTTTTCTCTCATGGAAAACTATGATGCTGTGATGCATGAGGGCAAGTGGGTGGGGGATGGGGGTGAGGGAGTATGTATGAGAAATAAATTGACGCAGCCCGAAGGGATTTCTCCCCAACTTCTCCTTTTCTGCATGTGGGGACATAGAGGTGGGGTCACCGAATTAATAAAATGGCGTTGCTGTGGATGTGCTGTGTCTTGCAACACTGCTTCTGACCCAGGACAGGGAACAAGTTGCAGGGATGACCTGTCATCCAGGAGATGCCAAGATAAGAGGGTGGAGGGGAGTGGAGTGTGATAAGGATGGAATGGGTGGGAGTGGTTTTTATGCATTTGTATTTTGGCTACCTCCCTTGTAAGGGGGAAAAAGCCTTTGGTATATGTATGTATGTTTTAAGGGGATTTGATCAGTCTTCCTCTGGCTTGATGCCACTAGCTTTGGTGGTTATTATTTGTTCAGCTATCGTGCTATGATATATATAAAATAGAATTTCAAGACCAGTATTCCATAGATTTTATTCAGCCATTGGAATACATGAACCAGATTGAAAGATTACTGGTTGCCTTGCTTGAGGATTTCATTTACTTGCATGTAATACAGCATTGAGATTAAGAAGAGATTTTAGATTGGAGTTTTTGGTCTTAATTTGATATAAAAAAAATGCAAGTGAATTTATGGTTTAGGAACTGTTCAGTGTAAGCTGCTTATGGAATAGATGTTCATGACCAAGTCATGCAAAATGGCCAAGTGGGCTGGAGTGTTGCTACTTATGGGGCTGGGGTGATGACATTTCAAACTCTGTTGCCAGTGAGTTGGACCAAGGGCATAGTTAATGAAATTCCATGCTACAGAGTCCTTTGTAAGGGGCACCATCCTAGCCTCCTGATAGGGGGAGTTTTGTGACATTAAACTGAATCATCATATACCCGATAAGTATCCTGTTGTTATGGTAATTTAGTGTGTGTAAATAGATTTTTCACTTTGTCTGTAGGTCATTGAGGAACAGAGTACTCAAGAAAGTCCAGTCAAAATCTCCAAGGCCCATATAGTCAAGGCTGAATGGTTTTGGGCTTCCATCCAAATGGATGCCTGTGCTAGTGAGAAACTCTACGTCTTCGATGAATTGGTAAGTAGGAATTCAGGATTTTTTGGATCACAAATAAGATATGCATACAATGAAATATTTGAACTGATAAAGTTGCTCAATTTATTAATTTTGTGAAATATTAATATTGTTATTAGTATATAGTTCTCTACTTTTAACTTGTCTTATTTTATCACTTGCTCTCTCTCTCTCCTCTCCCCTTGCTCTCTTTCTCTCTCTCTTCCTCTGTGTTGCTCGCACTCTATTCTGGTTTTTATTGCTTGTCACATCATTAATACCTTACATACTTTATATGCAATTTCTTTATGAAAATTTATTATTTTCGTAAAAAAAAAATATATAATTTCTGTTGACAGAATGTTAGTTCTGTTTTGAGTCCAAAGTCAATGGTGTTTTCCCCAAGTACACCTGGTTCCCGCAGTCGTCGACGCAAACGTCTGCGGGAAACGGTACAGCAACTCGCTCAGGATGATTCGCCATCAACGTTACAAGCTGCTCTACCTGCCAAGTTGGTTTTAGATTTGATTTACTTATTTCTAATTCATATATCGTAGATTGAAATTGATAAAATACGTTCGTATGCATGTACGTGTTTATGTGTGTAACACTATTGTGTTGTCCGTTGCTCGCCGAGTAACTACAAGAGACAACTCCAGTTCCATTCATGACAATTGCATCTATTTATCATTCAGTGGACTGTATTCCAGTAAACGAAGATCCTCAGTAGGAGATTCAGTTTTCCTGCCCTCTGATGGTTCTTTCTTGGATGACTCTATTCCCACACCATCACAGATCTCTCCAGGGTAATGGTTAATGTGTTCTAAGTTATCACATATTCCTACTTAACCTGTGATAGTAATTATATACAGATGCTCCTCTACTTACGTTCATTCGTTTTACCTTTTTTCGATTTTACGTTTGAACTGACTGTAAAAAAAAAATAATTCGAGTTAATTTTTTAGTTTAGCGCGCTCTCCGTAGTTCAAACGATACTTACGTATGGCGCTGCGTCCATTGTTTACATGGCACAAACGACAGACTGAACGTGCCTTGCCTCATCCTCATCCTCCTCCACCATCTCAATTTATGTTGCTTGAATTTAATTTATTTGAAATTAATGTTATTATTTTACAATGTTATGTGTGTAATTAATGATTTAGGGGTGTTTTATAAGGTACGGTAATAGAATTTACGGATGTATAGTACAGTAACAACTTATGTTCATTTTCAACTTACATTCGGCTGTTCGGAACGTAACTAAAACGTAAGTTGAGGAACGTCTGTATACATATATTTTATACTGCAAGTATAACGACAGTGATAGGAGAGGACTATAATAAAATTATAGGTACGAGTTGTATTGAAAGTGATGATAAAGGGTGGAATGGCTGTTGAGATTGTTTTATGTGCAAGTGTTCGGTATGAAAGAAACTATCTGTATGTCAAAGAACCTCCTTTTATTATTAAGATTCTTTCCAAATGCCTCTTGCTTATCTTACTACACGATCTATGCACATTCTTCCTATATAATCATAAAACTTACCAACTACATTTAACAGACAGATCCCTCTAAAACTACTATCTATCTATTTGTATACCAAGAGCTTTTCCCTTTCCCCATTCCACTCCCTTCCACCACCCTTTCCTCCTTCTCATCTTAGTTCCTCAGAAACTACTACATTCATACATATATATACCAAAGTCTTTTTCCCCTTTACATGGGATGTAGCCAAAAGATAAGGCATAGAAACAACTCCCACCCATTCCATCCCCTACATACTCCATTCCCCTCTACCCTCTTCCCTTCCTCTTGTCTTGACACCTGGATAACAGGTCATCCCTGCATCTTGTCCACTGCCCTGGGTCATTCATAATTTCCCCTTTCACCTTGTTTAATGGAATATATTCATTTATCCCATCCACAAACATGCTTCCTTCCCTTCCACACAATTCAACAGCTATTCCACTATAACTAGTCTGCCCTGTTCCACATATCGACCATCAACCCAGGTGCCTTACCAACTTTCATCTTTCAGTTCAACATGTACTTTGTGCTATGATTTTTATCATACTCTTCTCCCATCAGTCATAGAAAGAAAAGAATATAAAATTTCATTGCTTGTAATGTATAAAATAGAAAAAATTGCCCAAAACCAGTTAACTTCCATTATGTATATATTATATGATCATTGGTGTAATATTTAGGAAGTGGTTACATAAATGGATAATTGGTCAACTAATGTTTTTACTGGGGTCTTTACAGGCGAGAGAAACCCTTACCTAAGAGTCCCCCATCAGTTGACCTAAAGCAGCTATCTTCAAGACAAAGAGTTTTTCATGAACTAGTCAAAACTGAGTGTAATTATGTTGCAATTCTAGATACAATTGAAAAGGTATGTGATAATATCAGGTTCCTTAAACTGTGTATGCCTCAAATATACGTGAATTGTTTCAGTATATCTTGACTATTTTTCTTAGGTTTCAGTATTGGACCATAACTGAAATAATTAATGTAAGGCAACTAATATTTTCATTTATATGTTAAATCTAATCTTTACTTTTTTCTGATAGGTTATAAAGGAGCCATTAGAAGATGCAAGTCAGCCAGGAGGGCCGATGCTAGATGCCCAAGAACTACGTTATATATTTGGTCACCTACCCCCCATTCATGATGTACATACACGTCTACGGGATGACCTCCTTCACCTTGCACACAATTGGTCTGAGGAGGCAACAATTGGTGAAATTATTCTTAGATATGTATGTCACGTCTTTACTAGCAGCATGTTACTCAAACATGTACAACAACCTTCCGCTTACACCACACAACACATCCATACAAAGACACATTCACATTCAGATCATAAGACAAACAAGACTAGTGGTAAAATCCCATTCCATTAGCCCCAGAGAAAAGACCCTTCCAAGTAAAGCAAGAATCACATTAACATGACTGTTCAAGTCTCCATCCAACACTAAAACAATACCAATAGAGAATAAGCCATTTACCAAGGGCAGGATAGGTTGAATTTGCCCAGCCACAGAAACAAGTTGCCCCAGATGCAACTATCTCACAGAAAACTTCATTAACTTGGTCTTACAGTGTTGTTGCCCTGGCAACAACACAGTATTTCTTCCTCATGGGCCAATCTGGTGCTTATTGCCATTTCCCTGGAAGTCAGTGGCCTTCAGGAGTGATCTGGGGCAACAGATTTGAATGATATATATATATATTTTTTGTGAATCAGTTAAAATAATTTTCTCACATTAAAGCAGAATGTAAGTTAGTGTGAGTTTATCATAGTACTGACACACCACTTTCTTTATTCCAGTCCTCAGACCTAGAAAAAGCATATCCTCCTTTTGTCAACTATTTTGAAAATGTCAAAGAAATGCTTCAGAAGATCTCCTCTGAGCGCCCCAGATTCCATGCATTCCTTAAAATTGCTGAGAGTAGACACGATTGTGGTAGACAAAGTTTCCAGGAACTTCTCATTCGACCTGTTCAGCGTCTGCCTTCTATGAGCTTGCTCATTGGTGGTAAGTTATCGTCATTGTTGTCTTTTTCTCACACACCTTTCCAAACTGAGTCACCAACTACTTTAACCTCTTAGATCAATCCTACAAAGACCCCAGGAGAAACATTAATCCTCCCAGTAGATCATCACTTGAAAATGACAGCAACATAATTCTACGCCAACCTCTTATACCCCAGGAGAAACATTAATCCTCCCAGTAGATCATCACTTGAAAATGACAGCAACATAATTCTACGCCAACCTCTTAGACCCCAGGAGAAACATTAATCCTCCCAGTAGATCATCACATGAAAATGACAGCTACATAATTCTGTGCCAGTCTCTTAGAATCAACTGCAAGTAGTGTCAGCTGCAAATAACATCTTGTTCATTTTCCATGACCTTCCCTTCTCAACCACTAATTCCAAACCTTAGCCTAACATTTCCTTTGACTTTCTTTACCACTTTATACTCGGTCACTGTCCTTCTTCCATGAAGTGGGAAGTGGGAAACTCCTGGGGGTGGCAAGCCCTGTCAATGGGACCTTTCGCAGTGAGAGATTTGATACCAGACACCGCCAGATTTTGTAATTCTTGCCGAAAAATAATTACTTTTTGGGGCAAGTATTATAGACTTACAGAGGTATATCGTTGCACATTATTGTGTCTAAAATTCAAGTCAATTAATTTCATGATTGCAAACGGCATATAGCATTGTTTGAGCCTCTATTTATAATTACAGATGATATTCGTAAAACAGCCTATAATTGTATCAAGCCAAGCAATTTGTCATTTTCTACCGACTTCAATGGACATATACTGATATATACTTTCAATTGAATGCACCAAGCAATACTCAAATCTATGTAATGTATAGAAAATATATTTTTGTATCGAAGACTTTTTTCCGGTACGATTACTAAAGCCCCGTCCACACGTACCATCACGCATCAGCGATTTGATGCAGTAGTCGTGTTGATACCTTAACACTAGCGTCCGGACGAACTGCACCACTGCGAATACCTTACGCGAACAACCAGATCTCAGTCATCATTTGGCTTTCACGGGAAGAGGATGTCTGCTGACGCTCTACTCATTTAATCATTAAACCACCACAGCTTTGGAGTGTATACATTTTTCGTGCCAACACCAGACTTCTTTGATGCATTGAGGGCAGTTATTTTCCTGTGAAACTGTGTGTTTTCAGGGTATAAAGTTTTTTGGTAATGTCTTCATTCCGCACATTACATTTTGTTAAAGAAAAGAAGTCAGCTTTCGATGTTTGTACTTTTTATATTTCTCATCTTATATTCTTTGCACTTGATATTCCAAATGGCTGGGTACTGCTTTAGTAGCTTAATGTAATGTAAGATAATAGTCTTCGTCCACTCGAAAGGCTTTGCGGAAGTTGCTTGTGCCATTGTATGAAACTAGAAGAGCGAAGCAGAGCGCGTGCTTCCTTCCCCTTCAACTGTTGACACACTGCGCAGCGCTGCGACGTTTTTCAAATCATCGCTTCAATACATCGCTTCAATACATCGCGCATCAAATACTCGTACGTCCGCCACCACTGTTGTTATATTTTATCTCACTGATTATCTTCATATACAGGACGTGACAGTGATATCCATTATTTTTCGACACTCTTAGATATATTCCACAAACCGAAATCGACATCCTCTAATTTTTACTGCTTACACTTACTTCAGTAAAAATAATTACCTATTTTTATTTTTATCTTATAATTAGATTAACAAAGCCTTATCACACACCAGTAAGTAAAAATTATAACATTAAGAGTCACGTTTTAAATTTTGAATACACTTATGCAGCAATTTGTCGTATTTTTTTCTTAATATCGGTTTCCAAATTAGCTAAGTCACCCCTTTGCCCCGTGAATTCCCACACAATTGAAAATTCTAGCGCTAATAGGAAAATACGAGCCTGACTGCGAAAGGTCCCATTGCAGCAAGCCGCTTGTTTTATTAGGCTGATGATTGGATCACCTCCCCAACTGGTCAGGATTGTTGGGAACCAATGCAAGAAGCATGCAGTAGATTCCCCCTTACAAGGGAGGTAGCCAAAAAAGAAAAGGCATAAAATCATTCCCACCCATTCCATCCCTAGATACACTCCACCTTCCCTCATATCTTAGCACCTCCTGGATGACAGGTCATCCCTGCACCTTGTCCACTGTCCTGGGTCAGAAACAGTGTCGCAAGACACAGCACATCCACAGCAAGGCCACTTCATATACATATACCAAAGGATTTTTCCCCCTGCACGGGGAGTAGCCAAAAAGCAAAAGACATAGAAACTGCTCCCAGCCATTCCATTTCCTATATATTCCACTTCTTCCACCCTCCTCCCTCCCTCTTATCTTGGCACCTCCAGGAATGGAAAACACAACCACCTCCTCACGAGTTCAACAACATATCCACTGGGCTACCCCGTGGCCCTCATACATGTTGAACAAATGTGGTGATATCACACAACCCTGATGCAGCTCTGTATTCACTTTAAACCATTCACTCCCCATTCCAAATTCACTACATATCTCCAAAAGTCATTTGTTATCCCTCCCATCTATGAACTTTGTTGATAAATGATAACCATGTTTCCCAATACACTACTTGGGTCATAGCCAATGCAGCAGGGTTCAACAGCTAGAGCTGGTTTACTCCAACCACTTCATTTTATGTAAAAAAAAATATATATATATTGAATAGACAACATCCCTTCAGGCTGCTTAGAATTTTTACCCATTTACAGCCACTCCATTCATTCCTATCTTTTTTTGCACTATCTCATCCTTGTTCATCAGACATTACTTTTACATCCACCCCCTCCATCCACCTTATTCTTTGTCTTCCTATATTCACTCCATCTACTTTTGCATTCCACATTCATTGCTAGTGTTTCCTTACTCATTGTTTCCATGTGCCCAATCTCAACACTCTTTCCACCACTTCTGTCTTCCTCACTTTCATGTTTTCCACTTTAGCCATATTCCTTAAATACATACATAAATATACCAAAGGCTTTTTTTTGCAAGGGAGGTAGCCAAAAGACAAAGGCATAGAAACCACTCTCACCCATTCTATCCCCTGCATACTCCACTCCACTCTACCCTCTTCCTTCCCTCCTTAAATACTTCATCTCAGTATGTTTAGATTTGTCATTGATGCCTTTTTCAGTTTTGAAGTCCCCACTTTACAAAGTACTATGAGCACAATCACAACCTCAAACAATCTTCATTTTGCATTCAACCCCTGATATTTATTTCACATAAGACATTTCTTGTAGGATATTTAGTCCCATTACTCCAGGGGTTCTCATTAGGGGTGAAATTCACCCCCAGGGGGGATTTTTTGGGTTTTCTGGGGGTGATTTGTGACCACAGTCAGTTTACGTGGTGAGGAAAGCAATTATAGGTTTTGGCCTATCTGGCCTGTCACCTGGGCTGGATTTATACTGATTTGGGAAAAATATATACCAATTTGGAAAAAATAAAGGGTGTTTAGTAATATTTGCATATTATTTAGAATGCACCTTTTGAAACAGACAATCTTGGAAAGGAGGGGGGAATGACATTCTGACAAATGGTGAAAGGGGTGGATGGGCCAAGCAAGGCTGAGAACCCTTGCATTACTCTGTTCCATTTTAGCTGCCTTTAATGACTTGTATGGGGAACTCATACATACATACATATACCAAGGCTTTTTCCCCCTTACAAGGGAGGTAGCCAAAAAGGAAAAGGTATAAAATCGTTTCCACCCATTCCATCCCTGAATACACTCCACACCCCTCCACCCTCCCTCTTATCTGAGCACCTCCTGGATGACGGGTCATCCCTGCACCTTGTCCACTGCCCTGGGTCAGAAGCAGTGTCGCAAGACACAGCACATCCACAGTAAGGCCGCTTCATTAAATCGGCGACCCCCCCTCTCTGTCCCCCCATGCATAAAAGGAGAAGACGGGGAGAAATCCCTTTGGGCTGCGTCAAATTTTGCTCACACATACTACCTCACCCCCCATCCTCCCGCCCATTCCATCTCATGCATCACAACATCATCCATATACAACCATTCTCCATTCACCCCTATCTTTTGTCCTCTCCCGTCCTTCCTCAACAGATATTCACCCTCTTCCCCAAAACCCCTTCACCCCATCCATTAACCTCATCCTAGGACGTCCCTTCATGTTCACTCCCTCCACATCTGCCTTCCATACCTCTTTTGCTAGTCTTTCTTCACTCATTCTTTCCATGTATCCAAACCATCGTAATATTCTTTCATCAACCCTATCTCCCAACTCCCTTTCCACCCCTGTTCTCCTCCTCACCTCCTCATTTCTCACTCTATCTAGCCTAGTAACCCCAATCATACTTCTCAGACACCTCATCTCAAACACATTCAAACTCCTTCTCTCTTCCTCTCTTATGTTCCATGTTTCTGCCCCATACAGTGCTGTTGGCACAATCACTCCTTCATACAGTCTCCTCTTAGCATCCATTCCCAAATGTCTATTCCTCATTACACTCTTTAATCCACCAAGGCATTTACTCACTTCTCTCAATCTACATTCTACCTCCACCTTCACTCCACCTTTTCCTGCCACATTTGCACCCAGTGGCAGAATTCTTTCTTACCCCATCCACAGGGGACAGAGGCAGAAAGGAAAATGTATAGTGGCACAGAACAGTTTTAAGAGGGAACAGCATAATGGAAGGGTAGTTACAGTACAAAAAGTAGTATCATTCCTTTAGGGGAAGAGATTTTCTCTAACATTAATGAAATTATGTGTCTCAAGTCAGTAGGAGTGCCCAAAAACAATCCCCAAAACATTGGCTGCATGCTACGGTGTAAATAGTGATATGGTTTCACGTCACAAACTCCCCCCTATCGGAAGGCTAGGACGGTGCCCCTCACAGAGGATTTTATAGCATGGAATTTAATGAACCATGCCTTTGATTCAACTTCGCCGGTGGCAGGATTCGAACCGCCATCCCCTCGACCTTCGCCGCAAGTAACGACGCCCTAACACTCAGTCAATACCCCAGGAAACAAGGGTTGTGGATAGGAGTGGTTGTGTATCTTTGACTTGCAGGAGGAAGAAGCAATAGACAGATAAAGGACACTTCTTTCTTCCTTTACTCAATAATTAACTTCTAATTCTACTACTCCATCCCCAGCTACACATCTATTTATCTATCTATCTACCACTGGCTTCTTCCCCATTATAAAGTAGGTAGCCAAGTCTAAGGCACATACCCACTCCCATCCACCACCCTTTCCTCCCTCTCATCTTAGCTCCTACTGGATGACAGGTCATCCCTCTCTCTTGCCTGCAGCTCGAGTCAGCAGCAATTCAACAAGACACAGTACATCTGCCACATTGAGACCACTTCACTTAATCAGCTTCCCACACCCACTATCCATCCCCTATCTGTAAATCTCTCCAAAGCTCAAAAAATTATTAATTTATATGTTCTCTCCATAGATATTCTGAAGCACACTCCCAAGACCTCCCTCGATAATGGTGCCCTTGAAGAAGCCCTAGATAAAATCCGAGCTGTTGTGACCTATATCAATGATGACAAACGCAAAACGGAAGCAAAGTTGAAACTTTTTGAAATCCACAATGATATTGAAAATTGTCCGGTAAGTTCTCATTTATTCTATTTATTTATTATATTATTTTTATATATATCTTCTCTCTCTCTTAGCAAATGTAGATTTAACATCACATATTTTGATATAGAATAAATTTTATTACTACTACCAGGAGAGGGGGGGTCGCCGAATTTATGAAGCGGCCTTGCTGTGGATGTGCTGTGTCTTGCGACACTGCTTCTGACCCAGGGCAGTGGACAGGATGCAGGGATGACCTGTCATCCATGAGGTGCCAAGATAAGAGGGAGGGAGGAGGCTGGAGGGGAGTGGAATATATAGAAAATGGAATGGGTGGGAGTGGTTTCTATGCATTTTTCTTTCTGGCTACCCCCCCCGTGTAAGGGGGAAAAAGCCTTTGGTATATGAGGCCCCGCATGGAGAAGTGTCCCATGCGACACAATGGCTGGTTTTGAGTTACGCACATATAACACTATTTTGGCCCTTCTACTTCAATCCAAGCATGTCGGAAAGGACAAAACGTGACCTGAAATATGGTCGAAACGCTCCTAAAACAAAGTGGTAAAACCTCACGCTCGCTTGGCCAGCGCAAAATAGTGTTATTTGTGCGTAACTCAAAACCGGCCATTGTGTCGCATGGGACACTTCTCCATGTGGGGGCCTCATATGTATGTATACCACCAGTCTCTTCCTTTTCACTCTCATCCATACCACACCTGTGTGAGTCCTCTGGAATCCTTTTTGTTGGAGAAAAATACAGTGGGGAACCCCTAGTCCTTGCACTCTGTTCCATTTAATCCTTTTGTACAAGATGTATGGGAACAGTTATAACATTCTTCTGTCCTCTCACTACCACAAGCACAGAGGCAGTAACATGCTCAGACATTGCAAGGGGCAGGTGCTTTAAGCTGGAAATTGGGCACTTCACTCTTTTGTATTATTCGTGTGTGCAACACCATTTTCCACATTATAATTTCTGAATGGTAAGAAAATTGAAAAAGCCTGTGAGAAATCCTTTTTCATTCATTTTTATATATTTTTGTAAAGGGCACTTTTGGGGCACAGGGCAAAGGGGCAGGTGCTCAGGCACCCTCAGCACAGGCCCGCACAGGGATCAGAGAAGGAAGGAGAAGTCATACATACATATACCAAAGGCTTTTTCCCTCCTTACAATGGAGGTAGCCAAAAAACAAGGCATAAAAACCACTCACACCTATTCTGTCCCCAATATACTCCACTCCCATCCACCCCCTTCCCTCCCTCTTATCTTGGCACCTCCTGGATGATGGGTCATCCCTGCATCTTTCCCACTGCCCTGGGTGAGAAGCAGCGTCGCAAGACACAGCACATCCACAGCAAGGTTGTTTCATTAAATTGGCAACCCCTCGCTTCATCTCCTCATACATAGAAGGAGAAGACGGGGAGAAATCCCTTCGGGCTGTGTCAATTCATTTTTCACACAAACTCCCTCACCCTCCACCCACTCCCCCCTCATTCATCACAGCATCATCCATACATTCTCCATTCACCTCATGTCTTCTCTCCCATCCTTCCTCAACAGACATTCCCATCTGCCCCAGTACCCCTTTTACCCCATCCATCCATCTCATCCTATGTCACCCCCTCATGTTCACTCCTTCCACCTCTGCCTTCCACAGCTCTTTTACTAATCTTTCTTCACTCATTCTTTCCATGTGTTCAAACCATCCCAAAACTCTTTCATCAACCCTATCTCCCAACTCCCTTTCCGCCCCCATTCTCCTCCTCACCTACTCATTTCTCACTCTAGAATATCATAGAAATGGTAAAGAATAGGTTCCAACGAGTAACAACAATAGTACAAATGCATCTCAATATTTCTTTATACATACATATACCAAAGGCTTTTTCCCCCTTACATGGGGGGTAGCCAAAAAGAAAAAGGCATAGAAATCACTCCCACCCATTTTATTTCCCATATATTCCACTCCCCTCCATTCTCCTCCCTCCCTCCCATCTTGGCACCTCCTTTTCTTTTTATATATATTTATTTTATATACTAGAAATTATTTTATATATTAGAAATATTCTCATATTTCTTTATGAGAAGAGATTTTACCCTAAGGTAAACTAACAATTTGTGCTATTGTTTATAGTGCTACATAGATACACATGCCAAAGGCTTTTTCCACCTTACAAGGGGGGAAGCCAAAGTCAGAAGGCATAATTCCACTCCCACCCATTTCACCCCTATCCATTCCACTACCTTTCACCCCCCCCACTCCCTCCCTCTTTTCTTGGATCCTCATGGATGACAGGTCTTACTGTCATCTCACCCATTGCCTGGGATCAGAAACAATGCAGCAAGACAAATACATCCACAGTTTATAGTGGTATCCCTAAATAATCCTGAAAATACTGAATGCATGTCACCATGTGGTCAGGTGTATGTAATTCAAGCAGAATGTTTTGTGTTGAATGAATGAATGAATAATTATGGTTTCCATTTCAGCCTAATCTTGTGGCAGCCCACCGTACCTATGTAAGTCGTGTAGATGTTACGGAACTAAGTGACAGCTGTAGTGGAAGAGGGGATGCTCTAACTCTCTTCCTTTTCAATGATGTCCTGGAGGTCAGTAATATTGATCAACAAATGTTGTTAAGTTTACATCATTCATGCTGCATATTTGTGTTGTCCATTTTTTGTTTTAAGCCATTGGTAATTTTTATATGACTTTAAATCTCTCTATTTACTGTTAATGTAGCAAGACTTTAATGTCTCAAATTTGTAATATGACATTTCCATTTTCTGATGTCTATTCTTTGTTTCAAGCCATTGGTAATTTTTATATGACTTTAAATCTCCCTACGTACTGTTAATGTAGCAAGACTTTTAATGTCTCAAATTTGTAATAAGTGACATTTCCATTTTCAGATGTCTATTCTTTGTTTCAAGCCATTGGTAATTTTTATATGACTTTAAATCTCCCTACGTACTGTTAATGTAGCAAGACTTTTAATGTCTCAAATTTGTAATAAGTGACATTTCCATTTTCAGATGTGTAAGAAGAAGAGCAAGTATAACTCAATCAAGAGCCCCAGTCGAGCCAACATGCATGCCATTAAAAGCATTAAAAGTTATAAACACCTTGAAATGACAAGTCTTGCCCATATCAAAAGAGTTGTGGACATCAGAGAAACAGAAGGTATGGATCTGGCTCTTGTAATCCTCTCAAAATTACTTCAGTAGAGATTTTGTTCTGATCTTTCAGTGGATGATAATTGATTGACCTCAGTCCGAATATAATCATTTGGCACAATCCAGAACAAAATGAAGTGAATCCCTTAGGGAAAAGTTTTTAGATTTTTATTTTTGTCATTTATTTATGTAATTTCACTTGCTGTTTGGTTTTTTTTTTTTTTTTTTTTTTTTTTTTTTTCTCTCTCTCTCTCTCTCTCTCTCTCTCTCTCTCTCTCTCTCTCTCTCTCTCTCTCTCTCTCTCTCTCTCTCTCTCTCCAAGAGTGGGGGGTGTTTGCTGATTAAGTAAAGCAGCCTTGCTGTAGATGTGCTGTGTCTTGCTGCATTGCTTATGACCCAGGGCAATGGGCGAGATCAATGGATGACCCGTCATCCAGGAGGAGCTAAGAAAAGAGGGGTAGTGAATGGGAGTGGAATGTGGGGATGAAATGGGTGAGAGTGGATTTAAGCCTTTTCAATCTGTTTGAGATGTATGATGGGATACTAGGCTGGATAGAGTGAGAAATGAGGAGGTGAGGAGGAGAATGGGGGGTGGAAAGGGAGTTGGGATATAGGGTTGGTGAAAGAGTATTGGAATGGGTTGGACACATAGAAAGAATGAATGAAAAATTATTAGTAAAAGAGATGTGGAAGGAATGAACATGAGGGGGCGACCAAGGATGAGATGGATGGATGGGGTAAAAGAGGTATTGGGAAAGAGAGGAATGTCTGTTGAGGAAGGGCGGGAGAGGACAGAAGATAGGGGTGAAGGGAGAAGAGTTGTGTATGGATGCTGTGATGCATGAGGGGTGAGGAAGTGTATGGAAAATAAATTTATGCAGCCCGAAGGGATTTCTCCCCATCTTCTCCATATCTGCATGAGGGGACGAAGAGGGGGAGTCGCCAATTTAATGAAGTGGCCTTGCTGTGGATGTACTGTGTCTTGCAACATTGCTTCAGACCAAGGGCAGTGGACAAGATGCAGAGATGACCCATCATCCAGGAGGAGCCAAGAAAAGAGGGAGGGAGGGGGGTGAATGTGGGTGGAGTATGTGGGGGTTGAATGGGTGGGAGTGGTCTTTTTATGCCTTTGTTTTTTGGCTACCTCCCTTATAAGTGGGTAAAAGCCTTTGGAATATGTATGTATGACTTTGGCTACCTCTCTTGTAAGGGGGGAAAAGTCCTTGGTATATGTATATATGATTGGAAGTTCATTTGATATCATGCTTTTCAGAGTGCCACAGTGTTTTTGCTTTAATAGTCCGGAGTAATCAGGAGTTGAAAGAACGTCTTTACACATTCACTCTACATCAGGATGATCCTAACAACGGCAAGAACAACTTCCTCAAAACGCTTTGCAGGAATATGGCCACCTTTATGTGTCGAAATGATGTTGTGAGTTTATTTTTTCATTTTGTTGTTTATTGTAGACATAATTTAAAACCACAGGACCCCCAGTACCCCAAAATATATCCATACAAACACACACACACACACACACACACACACACACACACACACACACACACACACACACACACACACACACACACACACAGATCTTAAAACAAGTACTCGGAAACAGACTGCCAAATTCTCTACTCTACCAAACTTCTCCAGATATCGACCTCACAGAGAATCCATTCCCAAGATGAATGAGTCACAATGGCATGATTATGTTTGGGTTACTACCCCACCATCCATGCATTGCTTTGTTTCTGATTCAGGTGGTTGGCAGGAGACAGGGATGACCCTTCATCCATGAGGAGCTAAGATGAGAGGGGAACAAGGGTGTTGGGTGGGAGTGGGTGCATGCCCACTTGACCACCTTCCCTATAAGTAAGAAAAAGCCCTTAGTATATATAGATAGATAGACCATCCCCACAAAAACTGTTCCAACATAGAATTGGCTTGGTGACAAACACCAGTGGCGTGAAATGCAAAACTGCATAGGTAACATAGAGCACCTAATACAACACTGTCCTTCTGTCAGTCCAGACCTACATATACCAAAAGATTGAGTCAAAACAGTCACCCACCTGATACCCACCCTACCCCCTCCTTTGTTGCCCCTCTTATCTTACCACGTTGTGGATGAAAGGTAAACTTTGTCCCCAGTGACATTGCTTGTGTCAAAGGCAATGCAGAAAGACTCGGGGCCCAACAGCCAGAGTTGGTCTACCCCTGACGCTACCTCATTACAAGAAAATTAAGAGCAGTACACTACTGTAACATCCACAACAACTTTCTACCTACACCACACAACTTATCCTTACAAAACACCATCATACGCGGATCACAAAAATGGCGCTCCAAGAGTGACCACACAACTCTCACCTTCAACAGACCCCTCCAGCACTAATGAATTTATCTCTGTCTCTCTCTTTGCACATATGTGAATATTTGAATTGAGTAATTGTAATATTATTGACTGTGGGAGTAAGACATTTATTGTAGACATGTATTATATTCTATGGCTTCATTTGAATTTTTGCAGGAAAATATTCTAGTGTCTATGGATCCTCAGCATCTTGACATTGAAACCAGTGATGTCTCATTGGCCAGTGCCTTAAATAAAGCAGTCAGGTATTTACTGTTCACTCACATTTTTTGTTTTGTTTTTATTCTATTCAATTTGGGTGATTGCTATTAGTTTCACTGACTATCCATAGCCACACAGTGGTTGACAACAGTCAACACATTCATAGAACTTTGGGTTCTTGTCTATTTGATATTAGTGTGAGAAGTTCCCATATCACCTAGTACTACAATACCCCACACAAACAATCCTCAGACAACAACACAGTATATCTACCCTAAGTTAATTGTGGTCTCACCCAGAGGCTTTTGCCAGTTACCTGAAGACTGGAGGTCTTTTGCAAGAGGTAATGGGTTCATTGATAGATCTTGTCAGGAAATCGTGTCAACCATTTGGATTGCACATCCAAGTGGAAGTATGAGTGTTGATGGATTTTGAAGACATGTCAATTATTTGATACTTGTACACATCTTATAGGTCCCCATCATAGGTCTTACATATACATGAATGGGTAATGGATGAGAATGGGATGGATTTACTAAAACAGCGTAGACTCAGAGGTGACATGATACAGGTCTTTTAAGATTTTAAAGGGAATTGACATCAAAAGTGACAAAATTTTCACACTGAATGAGAATCAGGCAAAAAAATAACGGTCTCAAACTGTCAGGAAATAGATTTAGTTTGGAAGTGGGTAGAAACAACTTCACCAGCCATGTTGTTAATGAATGGAATAAACTTATTGCAGAGGCAGTGCAATGTTGTTCAGTTCAAAGCTTTAAGATTCATTCAGATAAACACCTAAGCAAGATGCTGTAATGCCTGCCTTTTATTTTATATTATTTGTCATTTTGGTGAGGAACAGTTTGGTTTTAGGACAGGTAGGGGTTGTGTTGATCAGATTTTTGTGGTAAGACATATGTGAGGAAGCTATAGGAAAAGGTAAGGATGTTTTTTGGGCTTTTATGGATCTGGAAAAGGCGTACTATGTATACGTATTACTGTTTGTTATATATAATTCATAATTCATCTCATATTGGGCAGCTTCTCAGTTTTTCTTAGAGATTTTTTTTATCCAATAGTGTATAGCCCCTCCCTCTCCAGTTTCTATTCCTTTATTCCTCTCTTTTACATACTAGTTAATTTAGCATTCCGTCAATCCATTGCCCCAGTTCTCCCTTACAGGAAATTTGAACTCCACAGTAACTAGCTAGAGCCATTGGTTCAACCCACATATTACTTTAGATTTTGTGTTGTTGTCTTGAAAGTGTGGATGTTAGAAACTAGTCTCAGGTGTTCTGCGTCTTTTGTGTGAAGGTTGCCACTTGGGCAATTACTGTCTGTTGGAAGGATGAGTATTATGATATTGTGATCTGTATTATTTTTTATATTCTACAGATTTGCTGCCAAGACAAGTCGTAAAGTGAGTAGGGCTTTCAGCTTCAACAAGTCTCCCAGCAAACTAAAGCGGGCAGTATCCACAGTCATGAGTCCCTTTGGTACACTTTCCAACCCAAACATGAGAGGAGCGACCAGTGTCAACAACCTTGTTGTAAGTTGAAGTGCCAGTATATTGTTTACCCTGTTTATTAATCAGGCTATGTATAGTGTTATACAAATTATTTTTTAAAAGAAATCCAACCTACCAAAGTTTGCTTGTGCATTACATGGTAATTGGTCTGTATCTTCTTTTAAGACCCTTCCTTAGAGTTAGATTAAGTTGACTAATCTACATGCCTTTGGCTTCAGTTTGGGCAGTCTGCCCATGCAGTAAAATTCTAACATAACAGGGAAAAGGATCCTGCATTCAATGTCCTTATTTTTACCATTTGTGTGTTCTTGGATCCTTGATGCCTTCAAGGTCATTGGGAAGCGTGGATAATACATTCTTTTAATTCTTTTTGCACCTTCTCCTGGAATAGTGTTTTGCCTAAGTATGTAGAAAGAGGACAGAAGACAGGGATGAATGGAGAATGGTTGTATATGGATGATGTTGTGATGCATGAGGTGGAATGGGAGGTAGTATGTGTGAGCAAAATTTGACGCAGCCCGAAGGGATTTCTCCCCGTCTTCTCCTTTTATGCATGGGGAGACGTCGAGGGGGGGTTGCCGATTTAATGAAGCGGCCTTGCTGTGGATGTGCTGTGTCCTGCGACACTGCTTCTGACCCAGGGCAGTGGACAAGGTGCAGGGATGACCCGTCATCCAGGAGGTGCTAAGATAAGAGGGAGGGTGGAGGGGTGTGGAGTGTATTCAGGGATGGAATGGGTGGGAATTATTTTATGCCTTTTCCTTTTTGGCTACCTCCCTTGTAAGGGGGGAAAAGCCTTGGTATATGTATGTATGTAGGAATCATGGAACATAAGAGATGAAGAGAGAAGGAGTTTGAGATAAGGTGCCTGAGAAGTATGGTAGGGGTTACTAGGCTGGATAGAGTGAGAAACGAGGAGGTGAGGAGGAGAATGGGTAGAAAGGGAGTTGGGAGATAGGATTGTTGAAAGAGTATTAGGATGGGTTGGACATATAGAAAGAATGAGTGAAGAAATACTAGTAAAAGAGGTGTGGAAGGAGTGAACATGAAGGGGTGACCTAGGATGAGATGGATGGATGGGGTAAAAGGGGTATTGGTAAAGAGGGGAATGTATCTCAAGGAAGGACAAGAGAGGACAGAAGATAGGGGTGAATGGAGAATGGTTGTGTATGGATGATGCTGTGATGCATGAGGGGGAGTGAGTGGGGGATGAGGGAGTATGTGTGAGAAATTGATACAGCCCAAAGGGATTCCTCCCCATCTCCTTTACTACACGAGGGGATGGAGAGGGGGGTCGCCGATTTAATGAAGTGACCTTGCTGTTAATGTGCTGTTTTTTGTGACACTGCTTGATCAGTTTTGTCACTCACACACATTTTTTGCATCTTAGGTACCCACCTTTCATTCAGCTTCATACTCATAGTGGGATGTACAAACTGTACCTTAGTACTGAATATGTGTTAGCCTGTGTTTATGTAATGGGCAAACTAAATGGTAAATCTGTTATAGATCAAATTGGTTGTAAGAATCTACAAAACACCTTAGATTATTTTTTTAAAATAGTCCTATACATATCATGTATACATGTGCAATGTGAGAAGAGTTGGCAGAATAGCAAATATGGCTGCTTTTGGTGATTTAGTGCACCATTGTAATGAGAAAAAAAAAAAAAAAGACTGGTTCAAAGTGAAATTGGGGTACATTGGGGTTGTGTAATGTCATGGTTGTTCAATACAGTACTCTCATTAACGGACTAAAAGGGGGGTAACAGTGTCCGTTGATGTGAATAATCCGTTGATTTGTAGTGGTTTTTGGATGGCATAGTGATTGCACAGCACTAAACAACAGTACCAAAAACAATGAAAACACAGCGAAAACACTGCAAACTCAGCTAATTAACGTCCGTTAATGAGAGGTATTACTGTATGTACATGGATGAGATGGTGAGAGAAGTAAACTTAAAGTACTAGGAAGGGGTTTGAAGTCAATGGGTTAGAGTGGAGGGAAGCAGATGAGCCAGTCATTGCTTGTGGTTAAATTGGAGAGTAGATACACACACTGATCGTCCAATCAACCCATTGTTCCACAACTCTTGCAGAAGACTGCAGCCTCCAGTAGGGACCATAAAATACTAAGAAAAGATGTTATCTATGTATTGCCAGTGTGGGGCATAGTAGTGTGCACACTGACAACATACTCTCAGATTTTGTTTCATTTAATGTTTGAAAAGCCATTTATAATGCCCCAAGCATAGGAAGAGCCTTTTGGAGGACTAATCAGATACAGGTTGTGTGCATCACTGAGCATTAACACCCCCCTCCCCCCAAAATGGATATACATAAACAGCTTAATGTACAATGTAGTGTAGTTCCTAAGATAGGATTGTGTATTTCAACTAACCTCTTTCATACATCAAGAAGCAGAATAAAAAAATTCCTCAGCCTCTTAACCACCTCTGTATGGTGACGGCTACATAAATGTCATGCATATACAAGGATGCTGGTGTTGGTATCTTGATTATATATATATATATATATATATTTGTAGTTGTACAAAAGTGTAATGAGAAATAGACATTTGGGAATGGATGCTAAGTGATTGTGCTGACAGCACTGTACAGGGCAGAAACATGGAACATAAGAGAGGAGGAGTTTGAATATGTTTCAGATGAGGTGCCAGAGAAGTATGATAGGAGTTACTAGGCTGGATAGGGTGAGAAGTGAGGTGGTGAGGAGGAGAATGGGGGGTGGAAAGGGAGTTGGGAGATGGGGTTGATGAAAGAATATTGGGATGGTTTGGACACATGGAAAGAATGAGTGAAGAAAGATTAGTAAAAGAGGTGTGGAAGGAATGAACATGAGGGGGTGACCAAGGATGAAATGGATGGTTGGGGTAAAAGGGGCATTGGGAAAAAGGGGAATGTCTGTTGAGGAAGGATGGGAGAAGACAGAAGATAGAGGTGAATGGAGAACGATTGTGTATGGATGATGCTGTGATGTGTGAGGGGGATGGATGATGAGGGAGTATGTGTGAGAAATAAATTGACGCAGCCAGAAGGGATTTCTTCCTGTCTTCTCCTGTGTGCATGAGGGAATGGAGGGGTGGGGTCGCTGATTTAATGAAGCGGCCTTGTTGTGGATGTGCTGTGTCTTGCGACACTGCTTGGGACCCAGGGCAGTGGGCAAGATGCAGGGATGACCCATCATCCAGGAGGTGCCAATATAAGAGGGAGGGGAGTGGAGTATGTTGGGGGTGGAATGGGTGGGAGTGGTTTCTGTGCCTTTGTTTTTTTGGTTATCTCCCTTGATAGGGAGGGGAGCCTTTGGTATATGTATGTGTATGTAAAAGAGAACAAGTAATACAGCAGTGACTTTATATTCTATAATGTGAGTTGTGTGATGCTAATTACATATGGCAGCCAATGGTGAGCATGAGAACTTGAGTTGTACTGAAGTGGTTAAGATTAATTGTAGAGCAGTTGAGAGCATCTTATTGAGTTGTGTCATTGATTCATTCATTCACAATTTCTCTCTATTCGCTCCTGTCTTTTACTTACTCTTCTTTGTTCAAAAAGTATTCCATATTCCAAGAGCCCCCATCACCTCATTCATCCCTCTGAAGCTCATTTTGTCCACTTCGGCTTTCTAATTTCTCTTTGCTAGTCTTTCCTCGTTCATTCTTTACATATGCCCATACCACCTCGCCATTTACTGATTTACCTTGTCCGACAGCTCCCGTCCCATCCCTATTCTCTGACTTCCTACCACATTTCTCATTCTGTTATTGCACCTGTCATATTTTTAAAACTATAAAAAAATAAATAAAAGGTAATATAGTCAAAATTGATAGAGATTTCCCTGATACATATCTTGCAAGACCACCATTTGCAGGTACCTGTCATTGATCATTAACTTGTTCACATTTTCATGCAATACAACAAAGAAAATGCTGCAGTTTATGATAATGTACATACATACATATACCAAGGCTTTTTCCCCCTTACAAGGGAGGTAGCCAAAAAGGAAAAGGCATAAAATCATTCCCACCCATTCCCTCCCTGAATACACTCCACACCCCTCCACCCTCCCTCTTATCTTAGCACCTCCTGGATGACATAATGTACAAAGTAATAATCACACAATTTTTGTTTGTGTGAAATTCTTGTGTGTGTGCAAATATCCAGGAGGGGCCAAGATAAGAGGGTGAAGGGGAGTGGAGTATGTTAGGGATGGAATGGGTGGGAGTGGTTTTTTGGCTACCTCCTTTATAAAGGGGAAAAAGCCTTTTATGTATGTATGTATAAATTTATATATGTATATACGCATTCATCATCCATGGATCGAATAAATTATTATACTTCTCCATCCCAGCTTTAATTGCTCATACAAGTTGGGGTGGCTAAGTCAAACAACACAGCCACTTCACTCAAATTATACTCCATTTAAAGCCCATCCCTGCTCCGTACCTCATAGATAATGGGTCATTCTTGTACCCTGCTACACTGTTCAGGTTGAAGGCAATGCAGGAAAGCATGGTTCCTCTACAGTAGGGCATAATAGTTTAGAACTGGTTAACCATAACTGTGTTTTTTTTTTTTTTTTTTTTTTTTTCCTACCTCCTTTAAAAGGGGGGAAAAGCCTTTGGTATGTATGTATGTATGCTTCATCATACCCATGAAATGGAAATTTGGTAGAAATAGGTTTGTCACATGTGAATTTGCATCTTGAGGAGACATTATAAAGAAATGATGCATTAGGTTTCGGCAGGAGGAAGAAAGTGTTAACATACGTCAGGATGTGCTCATCTGCAAACAAGGTCATCACTTTTGCTTCGTGCACTTGGACCGATGGTGCAGGTAACAGTCACTTCTGAGAATTGAAGAGAAGCCATGGAACTTGAACCATCAACTCATCAACTAGGAAGATACTAGACCTGCATGCTTCCGATTCTTCCACCTGAACATAGATTTTTGTCAGAGAATATATTGGATTGCAGTGTCCCTAGGATTCTTTATCTCCAAGTGTCCACACAGTACACCCTTGCACCAAGCTAAGCTCTCTTCTTTGATGGCTTCAGTATTTCCTCCACTAATATTTTAAACCATTTAAGTCTATCTTTTGCTAGCCAACTTTGCTGGAAAACTCACATATGTCTGCTGTTGCAAAAACATACAAAATTAGGTGTTTAAAAAATAATTTGAAATATCATAACCCTAGTTCATGTGCTGACCATGTCTTAGTGTCTTGTTTGCCACCCTGGATAGAACGTTTCTCTTATTTTTGGAATGATTTGCCTACCTCTCTCTCTCTCGCTCTCTCTCTCTCTCTCTCTCTCTCTCTCTCTCTCTCTCTCTCTCTCTCTCTCTCTCTCTCTCTCTCTCTCTCTCTTTCTCTCTCTCTCTCTCCATCTGTGTGCCTCCCATGTTTGAGAGAGAAATCAGAACTCTGTTATCTTAGAAATTCTCATTCCTGTTCTGTGCAAATTTTATTTGCAAAAGACTCCAACTGTTACTTCTTTCCATCCTCTGGGTTTTTAGAACTCACATTATTCAATTTTTCCAACTTGTCTACATCTTGAAATGTTTCAAAAGGGGAATTTCAAAATACTTTTCTTGGTCTAGCAATTGAATTTAAAGTTATATTTATATCAAGTTCTTTTTGGGCAGTGCTTTATTGGTATTTAATTCTTCATGCTTATATAAGAAAGCCTTTTAATGCTTTAATATAAAGAAGAATGAGAGAAGTAAAGTTGGATTGTAGGGATAATGATCAGAATCTGTATGAAATTCACTCACAGGGCCCATTGTCATTGTGAAAGTTTTTTTTTTTTTTTTTTTTATTTTTTTTTTTTTTTTTTTTTTTTTTTTTTTTTTTTTTTTTTTTTTTTTTTTTCACTGTAAATATTTTTAGTTAAATGTCATATATTGGGTTAGTTTATTATTCATTGATCATCAAAAATATTATCACCATAGCTTTATAGTCTCAAAAAGTAATTATCTTTTCAACTTTACCTTTGTTTGGTCCATTTGTATTCTTCAGTATTCATGGTTTAGACTGCATTTTGTCATCAGGATATTACTGGTAAACCCAGGCTTCACGGCCAGTTACTATTCATCGCAAAATGTGTTCAGGGCCAACATTTCAGAGGTTTAGAATCAGCAATGAAAGATTGGTTCTCGTCATCAGCTGGTCTTCCTGGAACTGTTTTGGGATCCATCATGCAGAAAGTTTTCTCAACTCCAGTTGTGTCCTCAAGATGGTATGTAATGAGCTTGCAGACTAGGGTCTGCCGTTAAAGTCCGACCATAATGCAGAGATTGTCATCAGTGAAGCTTGTGGCAGGATCACCATTTTCTTCGTATATGGAAGTCAGTGGTGTTTCATCTCCCATTCCATTTAAAAGACACGGAAATAATTCGTAAAGGACAATTTTCTTCAAAGCACTCTCACCTCAGCCTTGTTTTACTTTTGCTCAGACTGGCACTGACAACAGGTACTTGCTTGGTGGTCCTGCAAGATGTACATCGTAAGAGTCCAAATTTTCTTTCCTTAGAGACCTGTATTAGTATCAAAGGGCTCTTACCTGTTACTGAGCAGCTGTAGTTGTTTTCTGTTTTTGTTTTTCATAGTTCCATGTCACTAGGGTGACTTTTGGACAGACCTGAATGTATAACACCCAATGTGGGTACTTTGCTTAAGTAATTATACCTCACAGAGGGTAACAGAGGTACCAATTAGAGAAGAATAGTGTAAATCTAGGAGAGGAAGACAGTGCAAATTTAGGAATGGAGATAGTGAATGGTTTGATGTGAAGGTGGGACTGCACCAATGTTACTATTGCTATGGTTGTTCAAAGTGTATATGGATGGGGTGGTGAGGGAGGGGAATGTGAAAGTGCTAGGCAGAGGTTTGCTGTTAGTGAATGAAAATAGAGGGAAGTGAGGGGTGAGCCAGTTGTTGTTTGCAGATGACATTACATTTGTGGTTTAGTCTGAGGATAGAATGAAGTAGTAGAGGTAAACCAGGCTCAGTTTTCAAAACCCTAAGCCAGTGTTTCCCAACCTTTTCATAATGATTACCCCAAAATTCAATTTCGCAGTTATCAATTACCCCATTGAACATATACCCGGTAATATCGGATGTTTTTTTCGTTGTCACCTGATGAACTGCATGGGCTATGTAGCCCGCTATTAGCTGTATATATTTAAGGATCCAACACAAATGCAAACTTTTCCACTTCTATGTTTATCAACATGTATATGTAGTTGGAGAGAGTTGTTGTTGTTGTCGTTCCCTAGACTGTCTGTCCGAGCAGTCCCGTCTCCCCAAGGAATGCCACAGCCGAAACTGGGTTTTCCCACAAATCCTTTATAGAGTGTATGTTGTGTTGTTTGCGTGCATGATTGTGTATAATGCAGTCTTCCATTATGTGTTGTATGGTATGGGGTGAAGTGTTGGAGAGAGTTAAACTGATTGACTTGGTCAGGTTACTTCTTCTCACACAGAACATCCATTACCCCAAAAATATGGGTCCATTACCCCACTGGGGTAATTTACCCCGGGGTTGGGAAACACTGCCCCAAGCAGTGAAGTCAGGGACAAGGATGACCCTTTATCCAGAATGTGTTGATATGGGAGGAACAACAAATGGATTTTGGATGAGTGTATGATTTGACTTGCCCTCCTCGGTATAAGTAGGGAAAGTCCCTCAGGATATATAAGTGTACATAAACCACAATTCTATATTCTTCTGCTCTGTCACACATGCATGTTTTTATTTGTTTGACAAACTGACTACAAACTCTTATAGCAGCGTAAAATCTTTCTATGAAGCTTCTTATGCAAACAGATGGGAGTCATATTATATGATCATTTTGGCAGTTGTCTTTGATTTGTCCATCTCAAATTTTGCAAACTTTCCTCATCTGTTTCTTCAGCTGATAAAGTCTCTTCAATACACTGTCTCTTGTTGAGTACTCCAAATGGTCACCAACTTGTATAATTCTTAAAAGATATAAAAGGTCACAATGTTACTTTACTCCAGCCAGTTTCTACGTCCATCAGCTGTGACATGTAAACAATGGCACTAGCACCATCTATTAAGGAAAATGAGCAAAACTTTCTGCTGTAATGAAAGAAGAGTACAGAGATTGGACAACACAACCTGAGGTAACACACATTGCTAATTTTCTGTTGAGTAACTCAAATTTTCATGGAATAAAAGAAAAAAGAAAAATCTAATCAATCAAATCATAATCACATCAGCAAGACATAATTGGAAACCTCAGTGGTTTAGCAAAATCTGAAACCTTGCAAGTCATGCATGCTGAATGATGATTTAATGAGTAAAAATGGATAATTGAAAATATGGTACAATTTCTCCATGGTTGTTATCATGCAGTAACCAATCATGTAATGTGAGCAATGCATGATGAGATTTGAATAATGATGAAACTCACAACAATGTAATTCAGACAATAACAATTCCTTCATTCCATTGTGGTATATGGTTTAGTAAACACAAACAGAATGCAAGCAATGCATGAAGAGTAATAGAATGTGCAGTTGCTTCTATCACGGGTTATATGGTTTTATAAAAACTGACTGAATGCAAGCAATGCATGAGGACTTGTGATTGGATGATGATGGAGATGCATCACAGGATGCAGGCATTGCATGTTAAACAGTTATATGATTCAGTGGCAGATTTTTTTATACTGACATTGAGCTTCAAGAATAGGATTAGTTATACACAAATGAGAGGGCGGCACTATAGTTGGAAAAAGAACTTTAGTATTTATTTTCATTATGGTATTATTCTGAGGAACAATGATGAGTACCTGTTGGTGGTGGTATCACCCCGCCATTTGTCTCCAAAGCCCATCAGCATTCTACAGTCGATCTGGACTGGGCTCGGGTCTCTGTCTCAACTTTGACTATTTTTTCCCTCGGCTTTTTTCACATAAGATGAGTTAACCATTGACAACTGTTCATCCTTTTCCTCACCCTCATCCTCCTTCAATTGACCAATATAGAGACAAACTCGTAACATAACACAGACAGCTCTCCAACATTTCTTTTCACAAAGATCTATGGAGAGGCGAAACATTAGGTTGTTAGTGTCATTATGTTATGGTGTTACTTCTTTAGCTATTCTTTTATTTATAGATATGTGGAATGTAAGCTTTGATCCCCATATAAGGGGAATGCCCAAGTCAAAGAATAGTGCCTCATTCTGCTTTATTTACAATGTGACAAGAACTGTAAGATATTTTCCTTTTCCTGCTGAACTGTTCCCTTGCAGCATTCACACATTTCTCTGCAGAAATCTGAAAAGACCCAGGAAGTGGAAGCCGCATCGTAAATACCTTTGCTTCTGCAAGAAATTGCTTTTTCATCATTGCAACCAAGAATGCATGATATAAGCAGCAACAAGTATAACACAGATACCATGGCAATGTATTGTCACAATGATGAGCCAAAGCAAAACTGCCATCTATAAATTTCATTGTACTAAGTCTTGGATTTAACTCAATTTCTTTTCTGATAACCTGCATGCATGCACTAGAAGATAAGATTAGTATTATGTTATTAACCGGAACCAGAGAGCATGAAATCAAGACACTTTCCAACAAGAGGAAAGCTCATCCAGTATATTCTTCATTCTGCTCTATACCAAATCTCACTCCATGAGTTGGGCACAAAATTACAGAAGCATGTGGTTTCATTAAAACTTATGTTTAGGGGGGGAAATGCATGTTCCAAGATATGATTTTTCTGTTTTAATTTGGCAGTATCCATACTCAAGGCTAAAGATCTAGGGTTATGATAATGCACACTCTGTTCCTTCCAGAAGGGACACCTTGGAGCTGAATAAATAGCCTAACAGCACCCAATATGACAGGGATTAAATAAGACAGTTTTAATACCATCTGTACAAGAGGTGCCACAGACGAAAAAAATTGACAGTTGAATAAAAGGACAATTCCATCCAATATGGGAAGATTTAACTACAATAGCTTAGTTCCTCATACTATGGCACATTGCTGGTAATGCCATGTAGTTCCTCATAAGATATTAATGAAAGGTAATTTTTTCCCTCCCCCATAGGACTACACTCTGGGTGCTACTCCGACAAGTGGTAACAACCACGACCACACCATATCCACACCCTCTTCGAGACGCAAACCACTCCGGCATCTGAGCATCAACCGTACGCTTCCCTTTCCCCCTCGCATGCACACCAAATCAGTCAAGGAGGAGGAGGAGGCCAACAGTCAAGAAAGTCCGAGGACCCCAGAAGCGTAGCACTGCCCAGCCACCGCACAAGACCAGTGCGCGGTGGTGTGAAGGTCCTCCGCATGAGATAGGGAACAGCAGTAGTGCTCGGAAGATTGGCAACACCACAAAAATAAACTAATTGAATCCATTTATATGGAATTCTTGTGGAAGCCCCTGAACCTTCATGTGACACATTTACTGACTAGTTTACTTGACTAATAATCTTAGCAAAGTGCCCTTCATCACTGTTTGCATCAGGTTAAGGAAAAACTACAGGAATTCCTATGATTTCATAGATGAAGTGTAAGATTTTATACAAGTGGCTACGTAGCAGAACATCCCAATGCTAGAGAGTGCATACTCCATTAAAAGAAACTTAATACGAGTTTGCAAAGCTTGCAGCTTTGATATGATCATGTATTTCAAAGGTTAGACTTGAAAAAGGAACCAAATGTTCATGTGACTCCCTTTTACCTCTATCTCCTCAAACTAACTGATAACATAACCATTCACGTACCACATATACCAATAGAGTTATTGCTGTGACTTTAGTTGACAGTCTCTGTTAGGTCTAGTTTCTTCTTATGGTGAAGATCGTGCATGTTTGTGTTGGCAGATAGAATGTAACTGCTGCAAGGTATTATTCTATATTCCAGTACAGGCAGAGGTTGAGTTACCATCATACTCCTGTTCAAGTTTGACATTTCACACTCCAATTAACTTTAATCATAATTTTCTGTCCCATTTGCATTTATGTAGACTTTTTTCCTTCGAACTCGCTATATTTCCTCATTGTATCTTCTTTGATTATATTCTGTTTCTGTTACTACCTTTGTGATATTGTATCAGACAGCTTCATTGCATTTAAGTGTGAGAGTATCAGACTGGAAGGTGGATGATCATTATGTTTACTGTCTGAAGGTGCTGGCATTATGGAAGTAGACTTTCTTCTGGGCACTAATAGTTCAGCTCTCAGTTAACATTGAACCAAAAACTCTGCCTTGTTAGTACCTAAAGAGAGAGAACAAACAAACAATAATTTGATATGTTCACAAAGAAGAGTTAAAGAAGAAATTTGAAATGGAACTGTAGATGGTTGTCAGAATCTAATGGACTGTCTCTGACTCAGAATTTAAGCTTTATATTAGTCATAGTTCTGTTAGGGCAAGTGAACTGTAAAGTATTGCTGAGTTGTATCATATAAGTGTTGCATCATTTTACATGATTTTTTATACAATAGCAGATGCAGTATGAAGGGCAACAGTATAAGAAATTATTTAAACTTGTAGGCATGGAAATGCTGGACTTTAGTCGTGCCTTGTGGTGTGTGGACTATGAGTGCCATGGTTGTGACTTGTCCGCATCCCAAGCTACCTAAATCCAGAATGGTTTCGTGAGAGGCCTTACCCATCTCATAGATCAACAGTGTTTCCTATTTAGCTATGGACTCATTTTGTTTAGTCCAGGTTTTGTCTTTCCCTCTTGTGTATGTCTCTTTCCTCTCACCATCACATGAATTCACCATTGTCACATTTCTCTGTATATATATGTATATGTGTATGTATGTGTATGTGGCCTAAAACTGTTGTGCTTATTAAAGTTTCTCACTTTCACTATAGGGTATACAGGAACCTCATCACTTGAAATGTAGAGTTTGTCGAAACCTTGGAAACCTGTTTGTGCATGAAGACTGTTTTGGATTTTTATATATATGTTTGTGTATATATGTATATTTCAGATACTGAATGCAGGTGTCCGCATGTGTGTGTGTGTGTGTGTGTGTGTGTGTGTAGCCCAGAGCAACATTGTAGGAGTTGTTGTTATGGTAATGTATTGTTGTATTCAAGCAGTTATATGACCATTTCAGTCTGGGGGATTACTTCGCCTAGGATTGCCTTGGTCAAAGTAGGACAAAATAGAGTATATCACCATTTTCAAGGGATTAATTGAGGTCATTTTAATCCCTTCAGTTTGCAGTCTGCCCCTAAGCCACAGCTCTGTAAAGTTATTTGGCATTGGCTGGGGTTTAATGTATGAAGAATGTCACTAGGCTGAAGAGGTTCTTTATTGGAGAGCCATTGAATACTCAACAGTCAGGGGACGTTATGACCAGATCTTAACAGTCACAATTTTATTATGTATTCAGGACTACTCTTTATGGAGCATTATGAAAACGGGAGCATAATTTCAGATTGCAAAGGCTTAATTCACTGAATCTCCATTCAACTAGTTGTAGTCACTATAAATTGCTGAGACTGCAAGTTGTATTGCAGTAAGGTGGGACTTAAGTTGATGTTTTCAGACATTTCTTGGGATTTGATATAGTTATCTAACACTTAACATTTATTTGCATGAATTTGGTGTAGTACTTATTTTTTGTTGACTACATGGTACAAAATCTTTCTTTATATACTCTTTAAACCAGATGTTATGTTTACCATCCAGTAAGATGAAGAAGAAAATATATCTTCAAGTTTGTGGAAAATTGTGTTAGACAATAATGTTCAACCATAACTAGTTTCCTCCTCCTCCTCCTCCTCCTCCTCTCTCTTCCTTTCTGTCTACATCCTATGCATCTTTCAACTCATCTTCCAACACATCCTCCTATTCATCCTCTTCTTCTGTGATCCCTCCTCGTGCTGCCCTCTCTTCTCCTTCCTATCCTACCTCTGCCTTCCTTCTTTCTCCTCCTTCTCTTCCTTCTTCTCTTTCCTTCTCCTCCCCTTCCATTTCATTTTTATCCTCATCCTCCACCCCTCCCTCCCACTTTCTTTCCCTTCCCAGGGCCTCCAAGAGAAATTTTGCAAGTCAGAAAACATTGCTTGAGGATTTGAGGTCCTTGTTTAGATTGTTACATATCTATCTTAAATTGTCATGCCCTACTGTGGAAGTGCTGTGCTTCCCTGCATTGCCCTAACCTAAGCAATGTGGTTGAGGACAATGCAAGAAATCACAGCATTGCCCTCATACACAAAATCTATATAATACCTTATCTATCTTGGCACCATTTGGGTCAAGTCAAATGCAGTGAGGCATAGCTCTTCCACAACCAGACTGTTGTAGCAGGTTTACTTTCACATCATGTGGTGCCCCATCTTGTCCACTAAAGAGGTATAATAAGCAGACAAGAACACCCCTTTGGGCAGCATCACCTCCTTGTCCATTAACAACTCTCCATTCACTTCTATCTTTTACATTCTCACATCCATGCTTGACAGACATTCCTCTTGTATTCTGTGTCCCCTTTATCTTGTCCATCTACTTCTTTCTATCCAACTATCTCAGCATTCTACTATGTCCACCAGCTCTCATTCTTATCCAGATTGATTCACCTCAATATTTTCCACTAACTTTCCTCATGACCCTTACCATACATCTTAATCTCAAAATTGTAATGATAATATTTTGTTGATGTCTAACACAAATGTCAGCATGCTGTACCTAAAGTTTTTAGGTAAAACCAAAAAATAAAGTGTGGCTTCAGAAATTCATGGACCCCCCCTTGGGTCCCGAGACCCTGGACTAATGTACCCTTTATCATAAACCCTGCTTCTCCCTCCCTCTCCAACTCCTTCAGGAAGTAATGTTAAAAGTTGTTCAACTTTTAGATGAGAGAAATAAAAAACTATATTTGCTGCATCACAAGGAATTTATGTGAGTGTACTGATCTGCATAAAGCATTGTTGCCATGGTGCTAGTTTAGTAGCTGCTAGTACTAGCTGCAAGTTAACTTACATGGCAAGTAAGTGTTGACACTGGGAGAGTTTGGAGGCAAGTAGAGGGATAGTTTGCAAGTTGCTAGCACTATCAACTACAAAACTAGCTGTGTTAACAAAGCTTTACCTGTGCACTGTCAAAGGATTAATACAATTGAATGAGATACCTTAGCAAGAAAAGGTTCCTCTTAAGTAAGGAATGGGTTTTTTATATTTGTTTAACCCTCTCTTTTTTCTGAAGGAAATGGTACTACATATCCAAATTAGATACATTGACTGCAGCTAGAAGAAAAACAACTGTTGCATCGAGTTTCACTGACTTAGGTCTGGCAAAAATCTTTGGGCTCATGTTTGTGTTGTATTAGTGTGGGTCCGATTCTCTTGCCACTGGCTAACAAATGGGGAGGGAATATGTTGCTGGTTGTTGGTTCTCCCTACGTGGGGAATAGTTCAACTTGGAAGAGGGATTTTAGGCATGGTGTAGAGACTGTGCCAGCCTCTCATGGGTGAGATAGTTCTTTGAGATGGCTGTCTCCCATGGAGCACCACTAGTGGGTATGCTTGGGGAAATGGGTTCTTCAGTTTCAGGTGTTGGTCTTGGTGTAACTTGAGTACTTACAAAAACTTAGAAAAATGTAGTAAATTTGTCATTACTGTACTAAGATTACCACCTCTGCCCTGTATATGACTTAAAACTCTTATGAAAACATGTTAGTAAAGTGTTGAAGAATTTGTTTCCTCAACTACCTCTAGTTAGTCCCAGTAACTAGAATGAAAGGGAAAATGCCACCTGGTATGGAAGGGATTAGATTAATTTTCTTTGTGTAAGATATTTATGACAATATATTGAAGTTGTGTACTTAACCATTCCTCACCATTCCACCATGTGAGTTGGTTATGTATTGGAGTGAAGTGATTACCTTGACTTATACAAAACTTATTTGGGTCCTCCTCGGAAATTTTTTGTGACTTAATTGATATTTATGACTGTAGAGTTGTTATATATATATATATATTTATATAAGATTTTGTTTGTTCATGTGTTTGTATGTGTGTGTGGAAGGATGGCATTAAGATATGTATTGGACCAGTTGCATCAGGTTTTCTAGCGTTGTGCAGAGCTTGACTCGGCTCATGCATTTCACTTGTTTGAACCCTTGGTAGCTCTGTCTTATACAAAGTTCAAAGATTATCACTCATTGGCAGAAGTTATCTGAGGAGATATTATTTTTTTTATGTATCTATTTTCTCCCCTTTATTTGAGTTTCAGGTCATTTTATTCATTCAATTGTCAGTTCCCAAGGGGACACTATGCTCTTCAGTTTTCTCCTGTTAATTCAGTGTCTAATTCATTCAAACAACACAGAACATTGGCTGTAATAGGTTATTGCCAATATTTCCCTAAACATTGCTACAATCTTGGCTTCTAACCAACTCATTATGCTTTCACTTTCTCTCTCTCTCTCTTTCTCTCTCTTTTCTTTTCTTCCACCAAACAGCAGGTGCCTCCATATTTGCTAGGTAACTTGTGTTGTATTACAGGAGACTGGCCTGCCTTGATCCTCCGATCAATGCCAGCTGGAGGCATCACCAACATTCCAACCCCTTTTATCCTCCAATCCTCATGACCATTTATCAACTTGAAGCACTACAGTATGTGTGAATGAATATATGTATGGCAGCATAGTAATCGAAGTCTTCCATGTTGGTAAGAACATAGTACACATCATAATGAAATAAGTATGCAAAGGCCACATGCTATTTTTATCAGGCATATTGAATAAATACCTCATAAGTACACAAATTGTTTCATCAGTCCTTGACCTCGATCCGCTGAACAGTACCTCAGGGTTCTCAAAATGTGAGTTTTCTTGGAGAGGCATGAAACACTCATTGGAATGCCGTAAAGGGGTACAGGTAGTTCTTAATTTATGCAAGTTAATTTCATGTGAATTTGATTTAACATGATTGATAGGACATTTTAATTATTTTATTGTATTTTTAATTTCTATTTTTTATAATTAAGATGAGTTGAGTCCAGAGTTGTGCTACTACTACATTACATGCATTAATGGATAGATAGATAGATTTTTTTTTTTTTTCTTTTTTTTTTTAATATATTTTTTTGTGAATGCCTTTGTCCCAAATATCATATAAATAAAGAACTACCTGTACATATTTTACCTAAGATTTGTATTTTCACCCATTGTAAGAAAAAAATTCAGTTTTGATGTGTCGTTTTCTTCTGATAAGTTACTCTTAAAATTGTACATGGCATTGGTGGAAATTTTCATCTTGGGAATGATGGTTGGTAGTGGAGGGTTAACTATATATACAAAATTAAAGGAAGGCGAGATGTAATGACATTCAGTCTATAGGTTCTATCTTGAAGGATTGAAATCTTTATCTAAAGGTATAATATTAGATAAAAACAACAACGGTAATTATTATAAGAAAATAAAATGCAAGATGATATGGTTTAACATCACAAATTCCCCCCTATTGGGAGGATGGGACAGTGCCCCTTACAGAGGACTTTGTAGAATGGAATTTAATTATCCATGCCCTTGGTTCAACTTCACCAGTGGCAAGCTTCCCAAAATACAAGATTCTTAAAGTTATTCTAAGTGATGAGCACTGGACTGGATCACTGAACAGGTAAGGGCATTAGTTTTTCTATTTTTGTAAAATTTGGTAGTGACTGAAATATATAATTGAATACAGTAAATATTTATCTAAACATCTCCAGTGTTCTATTGTTATTATTGGCTAAAAAAAAAAGGGAATAAGTGCAGCAAAATGACCAATACTAAAATGTCAGAAAAGGAACAGTCTGATACTTGAACAGTGATTTTAGAAGTGTTTAGAGAAAAGCTCAAAATGTTTTTAGGAATTGAGTAACGTTAATGGAAGAGAACAGATTGGAGTTGATTTTCTTCATGTGTTACATGGTAAAAAGTAACATTCGCTATGCCTGTACCTATTGATATGGAAAGCTTTATGGATATACTGCTGCTTTTACATTTATATTTCTAAGAAGGGCTGGGATCAATTATGGGTTCCTGCTAGTAGTCCTCCTGCCAGATGAGTAGAGAATCATGTCCTTTGTGTCTATTTTAAAAATTTGCAAACTTAGCCATTTTTAAGGCTTCTTAATTTCTTCCACCATTTCATATAAGGCAAGTTTATTACAAACAACTGTTCCTCTTTTACTACTATCAGTCAGTTACATAAAAACAGTCTTATACTAAAACAACACAGATAAATGTTCCAAAATTTTGTCTCAGATATCTGTAGGGCTGTAGGTTCCAACTCATTAAAACAGTAATAATATAATTGTTATAATCACTAGTATTAGTATTATTAGTATTATCATCATTTTTGTTATTAACTCAGTTGTGGTCATGTTACGCTTCCTAGATTTTTTATTTTAGCTTTAAATGTATGTTCTATGGTGGCTAATACCAGATGACTTTAATAGACATCAGGCAATTTCATACTGGATAACACTTCCAAATCTACCAAAAAGATCCATGCAGGTGCTCACCACACTATCCTCAGACACCAACACAATATCTCTAATCCAAGTAACTTATTGTCCTGACTGGAGGCTATTGCCAGTTTCCTGAAGGCTCTGGGTCTTGCGGAAGACAGCCCTGGTGCAATGGACAAGAAAATATTAGAAGAATGAATAAGGATTACAAAGGCGGAGCATGCTGACAGGAGACCTTTTGATCCATGTCTAGGTCGGATGCGGAAGAAAAAATCATATTAATAATAAAATAATAAATAAAAACTATGATAATGTAAATAACAAATAAAATACATAAATAAATGCATAGGTATAGTTGAATAAATAAATATCTGTCATTAATTCCCATTCTGACACACAAAGACTGCAGATTCTAAAAGCCCCCAACATTAAAGAAGTGAAGTCTGTGATCAACCAACTGACAGATGACCTTCTGGTACTACCCAGTTCTGGGACTTAGTACCCACCACACTCCCACCCTAACCACAAGCCCACACTACAACAATACCATCCACTATAACCTTACCACTACCACCCCTATCTTACTTGACATTTATGTAGAAATGTAACACTAACCTCACCTAATATACCACTCTAGTTGTACAGTATACCCATGTCTTTCCGAAACTTTGTAAATCAACACCTGAAGATGAGACAAGAGTCTCGAAACGTCATGCAATATACTATACTTTGCAAAATTAACTCCAGTTTTCTTCTTTGATGAACTTCGGCCAACTCCTTCATGGTCGACTTGATCCCCAAAAGAAACTGATGAGAAACACCAAGAACACAGGTAAGAAGCTTGATAATGTGTTACCAGCAGTCAGTTTCAATTATACTGTATGTATGGGCGTGTGTGTGTTAAGTTTCGGCAAATGAATTAACTAACTGCCACTAGGACTCGAACCATTGGCTGTGTGACCAGGGCCCTCACATATGGGGGGAGGAGGGGCAAGGGGGCATATGCCCTGGGGCGGCAATTCTAGTCTGGACATGTTGCCCACAAGGCTGACAAAATAATTATAATAAAAAAAAAAGGTCAAAGGAGTCCTGAACATTTTACCGTAATCGACGAATTTTGTGTTAGAATCAACAGAATATGAAATGTTTTTCCCTTAACCTTTCCTGCAATAGGGACATTAGGTACAATTTTAAAATACGTTTAATTATTTCGCAAGCCAGTATATAAAACAGGCATGTAAGGACTCTTGTATGCGACTGTATACCAACAAGGCAATGATTGTACCGTTATTCGATATAGGACTATAAAGAAAATTATAGAACTTGTCCTAACCGTTCCCCCAATGTCAACTTACACGGAATAGCATGTAGTTTTAATTTAATCGAATGATCAGTACTATAAATAACGCTGAAAGACAGGAAGAGGGTAGGTTGGGTGAGAGCACATGGGCGTGCAATGCTGTGGAGACGGAGAGCGGAAGTGGGATTAGACAAGGAGGGGGAGCCTGAAAGGATGGGAGTTGGAGCATGTTATTGGCTGGACACCTCCAAATGCGAGGCGTCGGAAATGTGCACACAAGATAAAGAAGTTTGCAAGAGTGGCATGGCAGGTATAGGCACATTCGTGTGGAAGAAACCATAGTTTAGCAATGGACTACGAATTTCCCGCTCGTATGTGTGTGAATACTGTATATATTATATATATATATTTATATATATATAATATATATATATATATATATATATATATACATATATATATATATATATATATATATATATATATATATATATATATATACATATTGTGTATGAACGTGTAAGCTACAGCTCCATAGAACACAAAAACTCCAGTGGTCACTGTGGCATTCATTTGTCCCCGTTTTAGTATATACAAGGTGATTTATATAATTTTCTTTAGAAAGAAAACTAATAAGGTAAATCTGCGGCCTTGAAGTTGCGCAGGACTGAAGGACGGAATCCCAACGCAAGACGAGCGCCGACCCTACCATAACGGGCATACGAGTTGATATGACAGGCATATGATCTGCATCCCAAAATCGTCCCAGTTTCATATTCATTATGTTACGATTAATGATAATAATAATTAATGATAATTGTTATTTATTATCATTATAACAATAATGGTTACAACCAAAGGCTACCCATGTACTGTACATTAAGCTTGATTGATCATTTGTCTGGTTATAGAATTTTTAGTCCTTCAAAGTCGGAGTATTTAGAAGAAATCCATTGACATTCAGGTGCTCGCTCATCAAATAAAAAGTGGCTAGTTGCTTGACTTGTATGGATACTACAGTAAGTAAATTAATTAAAATAATTGTGTTTAAGCCCTTTCGTGACACCTGGTTGTTCTCCGAGTACGAATGACAACTTATTGCCATGTGAAAGTGGCTTTAGCGTTGAAATTCTACTACAGATTGTCATATGAATAAAAATCTACCCGTTTCCATATAGATAAAAAAAATAGTCAGGTGCTTGATGAAGTACAACACCAGCCAGGTAGTTGGAAATGTCAACATTTGGACACGTCATTCGAATGGTACGTAAATTGTAAAGGGTAGCCATATCGATCCCCGAGGTACCGACCGTTATTTGTAAGCAATGTATTTCCCTTTTGTTGTGGAGGCCGTTTCTCTCAACAGATGTTCACTGAAATTCATTTTATTCATTTCCAGGTAATACATTTGCATTTATTTAATGCAAAAAGGCAACCTGGTAACCACGTACATTAATGTTACTCAACAGGTTTACCAAAACCACCTAGAATCCAAGGACGGTGGGGTGGGTGCTCTGATGGTGTATTTCTACGTCCACGCTTCATTAATTCCTCCCGTTAAGGGAAATACGTTTCCTTTTTATTCTAACCGGACTTGGTAATTTCTACTCCAAATCTGTCTGCCAGAGTGGCTGGAATCATTCTATTAGCTGTTCATGGCGTATGTTCTATGATACAAAGTAATTTGTAGAGTGAAGGCGACTGGATTGGATTTCGACGTTCGTATCGTATATAAAATTATATGAATATAAAACCGGCAACATTGTTAATTACCAACTATGAGGGTTTATATTTTCTTCTGTTGATCCATTTTGTGAATTTATATCTGTACCTTATTAAAAACATACACAAGGCAACAACAATGGTATCAAATGTACAATTTCCTCCACACGCGCTTGGGGTGGAGATTGTATTGAATGTTGCTGGATTGGACGTTGTACAGTTACAGTTGATTATTATGGCTCGTGATATTAATCTAACCTAACTTAACCTAACCTAACCTATCCTAGCCTATGTTAGGTTAGAGAGTCTCCAGTTGATTAGTGTGTGTGTGTCGGATCTACAATTGAGTGTAGTTGGGGTGGAGATTCTACAGTACATTTGATCAGTGGAGAGGGGGGGGATTCAACAACTGAATTCATCTGTCCATACCATTTAGCCAAATCCTTAGTGACTCGTTCTCCTAGCATATAGGGCACTGCCGATTAATTGCATAGTTGATAGATTAAAATAATAATGGAAATTTTGTGCTTGTATGGATATAGAAAGCACATTCTACCTCCACATACGTCCTCAACATAAACGCCACATTCACCCTCCACATACATCATCTACACACATAAAACACATACACCTTCTACATACACCCTCCACATGTTCCTTCCAAATATACATTCCACACCCAGTATAGGGTGCATGTTTTATGCGTTCAATATATAATGGACATTAGTGACATCCCTATGGACCAGAGGCACGTTTAATTACTATTTCCTCTGATCTGCTGTCCTCTTCAATCCCCAGTCAACATTAAAGATTCTCGTCAAATACTGTGAAATTGAAAAGCTGCAGGACGTCTCCGCTTACAGTATTCAAGACTTCCCAAAGGGCGGCCACACACGCGCAGTTTAAACTGACAGTTACAACTGTTCAGTTATAACTGTCAGTTGAAACTGCACGTGTGTGGGTATCTCAGTGATACTGAGATACCCACACATGTGCAATTTCAACTGACAGTTGTAACTGTCAGTTTAATCTGTACGTGTGTGGCCGGTGTAGACGTTTGAGGACACTCCCCCAAAACATGACTCCCGGAGTCTCCTGAACCTAGTTTGAAAACACTCCCCAGTCAAATGAAACTAGATTGACAACACTCCCCAGTTAACTGAAACTGGTTTCAAATGACTCCCCATCGGGTTGAAATGACTCCCATTATTGGATGCTTGATTTTTTTTTTATTAAGGTTGCTCGGCCCATACAAAAAAAAAAAAATCTAATTACACTATACATGATTACCTTTTTTTCTTGGATTACAATGACCTATTTATTACTTATTAGAAATTACACTACACACGGATAACTACATTGAAATGGTTGCCTGCGTTATTCTCAAGGTACACTGAATCCTTTATGATTTTACTACCTTTCGGGCTATGTATATGCCATGTGTGAATAGATCCAAACTTTGCCCAAACACATACATTTACTTGAAACATGTTGGCTGCTGCAATAATCTCTGTAGTTGTTCCCCATACTTTATCCTCACGCATTGAATCAACTTGGATGTTTTCGTTGGTGGAAAGGAAATCACATATCAAGCTTCTGACAACAGGATGTTGGTCCTCTTCTCCAGTGATAGCGAATGCCATGGAACGAAAAAAACAATTTCCATCACCTTTAATTACTTTGACAGCAAGGGGTTCACTTGTGTTTTTGAAAGTCTTTTCCAGAGGGACCAGATTTTTTCTTAAATATCAGACGTCCACCAGAGTTGTTGCAGATTGCTCGCTGTGTTACAACTGTTATTGGATTAAATTTGTAGATAATCTGTTGCTGAACCCCTATGATCTGGACAATTGGAGATGGTGGGTCTGATGAAGAACTTGGTGGTAAAAATCACCATTGTAAATCATATACAGTGATATATATCAGTTTATGCAAGTTTCTTATTATCAATTATTAATTATTATTATTATGCTAAAATAGAATATCACATTTATATGTTTTTATAAAACCAAACTCACTTTGTTAAGGAACATAGGTCTATTCCAATTTGGTGCATAATTTGAGGCTTAATTGGGATACTGTGCAGTTTCGAGTCAACTTTCTTGAATACTGTGCTTGATTTTTGGCACCGCAAGCAAGTTTTGATAGTTTCATTTACGTCAGATACAATTTTGCGCCACCAATATCTTTGCATTATACGATCGACGACTTTTTCTCTGCCCACATGTCCTCCCAAGGCAACAGATTCGTCGCTGTAACCAGATCCTCGATGACTAGCCAGTACAATGTCAAGCTGGTATTGGCGATCCTTAATCACCCGAAGGAAGCGAACTTCTGCAATCACAAAAATAAACAATCACAGTCGCGCAATACTACATCTATTGGAACTAACATTTATCTAGGAAATGATAAAAGATAAAGACAAAAATTGCGCATTAGAGCAATAACGAATGTCAATCAAAATTATAAAATTACGGAATAGGCTACTCACCAGTTATATCTTTCCTGTTAGGTTTATGAACATACTTCAGAAAGTCGTCTTGGATTGTGAATGCCTGACACTTCCTTCGAAAATTAGCTTTTTTTCCCTTGTTGTTTCCAACATGCACTGGATACTTTTTTGACCGCAGGAACTCTTCCACCTCGTCCATTTCAGTATTAAAGTCCACACCACACTGACAACTAACAAATCTCGGCAACACTGGCAATTAACAAACCTCTGTAATATGTTCATGTTCGTTTCATTTCAAAGGTTTCAAAGATTCATTCGAACCAGTTATATCTTTCCTGTTCGGCTTATGAAACAATCACAAAAATAAACAATCACAGTTGCGCAATACTACATCTATTGGAACTAACCTTTATCTAGGAATTGATAAAAGATAAAGACAAAAATTGCGCATTACAGCAATAACGAATGTGTGGTCATTTCAAACTAGGTTCATTCGAATGGGTAGTCATCTTAAACTAGGTTATCCGCTCATGCCCTTTCTTTCGTGCATCTATTGGAACTAACATTTATCTAGGAAATGATAAAAGATAAAGACAAAAATTGCGTATTAGAGCAATAAAGAATGTCAATCAAAGTTATGAATTTACGGAATAGGCTACTCACCAGTTATATCTTTCCTGTTCGGTTTATGAAACAATCACAAAAATAAACAATCACAGTCGCGCAATACTACATCTATTGGAACTAACATTAATCTAGAAAATTATAAAAGATAAAGACAAAAATTACGCATTACAGCAATAACGAATGTGTAGTCATTTCAAACTAGGTTCATTCGAATGGGGAGTCATCTCAAACTAGTTTCAATCGAATGGGGAGTCATTTCAAACGGGTGGGGAGTCGTCTGAAACTAGTTTCAAGTGACGGGGAGTCGTCTGAACCTAGGTTGATCTGACTGGGGGAGTCTTTTGAAACGGGGAGTCACTTGAACCGGCTACACCGGCCTTAGTGTACAATCCAACAATGTGTGTAATGTTCGTCTGGATTTAACCTCTCATAGTTCGTCATTCAGCTTCTCAATATATGACGCAAAGGTGATTTGACATAGAAAATCGAAAAATAAAATATTGTAACCAAAGCCGTTTCTACTCAAACGAACTCCCTTGAGTCGCGTATGTGTGACCACCTCTAGGACTTCACCTCTTTGGTACAATATTGACCTTCCAAGGCAAGAAGCGTGGGGGTATTTCCCACTAAGTACTAACATGCCCTTCACATATACCTTCCACATACACCTTTCCTCATATACCCTCCACATACACCTGTACATACACACACACACCACATACACCTTCACATACACCCTCCACATACGCTTTCACATACACTTGCTCTGGGGATATACACCCTCCACATGCTGTCTCCTTATATACCCTCCATATATAACATCCACATACACATACACATACACCCCAACACGCCCACCACGTATGCCCTCACATACCCCTTCCACAAGCTCTCACCACACATACCTTCCACATACACCCTCCACATGCTATCTCCACATACACCCTCCACATGCTATCTCCACATATACCCTCCACATGCTATCTCCACATATACCCTCCACATGCTATCTCCACATATACCCTCCACATGCTATCTCCACATATACCCTCCGCATGCTATCTCCACATACACCCTCCAGGGTGTTAATAGTCACGCACATTCCTCCCGGGTGACAGGTTGTCAACATTCCCCGAACCTGGCCTTGAAGAACTTCCGCCACCTCAGTGAACCCTGTGGACCCTTCGGCCACCTGGGTGGGTGGTGGTGGGGGGGAGGGTTCGCCACTGAGATAGATAAAATCACCTATCGTTATCCTGAACGAAAAAGAAAAAAAAAATCTGTGGCTACCTCCGAGATGAATCAAATCACCTATTGTTATCCTGAACGGAGAAAAAAAAAAAAAAAAAAAAAAAACCGGCGTCTTTACCTCTCCTAAGCTGTATACAATTGCTTGCCGGCCAGAGACTGAATACATAGATCGAGCAAAACACTTGAAGTTTTTTGAATAGATGTGTTGATTTTTGCTATAGTTTGGGTGGTGTATGTCTGTCAGCTGTGCATCTGTTAATGGATAGTACTGGGACACTTACTTGTGTCCATTCGCCATCTCCTCTAACCCTTCCGCTCTCCTTAATCTTTTATACTCACGTCCAGTTTTCACGTCAATAAGATTTTTTATTTTATTTTGTCGAGTACTTGATATAGTTTCTGATGTAGTATTTAGCTTACAGTTAGGTAATTTTCTTGAATATAGAAAAGTTATCATACAAGGAATTTGAATTTTGTATCATGAAAAACTTTGGGTGGCTCAAAATTTTGTTCATGACAGTACGTGTATACCAACACTGCCTCTCTCATGTACACACGCGCGCGCGCACACACACACACATAGGATAAACTAGATGAAGAAATAAATAAAACCGTATAAACAACACAAATTTGACCGATGGATACAGAGACGGGAATCTACGAGTATAACTTCCTGTATACTTCAATCAGGTAAATACGCTTATATTGCAGGGTTAGGATATTGCATACCTTGAAAAAAAAATACCCATCTTAACAGGCATACCACTACATCAAGCAACTTTCATGACATCTATCACCTGAATAAAATCGCCTGACGACAGACATGAGTATATATTAAAGGAAGATCGCTATTTATTAATAAACTACTCTCTTGAAGCCACTAGCGTGAAAATGATGTTTACATGCAATTCGTTGCAACGGATATTGGCGGGAAGGATCACCCGTTAGAAAATTGAATTTTCAATTTACCGTCTTTACAAAAACTTTAACTAGATTATACGCAAACAGGGTGCAAATTAACACATTTTAAGAGTTATACAGGGCATTTATGCGAACGGTGCTGCTGTAAATCGATTACAGAAAGATCCAGGAAGATCAAGATCGAGGATACGACAAGGCGATACGATTACATTCAAGTTATTTAAAGGAAGATATTCTCAGGGAGTTGAGTTGAGAAGGAAAAAGTTTGAAGATTATTGGAGAACATTTTATTCGCCCTCAATGGGACCTTTCGCAGTGAGCGATTTGATACCAGACACCGCCAGATTTTGTAATTCTTGCCGGAAAATAAATACTTTTTTGGGCAAGTTTTATAAGCTTACAGAGGTGTATCGTTGTACATTATTCTCATTTCAGAAACAACAGAAGACTTGCAAGACATGATGAGTGATTTGGACAAGGAAATTCTAGAAGTAGGTTTGAAGATGCATTAGAGAAAACCAAAGTAATGTTCAACTCAGTAATTTCCGAGTAAATCAATTACAATTAATGGCAAGAATCTGGAAGAAATCGAAGAGTATGATTATTTAGGTCAGATACTAAGTGGAGATGAAAGGAAAGACATTACATTATAAGACGGAAGTGAAACTGGACAGGGAAGTTAGCCAAAGAAAATAATGGACAATGGAGCAAGTGGACGTCGCGAGATGGGAGTCAGAAGAGGAAGACCAGACAGAATGTGGAGAGCCGAGGTAGAGAAGTTTGCAGGAGTGACGTGGCAGTAGATTAATTCCGAATCGATTACTATTGTAGACTGTAAATGTGGAATATTTAGGGTAATATGCTCAAATAGGCATCTCTCTCTCTCTCTCTCTCTCTCTCTCTCTCTCTCTCTCTCTCTCTCTCTCTCTCTCTCTCTCTCTCTCTCTCTCTCTCTCTATCTCCGCATCAGTTGGACAATTGTTACGCTGGAGAGAAAGCGTAACAATTCACCGCACTTTTTGGGGTGGGTGATCCATTGATGTTTAAGGGTCTGACCGACATATTTATTTATATCTTTTACTTGTTTCTTATTCGTCTATTTTTCTTTCTTCTAAAGTATTCGTGTACTTTTTTATTTCTGTATTCATGTATTGATTTTTATTTATTGGTGTATTTATGTAGATGACGTATTCATATTATTTTGTTCTAAACTCGTTATAAGGAAGATAAAATCAACAAATATAAATAATGATGCAAGGGAAGACTAGAACATCGTTCCTTCACTTCAAGATGTTTGTTGTTTATATCAACTTTCAAAGAGAAAAAAAAATACATCACTTCTAGAACATGGTATTGTTTTTATATTGTTCGTATACATACAACCAAAAGTCTCCCTCCGATTTTTCATGAGGAAGCGAGACCAGATATTTATTTATTATTTGATTAATCTATTCATTCATTCATTAATTATATCTTATTTAATTTATATATTTATTGTTTGTTTATTTGGTTATTTTATTCAACATCATTATGAACACAAAATTTTCCTGTCGACATTTTTGTTAACACTCATTCTTGAAATCCCGAAAGCTCCGTCACCGAATGAATAACTAAATAAATATGTAATTGAATTAATAAGTAAAATAGATAAATACGTAAAGAAAAAACAGCACTACAACGTCGGCGATATCAGACAAATAGTGATCAACTTTCTGGGTCCACTGCAGGATTATCTGTCAATTTACTGGGGATTGATGCAACCATTAACCCACTTTACAGTGGGTTAATCCGGCTTCGTAAGATGGTGCAAAATGCACGAAGAGTTACATATGTCCAGATGACTGTAGTTGTGAATAAAGACAATGTAGTCAGCTCGAGCGTCCTTATTATCATTCTTCTTTTTATTATTATTGATAATATTATTGGTACTACTATCATTATTCTTAATATCATCGTTATTACTATTATTTTCTCATTATTATTATCAATATTATTATTATTATTATTATTATTATTATTATTATTATTATTATTATTATTATTATTATTAATATTATTATCATTATTATCATTCAAAGAATGTTGTAGAAGAGAAGCGATCATTCTCAGATTGGTTACAAAATAGGACGAGAGAAACATGAAAAGTACAAAAAAAAAAAAGTAAAACAAGATAAAGGAGGCAAAAAGAAGAGATGTAAAATGGGGGAATAGTACAATAGATTTTTTAAAGTAATAAAAAGATGTTTTGGAAGGAAATTAAAATAGGAAGAGGAGGCGAATTAAGTAGAGAAGAAAAAGTAAAAGGTAAAAATGGAGATATGATAATGGAAGAGACGGCAGTAAGAGGAAGATGTGCAATTTTAGGGAGTTGCTGAATGTGAGGGAGGATAGGGAGGGAAAGGTGATTGCAGTGGGAGGCGCTAAGAAAATGACAGTGATGAATGAGGAAAATAGGGGACAATAAGAAAAGATGAGATGAAAGCCGTTATTAAAATGATGAGAGCAGGTAAGGCACCTGGGTTAGATGGGTGTCATGCGGAGTGTCTAAACAAGGGAGGTACAGTGACGGTGGACTGGCTCGTGAAGTTGTTTAATGTTTGTTTAAGAGAGGGTAGAGTGTCGGAGAACTGGAGGAGTGTTTGTATATGTCAGGGGGGTACAAATAAATAGGTTTGTATACTCGGTATTATTGAGAATTCGGGCGAGAGAGAAAGAAACACCAAGGTAACACAACACGTGTTTTTATTTGGATATAACACAGAGCACTATCCTATCTACAACAAACACATATATAAATAATAATAATCACCAGCGTGATGTCTACAAGACTACAAGACTACAATATACTACACCACTCCTCGCGCGTAGTCTCCTCCTTCCGGTAGAGTCCCCTTTGTGTCCTGCTGCGGACGGGCGCACGTCTCCTCCTTGTGTGACGAGTCCCCGTTGTTGTCCTGGTGCGGACGGGCGCACGTCTCCTCCTTGTGTGACGAGTCCCCGTTTGTGTCCTGCTGCGGACGGGCGCACGTCTCCTCCTTGTGTGACGAGTCCCCTTTGTGTCCTGCTGCGGACGGGCGCACGTCTCCTCCTTGTGTCCTGCTCCTCGTGGTCTCCTTCTGTCCCGGTGCCCTCCCTCCGTGGAACTGGGAGGGGAGAGGGGGGTCCGCCCTCGACGGCAGACGGCCGTAAGGTGTGTCCGTGTCCTCCTTCTGTCCTTCCCTCTTATACATCCGGGAGGGTGAGGAAGAGTGGGTGGGCATGGATCTGCGCATGCGCACAGCAGTAGACCTCGTGTAGGGACAGTTGGCAACACTGAAGCCAAGATGACCTCACGCCACCTTTCGGCCGGTCAGGTGTGCTGGGTCACCAAGCGGGTCGCGAGTTGAAAATGTGCCTAGATATCCAGCCTTGCTACCTCGATCTTGCGGTATGAGCGAAAAACCTCAGGATCTTTCTTTTTCCTTGAGGGAAAACTCCTTACGCAAGATCGAGAAGCTGTGGCTAATGTGACCAATATGGCATGACATATAAGTGTCGAAATGTCTGTGCGTGTGTGTGTGTATGTAGACGTGACTGTATATAAAAAAAAAACCGATGTCTCCTTCCTCCGGATCTGGGGACAAAAAGATACAGCAGTATTTGTTCTACACACATTTCCTACAGCTCTGATTTGCCTACGGCTCGCGCTAGCTCACGCTACACTCCTACAGCTCTGAATTGCCTACGGGTCACGCTAGCTGAAACTACTCCTACAGCTCACGCTAGCTGAAAAAACTAGGCACACTCCTGTCTTCTCTCTAGCTAGAAAAAAAAACTAGCTATCTTTCTAACTGAAGCACAGGAACAAACACTCCTATCTGGAACTTCTCTGGTTCCGCTAACCTGATCCACGGCCGGAATTCCTTTCTCGGCTCGCGGGACACGAACGAGGGTAAATTCGCCCTACCTTGCTAAACTGGCTCACTCTAGCTCTCACTAGCTAAAACCTAGTCACCCTCTCTACAGCTCTCTCTCTAACTGAGAAAAAAAACTAAACACACTGACTGCTCGGGTTGAGTCCAATTGCTGTGGACCAGCACCTTGCGTTTCTATCTCTCTTTCTCAACCGAGTCCCTGTTCGGCGCGCCAATGTCAGGGGGGTACAATTCAATTCGTTTGTATACTCGGTATTATTGAGAATTCGGGCGAGAGAGAAAGAAACACCAAGGTAACACAACACGTGTTTTTATTTGGATATAACACAGAGCACTAACTATCTGGAACAAACACATATATATATAAATAATTATAATCACCAGCGTGATGTCTACAAGACTACAATATACTACACCACTCCTCGACTGTAGTCTCCTCCTTCCGGTAGAGTCCCCTTCGTGTCCTGCTGCGGACGGGCGCACGTCTCCTCCCTGTGTGACGAGTCCCCGTTGTTGTCCTGGTGCGGACGGGCGCACGTCTCCTCCTTGTGTGACGAGTCCCCGTTTGTGTCCTGCTGCGGACGGGCGCACGTCTCCTCCTTGTGTGACGAGTCCCCTTTGTGTCCTGCTGCGGACGGGCGCACGTCTCCTCCTTGTGTGACGAGTCCCCTTTGTGTCCTGCTGCGGACGGGCGCACGTCTCCTCCTTGTGTGACGAGTCCCCTTTGTGTCCTGCTGCGGACGGGCGCACGTCTCCTCCTTGTGTCCTGCTCCTCGTGGTCTGCTTCTGTCCCGGTGCCCTCCCTCCGTGGAACTGGGAGGGGAGGGGGGGGTCCGCCCGCAACGGCAGACGGCCGTAAGGCGTGTCCGTGTCCTCCTTCTGTCCTTCCCTCTTATACATCCGGGAGGGTGAGGAAGAGTGGGTGGGCATGGATCTGCGCATGCGCACAGCAGTAGACCTCGTGTAGGGACAGTTGGCAACACTGAAGCCAAGATGATCTCACGCCACCTTTCGGCCGGTCAGGTGTGCTGGGTCACCAAGCTACGTTCTCGGGCCAAATCACGTGGTCGACGTCCGCGCCGACAGCCTCCCAAGTCTCGTCACGTGACCCACGTGACAGTATAGTTCCACTTTACAAGGGAAACGGGAACAAATGTCAGTGTAGTAGTTTTAGAGGGATCAATTTATTGAGTGCAGTTGGGAAGGCTTATGGGAGAATCTTGATTGAGAGGAATAGGAGAGGAACAGAGGGATCAATGGGAGTGGAACAGCGTGGGTTTAGGACAGGTAGGGCTTGCGTGGATCAGATTTTTGTGGTAAGATAGATATGTGAAAAAGCTATAGGAAAATGTAAGAACGTATCTTAGGCCTTTATGGATTTGGAAAAGGCTTATGACATGGTAGACATGAAGCCACTGTGGGAGGTATTGCAGATGTATAGGGGGAAAGTTGTTAAAATCAGCCAATAGTTTTTACGAGAATAGTAGAGCCTGTGTCAGGATTAGAAATGGAGAGAGCGAATGGTTTAAGGTAAAGGTGGGACTTCGCCAGGGATGTCATGTCGCCCTGGCTGTTCAATTTATACATGGGTCAGGTAGTGCGAGAGGTAAATGCAAGGGTAATGGGCAGGGGAGTGGAGACAGTTAAAGAGAATGGAGAAAAATGAAATATTAGCCATTTGTTGTTTGCTGACGACACAGCATTTGTAGCAGGATCAGAAGAACGATTAAGAAAGTTAGTAACGGAGCTTGGAAAGGTGTGCGAAAGAAGGAAATTTAATGTAAATGTAGGTAAAAATAGGGTAATGAGATGTACAAGGGAAGAGGATGGCAACAATTTTGAAATGAGTATTAAGGGAGACTGGAGGAAGTGGATTGCTTTAGACACTTGTGGGCACATGTGGGGGGAAAGGGAGGAGTGGAGGTGGAGGTAGAATGTAGATTGAGAGAAGCGAGTAAATGCCTTGGGGGATTAAAAAAATGTAATGAGAAATAGACATTTGGGAATGGATGCTAAGAGGAGGTTTTACGAAGGGGTAATTGTGCCAACAGCATTGTATGGGACAGAAACATGGAACATAAGAGAGGAAGGGTTTAAATGGGATTAAGATGGAATATCTGAGAAGTATGATAGGGGTTATTAAACTGGGTAGAGCGAGAAACGAGGTGAGGAGTAAAGTGGGTGTGGAAAAGGAGTTGGGAGACAGGGTTGATGAAAGAGTATTGGGATGGTTTGGACATATGGGAAAAATGAATGAAGAAAGATTGGTAAAAGAAGTGTGAAAGGCAGGCGTGGATGGAGTGAACAGGAGGGAGTGACCGAAGATGAGATGGATGGATGGGGTAAAAGGGGACTTGAGAAAGAGGTGGATGTTTGTTGAAGAAAGAAAAGAGAAGACAGACGATAGGGGTGAGTGGAGAATGGCTGTACAGTATATGGATGATGCTGTGATGTGTGGAAGGGAGTGAGTGGAGGATGGGGGGTTAAGGGTTGGTTACGTGGAAATTATATTTTGACGCAGCCCGAAGGGAATTCTCCCCGTCTTCGCTTTTTCTGCATGAGGGGACGGAGTGTTGGGGGGCGGGGGTCGCTGATTAAATGAAGCAGCCTTGCTGTGGATGTGGTGTGTTTTGACCCAGGAGGAACCAGATTGAAAGGGAGGGAGGTGGGAGGGGGTAGGATAAATGGGAGTGGAGTGGGTGGGGATGAAATGGGCGTGAGTAGAATTATACCTTTTGACTTTGGCTACCTTCTTTATAAGGGGGACAAAGCCCTTGATATATGGTATGGTATTATCATTGTTATATTATTATTTCACTTTTGTGATGGTTTTGGGAGGTTCAGTGATGGTGGACTGGTTGGTGAGATTATTTAATGTTTGCTGGAGAGAGGGTAGAGTACCGGAGGACTGGAGTAGTGCCTGTATAGTTCCTCTTTACAAGGGAAAAGGGGACAAGTGTGAATGTAGTAATTTCAGAGGGATTAGCCTGTTGAGTGTAGTAGGGAAGGCTTATGGGAGAATCTTAATTGAGAGGATTAGGAGAGGAACAGAAGGAGTAATTGGTGAGGAACAGTGTGGATTTAGGACGGGTAGAGGTTGTGTAGATCAGATCTTTGTGGTAAGACAGATATGTGAGAAAGCTATAGGAAAGGGGAAGGATGTTTTTTGGGCTTTTATGGATCTGGAAAAGGCTTATGATAGGGTAGACAGAAAGGCACTGTGGGAGGTTATGCAGATTTATGGGATAGGAGGAAAGCTTTTGGGAGCTGTCAAGAGTTTTTATGTGAGTAGTAGAGCATGTGTTAGGATTGGAAATGGAGAGAGTGAGTGGTTTGAAGTAAAGGTGGGACTTCGACAAGGATGCGTTATGTCGCCCTGGCTGTTCAACTTATACATGGATGGGGTGGTGCGAGAGGTGAATGCTAGGGTAGTGAGTCAGGGATTGGAGATGGTTAAAGAAAATGGAGAAAAGTGGGAGGTGAGCCAGCTGTTGTTTGCGGACGACACTGCGCTTGTGGCAGGGTCAGAGGAGGGATTGAGGAAGCTGGTGGCAGAGTTTGGGAGAGTATGTGATAGAAGAAAGCTAAAGATAAATGTGGGTAAAAGTAAGGTGATGAGATGTACAAGGGGTGAAAGTGGCAGTAGACTGGAAGTGAACATTAAGGGAGAGCGACTGGAGGAAGTGGATAGTTTTAGATACTTGGGTGCAAGTGTAGCAGGAAAAGGTGGAGTGAAGGTGGAGGTAGAATGTAGATTGAGAGAAGCGAGTAAATGCCTTGGTGGTTTAAAGAGTGTAATGAGAAATAGACATTTGGGAATGGATGCAAAGAGGAGACTGTATGAAGGAGTGATTGTGCCAACAGCACTGTATGGGGCAGAAACGTGGAACATAAGAGAAGAAGAGAGAAGGAGTTTGAATGTGTTTGAGATGAGGTGTCTGAGAAGTATGGTGGGGGTTACTAGGCTAGATAGAGTGAGAAATGAGGAGGTGAGGAGGAGAACAGGGGTGAAAAAGGATTTGGGAGAGAGGGTTGATGAAAGAATGTTAGGATGGTTTGGACACATGGAAAGAATGAGTGAAGAAAGACTAGTAAAAGAGGTATGGAAGGCAGATGTGGAGGGAGTGAACATGAGGGGACGTCCTAGGATGAGATGGATGGATGAGGTGAAGGGGCTTTGGGGAAGAGGGAAATGTCTGTTGAGGAAGGAAGGGAGAGGACGGAAGACAGAGGTGAGTGGAGAATGGTTGTATATGGATGATGTTGTGACTGCATGGGGAGAAATGGGCGGGGGGGTGGGGGGTGGGGTAGTGTGTGAGTGAGTTTTGACGCAGCCCGAAGGGATTTCTCCCCGTCCTCTCCTTATATGCAAGGGGGGACGGAGAGGGGGGGTCGCCGATTAAATGAAGCGGCCTTGCTGTGGATGTGCTGTGTCCTGCGACACTGCTTCTGACCCAGGGCGGTGGGCAGGGTGCAGGGATGACCCGTCATCCAGGAGGTGCTCAGATGAGAGGAAGGGTGGGAGGGGTGTGGAGTGTATTTAGGGATGAAATGGGTGGGAGTGTTTTTATGCCTTTCCCTTTTTGGCTACCTCCCTTGGAAGGGGGAAAAAGCCTTAAATCTTAATTGAGAGGATTAGGAGAGGAACAGAAGGAGTAATTGGTGAGGAACAGTGTGGATTTAGGACGGGTAGAGGTTGTGTAGATCAGATCTTTGTGGTAAGACAGATATGTGAGAAAGCTATAGGAAAGGGGAAGGATGTTTTTTTGGGCTTTTATGGATCTGGAAAAGGCTTATGATAGGGTAGACAGAAAGGCACTGTGGGAGGTTATGCAGATTTATGGGATAGGAGGAAAGCTTTTGGGAGCTGTCAAGAGTTTTTATGAGAGTAGTAGAGCATGTGTTAGGATTGGAAATGGAGAGAGTGAGTGGTTTGAAGTAAAGGTGGGACTTCGTCAAGGATGCGTTATGTCGCCCTGGCTGTTCAACTTATACATGGATGGGGTGGTGCGAGAGGTGAATGCTAGGGTAGTGAGTCAGGGATTGGAGATGGTTAAAGAAAATGGAGAAAAGTGGGAGGTGAGCCAGCTGTTGTTTGCGGACGACACTGCGCTTGTGGCAGGGTCAGAGGAGGGATTGAGGAAGCTGGTGGCAGAGTTTGGGAGAGTATGTGATAGAAGAAAGCTAAAGATAAATGTGGGTAAAAGTAAGGTGATGAGATGTACAAGGGGTGAAAGTGGCAGTAGACTAGAAGTGAACATTAAGGGAGAGCGACTGGAGGAGGTGGATATTTTTAGATACTTGGGTGCAAGTGTAGCAGGAAAAGGTGGAGTGAAGGTGGAGGTAGAATGTAGATTGAGAGAAGCGAGTAAATGCCTTGGTGGTTTAAAGAGTGTAATGAGAAATAGACATTTGGGAATGGATGCGAAGAGGAGACTGTATGAAGGAGTGATTGTGCCAACAGCACTGTATGGGGCAGAAACGTGGAACATAAGAGAAGAAGAGAGAAGGAGTTTGAATGTGTTTGAGATGAGGTGTCTGAGAAGTATGGTGGGGGTTACTAGGCTAGATAGAGTGAGAAATGAGAAGGTGAGGAGGAGAACAGGGGTGAAAAAGGATTTGGGAGATAGGGTTGATGAAAGAATATTAGGATGGTTTGGACACATGGAAAGAATGAGTGAAGAAAGACTAGTAAAAGAGGTATGGAAGGCAGATGTGGAGGGAGTGAACATGAGGGGACGTCCTAGGATGAGGTGGATGGATGGGGTGAAGGGGGCTTTGGGGAAGAGGGGAATGTCTGTTGAGGAAGGAAGGGAGAGGACGGAAGACAGAGGTGAGTGGAGAATGGTTGTATATGGATGACGTTGTGACTGCATGAGGAGGAATGGGCGGGGGGGGGGTAGTATGTGTGAGTAATTTTTGACGCAGCCCGAAGGGATTTCTCCCCGTCCTCTCCTTATATGCAAAGGGGGACGGAGAGGGGGGGTCGCCGATTAAATGAAGCGGCCTTGCTGTGGATGTACTGTGTCTTGCGACACTGCTTCTGACCCAGGGCGGTGGGCAGGGTGCAGGGATGACCCGTCATCCAGGAGGTGCTCAGATGAGAGGAAGGGTGGGAGGGGTGTGGAGTGTATTTAGGGATGAAATGGGTGGGAGTGTTTTTATGCCTTTCCCTTTTTGGCTACCTCCCTTGGAAGGGGGAAAAAGCCTTGGTATATGTATGTATGTATGTATATTATTATTATTATTATTATTATTATTATTATTATTATTATTATTATTATTATTATTATTATTATTATTATTATTATTATTATTATTATTATTATTATTATTATTATTATTATTATTATTATTATTATTATTATTATTGTTACTATTAGCATTATAAATATTAGTATTATTACTATTATTATTATATGTGACCTCTGTTAGTTATCGTTTCTCCCCTTATTAGCAAGCAGATCCCAACCATATATATTTAATTATAAAGAAAAGGGCTTTGGCTGTTGTTAGATTTTCTTGTGCAAAACATACGATTCTAAGAAGTTCGGCTATGATTATAATTATTTGCATTCATTTTTTTTTTTTTTGCGCAGTTTGTGCTGCGTTTGCGTTAGAGAGTTCACATATTTCGAACCGTTACACCGTTTGCATCGCTTGAATGATTTTGAATGTTTTCGCTTGCAAATGCTACATCAAGGCAGACATGGTCAAAGTAGCAGCGTCATGACGTCATGGAAATATGGTGGTTCGACGTTTCAAAAGTGTGTGAATTTCCCATTCTCAGTTTCTTTCGAGAAATCAGTACTGTAATCTTCTCAGCTCATCTCCAACAATTCCCACATTTGGTCTATCTTTATTCTAGTAAGATATATATTTTTTTCATTTCGTCTTCTTCAGTGCCGCTTATTCTTTCGTCCCATATCAATAGATCATTGGCTATATCAATATGAACCACACCGTTCAGTGAGTATGCGTGTGTTTGTGTCTCCGTGTGTGTGTGTGTGTTTTGCAAAACACAATAAATTTCATTATCGTCCCATGCACTCTACCATAAAACCAACATTAGGCACATCTTCGTGGTCCTGCAAGACGGACGCCGGTTATGATCATCTCCCCTCTGCCCCCCAAGTACTTGTAATATAGGAATAACTTTTACACTTCTATTCTACGTTAATTTACACGTATACAATCATATACATGTTTATAATCAATACTCTGCTAAAATACAAATACATAGTTTTTTATTTAAAAAATATAGAATTCAGAAATCTATTATATATGGAACAAAAACTTCCGAAATATTAGAAATTCAGTGCAACAGAAGCACTTTTTCATATTTAGCCATATTTTCGATATGAATTTGTTTTAATGATTAGAAATATCAGAATTCTAGATACTCCCAATAGACATAAAACTTTATCTCGCTCCTGTATCACCCACAATCTGTAATCATAATGTTTCGTTTAAATAACGACAAAATATATTATCGGCTGATGATAGTAGGAAACGATATCTTAATTCACCAAAATAAGCCTTTCTCTTCATGTTATTTCTGCACGGGATGAAAAATATTTTCGGAGATTTGCTTGAGTTGGTAAACTTAAAAGTTTTCCTTTGATAAAAAGATAAATGTACGCGAATGACTATGCTGAAAATATTCGTACGTCTGTCAACAACATATCACGAAAATCCAGAAGCCTGTTTATGTATTACCTTTCTAGAGCTTAGAATCATATAAAGCATTATACCTTTATAATATATTAATAAGAACGCAAAATCTAAGCTTGATACAAAGCACGCTTCCTTTACATATACAGTTATTGAGTTACTAGAATGAGTAGGCAAACGTTCAACAAATTCAACGGGTGTCGGGCTGTCGGCCGATCCAGCCCGTCTAGACGAGAAGCTAACAGTTCAGTGCACGGCAGGAAGGTGAGAGGAGAGCATTCGATAATCTCTCCCGTCTATTCCTCACTTGCCTAGTCGAGTAAACAAGCTGAAGTAAAGTGATCACAAACGAAGGACTACCTACACCAATCCGTCTGTGGAGGATTACAAGATTTTAAGTAATCAGTGTAGAAAACGTTAATTTTTTAGTTTGAAGCGTCCATAGCACAAGGTAAGTCTGCGGTCCTAGTACCTGTCGGAAGGCATCCGAATGTTTTGTTTACTGACCATTTTACTAAGAAATATAAGAAAATGTATCTTATGTGTCTTTATCAAGATATAACATTATTATTGTTGATTTCTGTCCTGTATTGACAAATACGTCAGCCTGTTCTTGTGCATTACAAAGAACTGATATGTAATGTAGGTATGTGGGACATTGCCCTGATGTTGAACTTCTACGACTACAGCCGTAATTAAAGATTTACACGAAAACCTTTTGTATTTAAACGAGAACTAACCCATTCACTTCGATGGCAGGGTTTACAAATATAATTCTGGCAAATGCTCGCCTATTATATGAAAGAAGGGAACATTTTAATACAAAAATTCATAGTTTGCAAAGCGGTGTTGAACTTTTTTAAATAACAACAGAGGCTGTCTGAAGATTTAGGGAGTAAAAATAAGAGGACAAAATTGGATTGGGATAAAGGTTTCCTGGTAATATTGCTGTTGTACAAGATTGGTGATCACAGGTTCCTATGTGTGAATTTTTATGACAAATTACAATGTTTGTTGATTTTGTGTTGATGGAATTTGTAATTCGTTGATTTTAAACAGGTATGTGCGTGCACACACACACACACACACACACACACACACACACACACACACACACACACACACACACACACACACACACACACACACACACACACACACACACACACACACACGCCGTTATGGAAGTACTTGTGTGTGTGTGTGTTTAATAATAATGCTGTCTTACACATACACAATACGTATATACAATCAGTAAGGTGTTTCAGAATTACTGAAATGTATTTAAATCAATCGCCTAAATGGGAACTAGTTCTACACTTAGAATATTGTAAACAATGTCATATATATATATATATATATATATATATATATATATATATAGTGCATACATGCGCAATTATACATGTATGGATTTATATACACATGTATAAGTAACTGCAAGCATGCACATGCACGTGTATTTATACACGCGTAAAGACAGAATGTAATGAAAACATCCATATGGTATATGTATTGGTTTATGGAATAATATGGATGAAGAAATAAACCAATGAAACATAAATTTAGAAATGAAATTTAACCAACTGAGACTTACTGAACCCCCGAGCGTGTATATATAATATATATATATGTATATATATATATATATATATATATATATATATATATATATTGTGTGTGTGTGTGTGTTTTCGTGTTTACGCGTTTACCTGTACAAATCTCTTTAAAAATCATATCAATTAGACTTCTTCATTATAATGAAGATTATGCTGGCGTTTTCATAAATCTAGAAAGAAAAGATCCGTGTTTCAACTTAAAAAAAAAAAACAACCTTTCATCAGAAAATTGCCCGCGAGACTTGTAGAAGGGTCGATGTTCCGCTCGGAACTTTTGCAACATTGCACGTGGTGCGTGTCATTCAGTTGGCGTTGCAAGGAACATCTTGAGTTGCAACACTGGATCATCCACACCGGAGAAACCAAAAAAAAACTGAACCCGGTAGGCGAAACGCCCCCGCGCTAACAGCCCACTGGCTTGGGTTCAAGATCACTCTGAACTTCTGATGTCTGTCTTGGATTTCTCTTCCTCGTTTTTTCCCTCTCATGTATTTATCCATATGTTTGTTGTATTTCATGTTTTCCATATATTCTTTTATTTTATCAGATTTCTCCTCTTCTCCTTCACCTGCCTACCCCTTCACTCTCACTCTTCCTTCCTTCCCTACTACCTCTCCCTCTCTTCCCCTCCTCTTCCTCTCCTTCCCCCTCCCCTCCCTCTCCCTCTCCCCTCCCTCTCCTTCCCCTCCCTCTCCTTCCCCTCCCCTCCCTCTCCGTCCCCTCCCCTACCTCTCCGTCCCCTCCCCTCCCTCACCTTCCCCTCCCCTCCCCTCCACTCTCCCTCTCCTTCCCTTCCCCTCCCTCTCCCTCTCCCTCTCCTTCCCCTTCCCTTCCCTTCCCCTCCCTCTCCTTCCCTTCCCCTCCCCTCCCTCTCCCTTCCCTTCCCCTCCCCTTCCCCTCCCCTCTCCTCCCCTCTCTCTTTCTCCTTCTTTCCAAAATGATACAATGGGTAAGAAATATACCTTACGAAGAGAGGCTTATGCACCTTAACTTACACTCTGGAAAGACGCAGAGTGCGGAGTGATCTAATAGAGGTGTTTAAGTGGATCAAAGGCTTTAACAAGGATGGCGCAAACAAGGTCATCATATTAAGACAACAGGGCAGGACTCGCAGTATTTAAACTGGACAAATTTAGATTTAAGAAGGAAATATTCAAGAATTGATTTACTAATAGGGTGGTCAACGAATGGAACAGACTTATTTACCATGTAGTGAGCGCTGAAACTATGAGTTGTTTTATGATACGGTTAGACAACTTTATAGACGGGGATGACGTGGTAATGGACATGGAACTGCCTAGTGTAGGCCTCATGGTCTCTTGGAGTCTCCTTCATTCTTATGTTCTCCTTCCCTTCCCCTCCCCTCTCCCTCCTTCCCTTCCCCTCTCCCGTTTCCTTTCACCAGCACCATCTCACTTTCACTTCCTCCTCTCCCTCACTCTTCCGCCTCCTTCCTCTTCACCCGTCCACCTTCCTCCCCCGTCCCCCTTTCCCTTTCTCTCCCCCCGCCCCCTTCCTCTCCCCCCGCCCCCTTCCTCTCCCCCCGCCCCCTTCCTCCTCCCCCCGGCCCCCTTCCTCCTCCCCCCGGCCCCCTTCCTCTCCCCCCGCCCCCTTCCTCCTCCCCCCGCCCCCTTCCTCTCCCCCCGCCCCCTTCCTCCTCCCCCGGCCCCCTTCCTCCTCCCCCCGGCCCCCTTCCTCTTCCCTCCGTCCCCCTTCCTTCTCCCTCCGTCTCCCTTCCTCCTCCCTCCGTCTCCCTTCCTCCTCCCCCCCCCCGGCACCCTTCCTCTTCCCCCCCTGCCCCCTTCCTCCTTCTATCCCCCCTTTTCCTTCCTCCCCGTTCTCCGTTTCCCTTCCTCCCCTCCCCCTCCTTCTTCCCCCGTTCCCCTTACTCTCCCCCAGCCCCCTTCTCCCAGTCCCCCATCCTCCTCCCCGTCCCCCTTCCGTTCCCCTTCACCCGTCCCCACCTTCCTTAACCACCTGTACGCTGTTGTCCCTAGGGTTCTCGTGACACCCTTTCCACACTTTCCCGCATTCCAGACAGGCTCGATTTAAGATGATGATGATGATAGGACTTAACGGACTGTAGGTTTGTCTGCGTGCCGGAAGAAAGTGATGGACAGAATGAGGGACGGGTGGGTGGTGACGGGGGTGGGGGTCATCGTTGTTGCATGTTTCTTTCACCTCCTCTCTCTTCTCTCTCTCCTATCTCCTTTCTCCTTTCTCCTCTTTCTCTTTCTCCTCTTTCTCTTTCTCCTCTCTCTCTCTCTCTCTCTCTCTCTCTCTCTCTCTCTCTCTCTCTCTCTCTCTCTCTCTCTCTCTCTCTCTCTCTCTCTCTCTCTCTCTCTCTCTCTCTCTTTGTTCTATCCTAACGTTTGTTGATTTCTTTTCCCCCGTTGGTTCCCTCCCTCCCATTTCCCCCCTTTTTCTCCCTTTTGCCGTTTCCCTTTTATCATAAGAATGAAGGAGACTGCAAGAGACCATAAGGCCTACACTAGGCAGATCCATGTCCATCACCATCCATAAAGTTGTCTAATCGTTTCCTAAAACAACTGATAGTTTCAGCGCTTACTACTCGTACATGGTTACTAAGTCTATTCCATTCGTCGACCACCCTATTAGTAAACCAATTCTTGCCTATTTCCTTCTTAAATCTAAATTTGTTCAGTTTAAATACTGCGAGTCCTGCCCTGTTGTTTTAATATGATGACCTTGTTTGCATCACCCTTGTTAAAGCCTTTGATCCACTTGAACACCTCTATTAGATCACCCCGAACTCTGCGTCTTTCCAGAGAGTGTAAGTTAAGGTGCGTAAGCCTCTCCTCGTAAGGCAAATTTCCGAGTCCATGTATCATTTTGGTCATTCTTCTCTGTACTGATTCAAATGAATTGATGTCCATTTTGTTTCTTTGTCTGGAATGGGTGGGAGTGGTTTCTATGCCTTTTTCATTTTGGCTACCCCCCCATGTAGGGGGAAAAAGCCTTTGGTATATGTATGTATGTTCTCTATCTTTTAAATTTTTCATTTTTGCAGTTTTCATTTTACTCCTTTTCCCCCCATTTCCGCTTTTCATTTCCATCTTTTCCCATCCATTTTCACTTCTTATTTCCTTCCTTTTCATTTTACTTTCCTTGTTTTTTCCTTCTCATTTCCCTTTCTCTTTTCCCCACTTGCCCTCTTTATCCTTCCTTCCCGTTTTGCTCTTTTTTCTCCCCTTCTGTCTCTTTCCCCCTCTCTCTTCCCCCTTCCCTCTTTCTCCCACCTTCTCCCCCTCCCTCTTTTTCCCCCTCTCTCTTCCCCCTCCCTCTTTCACCCCTCCCTCTCTTTACCCTCTCCCTCTTTCCCTCTTCCTTTTACCCCTCCCAATCTTTCCATTTCCCTCTTTCCCCTCCTCCCATTCTTCCCTATCCCCCTCTCTCACCCCTCCCTCTCTCACTCACTCTCTTTCCCCGTCCCTCTTTTTCCCCGTCCCTCTCTTTCCCCGTTCCTCTCCCCCTCCCTCTCTTTCCTCCTCCCTCACTTTCCTCCTCCCTCACTTTCCTCCTCCCTCTCTTTCCTCCTCCTTCGCTTTCCTCCACCCTCTCTTTCATCCTTCACTCTCGTCCCTCCCTCTCTTCCACCCTTCTTTCTCATTCCCTCCTTCCCTCCCTCCGTCGCTCTTTCAGTTTCCCATTTTGTCCATTTTCAGTTTCTTTTCCTCCCGTGTTGGTCTCTCGCGCCAACTGACTGCTTCTGTCGTTTGACTTTCTCAAGGTGAACCTGGGAATTTCGATAGCCACCGGATACGAGCATTCCCAGCAGGTGGTGCATTGGGCGACTGGGTGCGTGAGTGCTTGCTCGCTTGCTTGCGTGTCTCAGGGTCCCGACCCCCCCCCACCCCCCAGCCCGTCCAGGGTCCTCCCCCTTCCCTCTAAAAAAAAAAAAAAAAAAAAAGGAAAGCTGTTCTCGGTTCTGTCTGGTACAATGGCGTTCGGTCTTGAGCAGTGTACATTAAGAATACATTTAGAAATGTATATACATACGCTCACACATACACACACACACACACAAATATATATATATATATATATATATATATATATACATACACATACACATACTTTTATTTCAGGAAATTTTTACTTTCATGTCATCATGATGATGAATGTTAGTTTTTGGAATCATTAAGGTGTCGGCACACTAGGCATTTCTCGCTAGCATGCTACTTGCTTTTGCTATTTCGTTTGAGTAGAAACGACTTCGGTTACGATCTTTTGTTTTTCAAATTTCCAAATGTCAAATTACTTTTGTGCCAGAGTAGCTGAATGACGAACTAAGAGAAGTTAAACCTAAAATACGAATGTTAGACACATTGTTTAGATGTTCGTACGGAAGTCTAGAACACTGTAACAGGTTGTTTCTATTCCAACGAAATAGCAAAAGCAACTAGCATGCTAGCCTACTAAGTATTTCAGCGGCTTTGACCCATCGTTTTTCGCTCATATTTCCGAAATAACCATTCACATCAGTATGATATATTAGCACAGCCTAATTCACACCCGGCCATAATTTTTGACGTTAGAGTGCATTTACAAGTGTATTTAATTACGGCGTTTACTCTTGATATTAAGTGTGTCGTAGCCGACACCCGTGAAGTAAATCGAACAGGTGAAGTCGTGACGTCATCACAAACTACCTCGTGTATCCCAACTTCACTTGTTCGATTTACTTCACGGGTGTCGGCTACGACACACACAATATCAAGAGTAAACACCGTAATTAAATACACTTGTGAATACACTATAACGTCAAAAATTATGGCCGGGTGTGAATTAGGCTGTGCTAATATACCATGCTGATGTGAATGATTATTTCGGAAATATGAGCGAAAAACGATGGGTCAAAGCCGCTGAAATACTTAGTGTGCCGCCAGCTTGACTTTGTCGCTTGCAGAGGCTGAAAACGAAACTTTTGGAGTTGATGAAAACATGCATACTTCTTTTACGAAACGGAGAATAATAATAATAAAACCCATTACACGTTTTATAGACATGACTTGTATTAATGGCGCCGTCGCTGGAAACGAAAGAGAAGAATTGGTTTGGGGGCACGTAATGCTGAGCCAGCCAGAGACGAAGGGAAATCAAATCGTGTCTTGTGACTTCCGGATTCGTTGGAAATTATCTCTTGTTCTTTTGGAAGTTTGTATCTCGAGTGCGAAGTTTGTATCTCGAGTGCATTGTCACTGTTAATATTATTATTATTATTATTATTATTATTATTATCATTATTATTATTGTTATTATTATTTGTTGTTATCAGTGAAGATTATGTATATTTCACTGTGTGTGTGTGAGAGAGAGATTCACCATGGTCTTGGATCCCGTGTTGGACTCGTGATCGACAGCTATTTCCCTCACAGAAGAGAGTTCGGAGCTGATATATGACCGATCTATGGGTAATGCTACCTTACACGCACACTCAACTCCCCGCCCACGAGAATTGGAGTAACGACTCGCAGCGCAGCGATACTGAAATTATTTCAGCCCTGAGTAGGATTCGAACCCGGACCCCCGTGGCGGTGCGTGTGTGTGTGTGTGTGTGTGTGAGAGAGAGAGAGAGAGAGAGAAGAGGTTTAAGTTACTGAGTTAGGGGTTGGTGACCTAAGGACCGCTGTGGTGAGGCCAGCTTGGGTCAAACCTCGTAGGCCTAAGTGGAATAGTCCAGGTTCGAACCCCAGCAGCATCCTGTGACTGGACAGCCCCTTGGCCCATATCGAGGCACACTGGGCAAAGGTGACGACTTCTGTCACAAGGGATAGGTTCTCTCTCTCTCTGCACAAATGTGTGTATAGTATGTGACTTCATTTATATATGTGAAATTTGAGTTGAGTAATTGTAATGTTAGTGTGGAAGCAAGAAGTTTGTTGTTGACATGTAGTCAAGAAAGTGACCCTCTATGCACGTGGAGCCCCGTTGAGAGAGGCTCCTCTCAGCGTGTGGGTCTTGCCTCCATTCACATCACAATTCATTAAATATATTTAACTTTTATTATGAGTTTCTCGTACGATTTTCAAGAGCCTCGTCGCTGAGAGAGAACATAGAACATAAGAATAAAGGAGACTGTATGAGACCATAAGGCCTACACTAGACAGTTCCTTGTCAGTTAACACCTGTCATCCCCATCCATATAGTTATCCAACCTCTTACAACGACCGATAGTGTCAGCGCGCACTGCATGGTTACTACTAAGTATTTCAGCGGCTTTGACCCATCGTTTTTCGCTCATATTTCCGAAATAACCATTCACATCAGTATGATATATTAGCACAGCCTAATTCACACCCTGCGCTAATTTTTTACGTTATCGTGCATTCACAAGTGTATTTGATTACGGCGTTTACTCTTGATATTAAGTGTGTCGTAGCCGACACTCGTGAAGTAAATCGAACAGGTGAAGTCGTGACGTCATCACAAACTACCTCGTGTATCCCAACTTCACTTGTTCGATTTACTTCACTGGTGTCGGCTACGACACACTTAATATCAAGAGTAAACACCGTAATTAAATACAATTGTGAATGCACTATAACGTCAAAAATTAGCGCAGGGTGTGAATTAGGCTGTGCTAATATACCATGCTGATGTGAATGATTATTTCGGAAATATGAGCGAAAAACGATGGGTCAAAGCCGCTGAAATACTTAGTAAGTCTGTTCCATTCGTTTACCACTATTGGTAAAGGAGTTCTTGCCTATTTCCTTCTTGAATCTAAATCCAAAAGAGTTGGCTGTAAAACACAAGACCATCACAAACTCTTCTCCCTCGCATGTACACACAATCAGAAAACAGAAAAATGGCAAGTTTGAATGAGGTTCAGGAATGTTTGAACAAAAAGATAAAGAGAAGAGAGAGAAGGGGGAGGAGAATGGAAGGGAGCGGGGGAAGAGAACGAGAGCAAGAGAGAGAGAGAGCGCTCTTCTGCATTGCTTTGTGTACCCCTCGAGTGTTCTTTGTTTGTCCCAAGTCGTTGGCTGGATTTTATTTTTCTTTATTTGCATATACAAATGCACAGGGTCCAGAATACTACTACTATTACTAATACTACTGCTATTACTACTACTATTACTACTATTACTAATATAGCTGCTGCTACCAACATCTTCACCACCTCTCCCCCTCCTCTCTCTCCCCCTTTTCGTCCTCCCCTTTTCCCCTCTCTCCCCCTTTCTCTCCCCCTCCCTCGCTCTCTCCCTCCCTCCCTCTCTCTCTCTCTCTCTCTCCCTCCCTCTCTCTCTCTCTCCCTCTCCCCCTTCCTCTCCCTCTCCCTTCCTCTCCCTCTCCCTTCCTCTCCCTCTCCCTCTCCCTCCCTCTCTCTCCCCCTTCCTCTCTCTCCCACTTCCTCTCTCTCCCCCTTCCTCTCTCTCCCACTTCCTCTCTCTCCCCTTCCCTCTTCCTCTCTCATCCTCCCGTCCCTCTCGACCTCCAGCAGTGCTCTATTCCACTTCCCTTCACCCCATATCTGGTTGGCAACTCCGGGCTTCTTAGTCAAACTACATCTTTTCCCTCTCCTCCTCCTCCTCCTCCTCCTCCTCCTCCTCCTCCTCCTCCTCCTCCTCCTCCTCCTCCTCCTCCTCTCCCTCCTCCTCATTTTATCTCCTCTCCTATCCCCTTCCTATTCCTGCCCCCCTCTCCCCCCTTCCTTTACCAACTATCCCCTTCACCCCTCACCCGGCCTTCACCGCTCCCCATACCCCCAGTCTTCCTTTTCCTCTCCATCTTCCCCCCCTCCCAACCGCCGAATCCCCCCCCCCTAATGGGGAGGGGGGGACACGCCCTCTTCCTTGTTGCCCGGATGGCCTTGGTCGAGCCTTAGTTGCCCCTGTAGGACCTTTGGCCACAAAGACCCTGACCGCGCCCTGGCTAGGTTGTACTGCAACCTCTACAAGCAGGTTGCAGCCTCTTCAAGGAGGAAGAAGACCATCCAAGACATCAATCCAATTTCTATTTTATTATTTGTTTATTTATTTATTTATTTATTCATTCATTCATTCATTCCTCTTCTTCCTCTTCTCTCTCGTCTTCCTCTTCTTCCCCTCCTTCCTCTCCTTCCCCTCCTCCCCCTCCTCCTCCTTCTTCTTCTTCTTCTTCTTCCTCTTCTTCCCCTCCTTCCTCTCTTTCCCTTCCTTCTTCTCCTTCCCCTCCTTCTTCTTCTTCCTCTTCTTCCCCTCCTTCCTCTTCTCTTCTTCCTCTTCTTTCTCTTTTTCCTCTTCATCTTCTTCCTGAGCAGTATACTATGACTAGTCCATCCTGGGATTTTATTTTATTTTATTTGTTTGTTTGTTAGTATTTTTATGTTTAAGGATGTCTGTAGTCCTTTCAAGCTATTTAGCTGTCTCTCGTACTCTCAAATTTGACGAAGGAAATAAAAAAAAAAAGTCAACGTATATTTAATACCAATCTAACAATACACTGTGACTATATAGTGAACAACAACCCCCAATAAAAGTTGTCACTGTTATGTAGGAAAGGTATCCTAAAACTAGAGCTATAAATGCTAGCACTAAATCGATCTAGCATCGCTAGGCAACATCGTGGAGCTGACCCTAGAAATAGATGTGTGTATATATATATATATATATATATTATATATATATATATATATATATATATATATTATATATATATATATATATATATAATATATGTTCATTGTTTTATTTTTTTATTATTATATTTTTAGTTAGGGATGCTGCACCATGAGGGGAGCAGACGCATGGAGACGCTTATTGGCAGCTCAGAGAGGTCGACACTCTTCAAAACCCGAATAAATCGTCAGAATTGAATTTCTAAAAAAAAAAAAAAAAAAAAAAAAAAAAAAAAAAAAAAAATGAAACAGTTGGCCAACATTGTCTTCCCCCCCATACGTGATGTACTCGTTTATATATTTAGTTATTTTACTTACTCTTTGTGATTTATATATATATATATATATATATCGTCCGTGCTTTGTTTTATTTATATATTTTATTTTACATTCGTGTTATAATTTATATATCTTTTATTTTATTTTCTTTAAATTTCTATTTTTTTTTTACATATTAATTTGTTTACCCATTGTTGTCGACATGTGTTGTGTCATTGTTACCATATTTGAGGACAAAACCAACCCACCACGCCCGTGGCACCCTGGAAAGAGGCCCTGGGATACGCCCTTATACTTGGCACCATTCGCAGCATCCCATACGGGAGGGAAATAGCTGTCGATCACGAGTCCAACACGTGATCCAAAGACCAAGGTGAATCACACAAATATATAGACACAAGGTATTGATACGACTAGACAGTGTAGCACTATCTATGTAAACAGTGATTATTTTACTCCATTTTTAGTAAAACCGTTTGACGAGAGATGGTATGGAATATTTCAATATATAATCAGCTCTTCCATCCTTCATATGGAGTCAATGGTGTAAATAAGAAATATTGACGTATTAAATTTGTGCATTCGATATCTTAATATGGCAACACTGCTCCATGGAGGGGAAGTTTCCTAAACAATAAAATCATCTGGCAGTAGTCAGAAATGTACAAGTTGAATATACCGAGTTAACTAAAGATTGTTTAGCCAATAAACAGTACTTAGTTGTCCTTCGGTGACGTCACTGATACGTCAGCATGCGTCATCGTTTAAAAATATTTCATTGTTCACACGCTATAGCTTACGAAGGTAAGGAGTCATAAAGAAGAATAAATCAAAATATACATTTTATGGAATCTAACAGCTATCTAGCAACATTAACGAAGAATAAATAATAAAAGTTTAAAATGGATATGGAGTTGGCAAGGTACCGTTTTCTAACTTGGGGTTTTGAGTTCGACGTGACGTCATGTCGCAGTGACCATGAGATGTCGGTACCAGGCAAGACTGCAAATGAATTTCCAGTGGACTTTCAACCTAACTTATAGTATATAAAGAATTGTGCGTCAGAATTTTACGAAATGTATGATAATTCAATTTTTTTTATCGGGGTAAGTAGACGAAGTGTCATGATTATTGTTACTTGCCTTTTTTTATATACGTGCCTGTGCGTTTGTACGTGTATAGTGTATACATATACTATTGAGTGGTTCACCACCGCCTTCGATCACGTGATCGACAGTTGATTTGTCCGATTTATGGGTAAAGCTTTGACCTTGTACAAAACATACGACCTACCCCGATGGCCCAGTAACGGTGTGTGTAAGGCCGTTTTATGTAATTGTCAGTCGAAAAGTTTATCAAAAGAAACGCCATCTAAGGCTTTACGCCACAATAAATGAATAAATAAATAGATAAACAAATAAATAAGATAATAAAATAATATATAGGTTAATGAAAAACGTAGAAGATTATTTCCCGTGGAATAGAGAGAAAGAGAAAGAGAAAGACAGAGAGAGCACTAGAGGACGTGGAATCTATAACGTGGGAATAAAAAACGGAGTTTGCCGAGCAGGGAACCGCAACGCCCAACCCGTCCAGTGGGCTCCCCGCATTGCGCAGTTTTTTTTTCCTTTCGACGACAGAGAACTTAGTTCCTCGAATTATCAATGCAGTGACGGAAATACCACACGAGGTAAAAAAAAAAAAAAAAAAAAGTGGTTGTGTGTAAATACTTTGTGACGGGATGAATACACTTTGATAGGAGATAAATATATTATGGTAGCAGGTAGAATTGATAATGTAAAGGGTAGACATTATAGGGTAGAGGTAGAAATTGTATGGTAGCTGATAGAAATTATACGGTAGTGTGAAGATTGTATGGTATAGGTAAAATGATGATAGGGACTCACACATGCGCGTGCACACATAATTATATATATGTATATATTTTTTATTTTAGAATTGTGTTTATTATCATTGTTATTATTATTTGCATTATTATTATTAGTGACGCGCACACACACACACACACACACACACACGGTGACTCGCAGTACTGTATATATTTTATTCTGGCTGATATTAAACGAGCTGAAGGCCTCCTGAGCAATTAGCCTCGCCGGTGGGGGGGCCTTGGAGAGTCGATGTGTGACACACTGACTGACTGACTGACAGTCTTTCTTTTTAGATAATGACTGGAGTTGAGCTTAATGACCATTCATTTGTGGGTTGGATTGTTAGCTCCCACTGTTTTATTCCCCCCTCCCCCCATTTTTGTAGGTAGTAGGAATGTCATTAAAATTACATGATTATTTGTAATATATATATATATAT
>NC_134816.1:32021266-32033766 GCF_046742065.1 Oratosquilla oratoria | reverse complement strand
CTCTCCCCTCCCCTTCCCCCTCTCCCTCCCCTTCCCCTCTCCCTCTCCCTTCCTATCTCTCCCCCTCCCCTCCCCTTCCCCTCCCCCTCTCCCTCCCCCTTACCTCCCTCTCCCCTTACCCTTCCCCTCCCCCTCTCCCTCCCCCTTCCCCTCTCCCTCCCCCTTCCCCTCCTCCTTCCCCTCCCCCTCCCTTTCCCCTCCTCCTTCCCCTCCCCCTCCCTTTCCCCTCCTCCTCCCTTTCCCCTCCCCCTCCCCCTCCCCCTCCCTCTTTCCCCTCCTTCCCCTCCCCCTCCCTCTTTCCCCTCCTTCCCCTCCCCCTCCCTTTCCCCTCCTCTTCCCCTCCCTTTCCCCTCCTCTTCCCCTCCCCTCCTCTTCCCCTCCCCTCCTCTTCCCTTCCCCTCCTCTTCCCTTCCCCTCCTCTTCCCTTCCCCTCCTCTGCCCTTCCCCTCCTCTGCCCTTCCCCTCCTCTTCCCCTCCCCTCCTCTTCCCCTCCCCTCCTCTTCTCCCCACCCTCCCTTCCTCTCCCCTCTCCTCCTCTCCTCTCCCTTCCCCTCCCCTCCTCTCCCTTCCCCTCCTCTTCACCTCCCTTTCCCTCCCCTTCCCTCCCCCTTCCCTCCCCCTTCCCCTCCTCTCCCTTCGCCTCCCCCTCCCCCTTCCCCTTCTCTCTCCCCTCCCCTCCCCCCCCCTCCCCCTTCCCCTCCTCTCCCCCTTCCCCTCCTCTCCCCCTTCCCCTCCTCTCCCCCTTCCCCTCCTCTCCCCCTTCCCCTCCTCTCCCCCCTTTCCCCCCTCCTCTCCCCCCTTTCCCCCCTCCTCTCCCCCTTCCCCCCTCCTCTCCCCCCTTTCCCCCCTCTCCCCTTCCCTTCCCTCCCCTTCCCCTCCCCTCCCTCCCCTCCCTCCCCCCCCCGTCCCTCCCTCCGCCCCCTTCCCTCCCCTCCTTCCTCCCCTCCTTCCTCCCCCTTCCCTCCCCTCCTTCCCCTTTCCCTTCCTTGGTGTGTGATTGACTTTTGAAGTCAAAAGATCGCGCAATCAGTCCTAGAATCTATTTGCTTTCTCAGAGGCTGAAATACACTGCTTGGATGATTTGAGATCGTTACTGATAATTACACCAAGATCTTTTTCACTATCCACTTTTGTTAACGAATTTCCAAATAACTTGTAATCGTACTTACTGTTATTTCACCTATGTGCATTACCTTGCATTTACTTGTGTTAAATTTCATTAGCCACTTTTCAGACCATTGCTGTGATTTATCTAAGTCTTCTTGAATATCTAATTAGTTTAAGTGATCATTTGCCATTCCGCACAGTTTTGTATCATCATCAAATTTGGAAACAGTAGATTTTAGTCCATGGTCTATATCATATATACTATGAATAGAAGTGGCCCAAGAACGGAACCCTGAGGAACTCCACTTGTAACATTTTTCCACCCAGAAGTTTTTCCATTTAAAACAACTCTCTTCGATCATTCAACCAATTACAAGTCCAACTTAATAGGCTACCACTTATTCCGTGTGAAGCTAATTTAGTTAGTCTTTCGTGTGGGACGGTGTCAAAAGCTTTTGCAAAGTCTAGATATATTAAATCTATATTGTTTCTTTTGTCATAATTCGAGATAACTGTGTTGTAGAATTCGAGTAAGTCACGCAAGAACGTTTCCGTCTGAAACCATGCTGGCTATCATTTATCAAACAGTTACTTTCTAAATGATGTTCGATAGCATCTCTGATTATAGTTTCCATCATTTTTCCTACGATTGAAGTGAAATTTATGGGCCTGTAGTTATTTGGTTTCTTTTTGTCGCGTTCTTTGAATATGGGAGTAACGTTAGCTAGCTTCCATTCTCATGGGACATCTCCGGATATGATGGATTTTTTTTTTCTTTTTTTTTTAATAATTTCTAATGGAACAACAATCTCATTTTTAATTTCCTTTAAGATTCTTGGATGCCAACCGTCAGGCCCTGGTGTTTTATTAACTTTGAGTTTCTCTATACACCTTTTAATTTTTCTTTTGTTATATTTACTGTAGTAAGTTTACCCTAGACTTTTCACAGGTTTCAGTTTGGAGTTCACTTTGAGGTGTTTAGTTTACGAATACTGAGCTACAATAATTGTTTAAAATATCACACGTTCCTTCATTTGAATATTCAAGTTGACCGTCAGCAGATAATAGTAGACCGATGTGATTCCTTACAACTTTTTATCTCTAATGTAGCTATAGAATTCTTTGGGATTCTCTTTGAATTTATCAGCGATATTCATTTCGTATTGTCGTTTTCGTTTTTTTATTGTCTTTATTAAATGTCTCTGTATTGATACATAACTTTAATAGTCATTAGATGCACTCGAGTACTTATATTTCTTATAAGCCTGTCTCTTTTTAGCAATACTTTTTTTTCAGTTTCTTTGTCAAGCCTCCCTCCCCCTTCCCTCCCCCCTCTCCTTCCCTCTCCCCTCTCCTTCCCTCTCCCCTCCCCTTCTCTCTTCTCTTTCCCCTCTCCTTCCCTCTCCCTCCCTCTCCCCTTCTCCTTCCCTCTCCCCCTCTCCTTCCCTCTCCCCCTCTCCTTCCCTCTCCCCCTCTCCTTCCCTCTCCCCTCTCCTTCCCTCTCCCCTCTCATTCCCTCTCCCCTCTCATTCCCTCTCCCCTCTCATTCCCTCTCCCCTCTCATTCCCTCTCCCCTCTCATTCCCTCTCCCCTCTCATTCCCTCTCCCCTCTCATTCCCTCTCCCCTCTCATTCCCTCTCCCCTTCCCTCCCACTCCCACCTCCTCCCCTTCCCTCCCACCTCCTCCCCTTCCCTCCCACTCCCACCTCCTCCCCTTCCCTCCCACTCCTACTCCCACCGCCTCCCCCTCCTCCCATCCCTCCCACTCCCCACCTCCTCCCCCTTCCCTCCCACTCCCACCTCCCCTTCCCTCCCACTCCCACCTCCCCTCCCCTCCCACTCCCACCTCCCCCTTCCCTCCCACTCCCTCCACCTCCTCCCCTTCCCTCCCACTCCCACCTCCTCCCCTTCCCTCCCACTCCCACCTCCTCCCCTTCCCTCCCACTCCCACCTCCTCCCCTTCCCTCCCACTCCCACCTCCTCCCCTTCCCTCCCACTCCCACCTCCTCCCCTTCCCTCCCACTCCCACCTCCTCCCCTTCCCTCCCACTCCCACCTCCTCCCCTTCCCTCCCACTCCCACCTCCTCCCCTTCCCTCCCACTCCCACCTACCTCCTCCCTCTCACTCCCTCTCCCTCCTCCTCCCCTTCCCTCCCACTCCCACCTCCTCCCCTTCCCTCCCACTCCCACCTCCTCCCCTTCCCTCCCACTCCCACCTCCTCCCCTTCCCTCCCACTCCCACCTCCCCTTTTCTCCCACTCCCTTCCTCTCCCTCCCCCTGTCCACTCCCTATCATCCCTTTCCAACCTTTCTTCTCTTTTTCCTCTCTCCCTACCTCCTCCATTTCCTCTTCTTTCTCCTCTTCTTCCTCTTCCTGCTTTTCTTTCTCTTCCTCTTGTTTCTCCTCTTTTCTTCTCTTCCTTCTCTTCCTACTCCTCTTCTTCCTCTTCTTCCTCTTCTTCCTTTTTCTCCTTATTACTCCTCTTCTTCCTCCTACTCTTCTTTCTCCTCTTCTTCCTCCTACTCTTCTTTCTCCTCTTCTTCCTCCTACTCTTCTTTCTCCTCTTCTTCCTCCTACTCTTCTTCCTCCTCTTCTTTATCCTACTCTTCTTCCTCTTCTTCCTCTTACTATTCTTCCTCCTACTCTTCTTTCTCCTCTTCCTCATTTTCTTTCTCCTCCCCATCCTGTTCCTCCTCCCCTTTCTCTTCCTCTTCCTCCTCGATCTGATTGCCACCTACTTCCCGTAACGGAGCGTGTACTCGTCTGTTGATCTCGCTTGCTTGCTTGCTTGCACGCATGCACGGTTGCGTGCTTGCGTGCACACGGTTGTCGCCAAAATTATACCCACAGACGGGACCTCACGTTTGCTTGATACATTATGTTGTTCGTTAAAAATCTCTCTCCTTCTCTCTCTCTCTCTCTCTCTCTCTCTCTCTCTCTCTCTCTCTCTCTCTCTCTCTCTCTCTCCCTCCCCCTCTCTCTCTCTTCTCCCCTCTCTCTCTCTCTCTCTCTCCCCCTCTCTCTCTCCCCTCTGTCTCCCCTCTCTCTGTCTCCCCTCTCTCTCTCCTCTCTCCCCCTCTCCTCTCTCTTTCTCTCCCCTCTCTCTCCCCCTCCCCTCTCTCTCTCCCCCCCCTCCCCCCTCTCTCTCTCCCCCCTCCCCCCTCTCTCTCCCCCCTCCCCCTCTCTCTCCCCTCTCTCCCCCCCTCTCCCCTCTCTCCCTCCCCCCTCCCCCCTCTCTCCTCTATCTCTCTCTCTCTCTCTCTCTCTCTCCCTCCCTCTCCTGTTCTCCTCTCCCTCTCCCATTCTCCTCTCACCTCCCCCTCTCCCTCTCTCCCCCCTCTCCCTCTCTCCCTCTCAACCCCCCCCTCTCTCTCTCTCCCTCTCTCTCAGTTCTCCGTTGTTTCCGCTTTTCGACATCGACCACCTCGCCGACGGGTTTCCTCCTTCGTCGGGTTTCGAAACTGGAGCGAAGTTCTTCCTTGGGGGCGCTGCCTGCCTGGATGGATGGATTGCGGCAGTAGTGGTGTTGCCACTGCTCCTGGAACGGACGGATGCGGAAGGAGGGGAAGGGTGAGGGAGAAAGTCGCAGGCTCTCTCTCTCTCTCTCTATCTCTCTCTCTCTCTCTCTCTCTCTCTCTCTCTCTCTCTCTCTCTCTCTCTCTCTCTCTCTCTCTCTCTCTCTCTCTCTCCTCTCTCTCCTCTCTCTCTCTCTCTCTCTCCTCTCTCTCTCTCTCTCTCTCTCCTCTCTCTCTCTCTCTCTCTCTCCTCTCTCTCTCTCTCTCTCTCTCTCTCTCTCTCTCTCTTTTTTTTTTTTTTGTACATGGGGTTGCGGTCGGTCCAGTCCTCTTTCAAACGCCTGTCCGTAGCCAACGTTTCACCTTTAGAGATTGTTTCCATAAAAAGAAAGAGATAATTTGAGCACATTGACTAAGTAAATTCGTCTGGCGACTTGGTCATCTCAGGACAGTTGAGATTGACTAAGGATCCTATTTTGCCTTTGTCAATCCCGTTCAGCTGAACAAAATAGTTTGATTTTAGCAGATGGAAGATGGACCTTCCTGAAATTGGACCGGGGCCCCTAAAGAAAATGGACCCCCCCCCTGAAATATATAAGCCATTGTCTTAGGTTAGGTTGATTACGTTAGGTTAGGTATTTTAATATACAATATTTAAATGTTGATGTGATATTTGTTTATGAATAGAAAAATATATATTTAGAGTGGAGGGATTCCATTTTCTGTGTGGGTCCATTTTCTATCTCGTACCGGAATAAAATCTGTAAAATACATCGGCTTTTGGAAAAGGTTCATATATTTTACTTATCCTTCGGATTTTTTGTGTAGTTCAATCTAAATATCAAGGCAGCCCGATGTTGAAGAATTGGCATTGTACAACAAGTGCTTTCCTGTTCTTGTGATGGGCTATTTTATCCGGATTGACAGAACACGCACACACACGTACACACGCGCGCGAGCATACACGTACACGCACACACACGTACACGCGCACACACACGTACGTACATGCGCGCGCGCACACTTGCACACACACACACACGTGCAAACGTACACACGCACAGACACGTACACACGGACATACACGTACACACGGACATACACGTACACACGCACATACACGTACACACGCACATAGACGTACACACACACGTACACGTTCGTGCACACACACACACACACACAGGAAAGGGCCTTGTATTTTTCTAGAACTAGATGTAATGTAACATCTAGACCGCTCTACTGGTGTCCGAGGATTCCTAGGTTCGAATCCGACCCGATGGGTTACCACTTCTAGAAAGGAATCAATGTAGATAGTCATTGAGAGAGTGAGAGAGAGAGAGAGAGAGAGAGAGAGAGCAACTGCTGGTGCAGTAAACAATAGGAGCATTTTTATATTTCTTCCTCCCTTTCTTTCCCCTACCCCTCTCCCTCCCTCCCTCCCTTCTTCCTTCCCAAGGGCTTTAACAAGGGAGATGCAGACAAGGTCATCTTATTAAGACAACAGGCCAAGACTCGCCGTAATGGGTTTAGATTGGACAATTTTAGATTTAATAAGGAAATAGGCAAGAACTGGAATGGAATAGACTTAGTAACCATGTGGTGAATGCTGAAACTATCGGTTGTTGTAAGAGAAGCTTAGATAACTTTAGGGATTGGGATGATAGGTCGTAATGGACATGGAACTACCTAGTGTAGGCCTTATGGTTTCTTACAGTCTTCTTCATTCTTGTGTCCCCCCCCCCTCTTCCTCTCTCCCCTCCCCGTTCCTCCCTACCTCACTTCCTCCCATGTGGCTTACACATGTACCTCACAAGCATGCTTGTAGGTGCAAAGTGATGCATGAAGAGTTGTGTGGTAGTTTGACCTGACTCGACGCTCGAAGGCTAAGATGGGTCACCCCAGTTAGGTCGCGTTTGGTCAAGGCGTCAGGTCGGGTCTAGCAAGGCACACAGTCTGTCAGTCACAGTAGATATTCCGTTCAGTCTCGTGCTATGACAGTCCTTAGGGCGACGTACGACCATCCACCTGAATAAAGCGCTTAAGCCACAACAGTGTGTCAATCCCTCCCTACGTCACCATAGCCCAAGTGACATACACCCGTATGTTACACCCCTTTCTCTCTCTCTCTCTTCTCTCTCTCTCTCTCTCTCTCTCTCTCTCTCTCTCTCTCTCTCTCTCTCTCTCTCTCTCTCTCTCTCTCTCTCTCTCTCTCCTCCCCCATCCTCTCTCCTTCTCCATCTTCCCATCCCTCCCACAATCTCTCCCTCTTTCTCCCTTTCTCCCCCTTCCTTCCCCTTCCTCCCTCTCTCCCCTTCTCCCCTTTCCTCCCTCTCTCCCCTTTCCTCCCTCTCTCCCCTTTCCTCCCTCTCTCCCCTTTCCTCCCTCTCTCCCCTTCTCCCCCTTCCTCCCTCTCTCCCCTTCTCCCCCTTCCTCCCTCTCCCCCTTTCTCCCCCTTCCTCCCTCTCTCCCCTTCCTTTCTCCCCTTCACCCCTTCCTCTCTCCCCCTTCCCTTCTTCTCTTCTCCTTCCTCTCTCCCCTTCCCCCCTTCCTCTCTTCCCTTCTCCCTTTCCTCCCTTCCCTTCTCCCTTTCCTCCCTCTCTCCCCTTCTCCCCCTTCCTCCCTCTCAGTGCAAGAAAGAATCGCGACCCGCCCAAGGAGAGAAAAAATAAAAATAAAAAAATAAAGCCGGACCGCCCATCCTCTGCATGCGTGTGTGAGAGAGAGAGAGAGGGGGGGAGGGAAACTCCCCCCTATCCCCCTCCTTCCCCCCCTTCCCAAGATTTCCATCTTCGCGACGCCTCCGGCCTTCCGCTCGAGGCAACGTCTTACTGCCATTGCGCTCTCTCTCCATCACCATCACCATCTCCATTATCATTATCGGCAGCAGCAGCAGCAGCAATCTCATCTCCAGCTTCTTCCCGACTCCCCATTGTCTTGTGGCGCCATTTCCTCCCCCTTGCCCTCCTCCTCCTCCTCCCCTCTTCCCTCCTCCTCCCCTCTTCCCTCCCCCTTTGCCCTCCTCCTCCTCCCCTTTTCCCTCCCCCTTGCCCTCCTCCTCCTCCCCTTTTCCCTCCCCCTTGCCCTCCTCCTCCTCCTCCTCCCCCCCTGTTCCCTTGCCCTCCTCCTCCTCCTCCTCCCCCTCCCCTTTTCCCTCCCCTTGCCCTCCTCCTCCTTCTCCCCCCATTTTCCCTCCCCCTTGCCCTCCCCTTACCCCTCCCAATACCCCATCTCTCCTCCTCCCCTCTCATCTCTCCCCATACTCCCTCCCCTCTCCCCCATCTCCTCCTCTCCCCTTTCCCCTTCTCCCTCCACTTCTTCTCCCCTTCCTTCTCCCCTTCCCCCTCTACTCACTTTCTTCACTCACCTTGTACCATTTCCTCGTCTTTCTCTCCTTCCCTTCCCTTCCCTCCCTTTATTCCTCCCCATTCTCCTCTCTTTCCTTCCTCCCACTCCTCCTTTATTCCTCCTCTTCCTCCTCCTCCCTTTCCTCCCTCCCCTCCTGTCGTTTCTTCCTCCCTCTCCTCCCTTTATTCCTCCTCTCCTTCCCCTCCTCCCTTTATTCCTTCCTCTCCTATTATTCCTCCGTTTTCCTCCCTCCCCTCCTCCCTTTATTCCTCCTCTTCCTCTCTTTCCTTCCTACTCATCCTCCCTTTATTCATCCTCCTTCTCTCTCTCCTTTCTCCCCCTCCCTTTATTCCTCCTCTTTCTTTCCTCTTCCTCTCTTTTCTTCCTCCTCTCTTTCCTTCCTCCTCCTCTCTTTCCTTCCTCCTCCTCCCTTTACCCCTCCTCTTCCTCCCTTTACCCCTCCTCCTCCTCCTCCCTTTACCCCTCCTCCTCCTCCTCCCTTTACCCCTCCTCCTCCTCCCTTTATTCCTCCTCCTCCCCCTCCTCCCTTTATTCCTCCTCCTCCCTTTATTCCTCCTCCTCCATCTCCCTTTATTCCTCCTATCTTTTCCTCCTCTTCTCTTTCCTTCCCTCTCCACCCTTTATTCCTCCTCCTCTCTTTCCTCCCTCCCCCTCTACCTCCTCCTCCTCCCCCTCTAACTCCTGCCGTTAGACTACTTTAATCCCAACGGAGTTGGTAATGTTTGTGTGTGTGTGTGCAATGGGTGCAAGAAAACTACTACACCCTTCTGTAACGCATCACGTAGCATACTGTCTGTAAGAGCGTCACGCTCTAGTGCGCACGTCCGTGATATGCGTGACATGGACAGACAGACAGACACAATCATCACCACACCCTTCCTTTGTGGCTCCTAGCCGCTTTATTTAGCCTCAGAAATAAGGAAATAATTGTCTTGTTCACTGTCCACTAGAATCAGTTGGTAGCCCTGGTTGTCGGTTTACTAAATATAGTAATAATTTCGGCTAATTATTAATATTGTTTTTATTATTATTATTATTATTATTATTATTATAGAATGGATGATGAAATGTTAATCTGTAAGTAATTAGTGTTGTTGCAGTATGAAGATGATGTCGGAAGAATAATTTCTTCATTATTTAAGAAACTGGCCGTAAGGGTCGTTTTATGATATTCTGTCATTCGACGAGCGACCTAAAGCCCCTCTAACACCGGCTCCTTATTTTTACTTTAGTTGTTGTATCTAGTTTGATTTAATTTATTTAAATATATTTGTATTTGTATTCTAAATTTGATCTATTTGATTTATTTTTGTATGTTATTTTGTTTTATTTTATATATTATTATCCGACAGATGTCACATACAGTACGTGTCGTCGATCACGTAATCAGAAAGACGATGGCAAAAAAACACCGAAAAAAAAAATCGGATTGATTGAACTATTTTTTACTAAACTCCGCTGATTTACAAGTGATGAAATATAAAGAATATTATTTTTTCCAGGGTTATACATAGTTGAATTTGGTATTAATTGGTTGTAAACTTAATTATAATTTCATAACTTGCATGTGATGTTAATGCTTCTGCTCAATAAAGTAGTGATAATTTGGTCCATTTTATAGTGTCCATTACAGTACCGAAATATAATGAATTTGTTTTAATATATTAACATCCAATATTCTGTGAATTGTGAACTACCAACACACACACACACACACACACACACACACACACACACACACACACACACACACACACACACACACACTAAACATCTGGAGAACAATATACTAAATCCGAAACAATTCGGTTTTAGACAGGGAAGATCGTGTCCCATAAATTTGATCTGTTTCTATTCAAGGTTAATAGACATATTGCAAGAAAGAGACGAATGGGCAGACTGTGCTTTCTTGGACTTACAAAAGGCGTTTGATAAAGTACCACACAAAAACTATTAAGAAAAATCGAAACAACAGGAGGTATACACGGAAAATTATTGAAATGGATGGAAAATTTCATGCATGGGAGAAAAATGAGTGGTGCTCAGAGATAAAATCTCTATTTGGGAAGAAGTGATAAGTGGGGTCCCACAGGGTTCAGTATTGACTCCGATAATGTTTGCTATATATGTAAATGACGGATTAAGGTGTAGAATATCACATGAACTTCATTGCAGACGACGCAAAACTATTAAAGTACGGAAAAAGATTGTGAATGGCTACAGAGAGACATAGACAAGGTCTGGGAATGGATTTAAAAGTGGGAAGTGAACTTCAACATTAAGAAATGTAGTATAATGGAATTTGGAAAAGGTAGAAAAAAAATCAGGACAATATAAAATCGATGCAAAGGAAGTAAAGAAAGTTAGTTCCGAAACGGACCTAGGAGTAATTATCACCAAAAACATGTCCCCAGATAAGCAGATAAGCAAAATAGTCCAAGAAACCTACAATTTACTAAAATCAATAAAAGTAACTTTTAATTACTTGGATGAGGTAATGGTAAAAGAAATACTAGTCACACTGATAAGACACTGGACACCCAGTACAAAAAAGAATATAAGAAAAATAGGAAGAATCCAAAGAGCAACGACAAATATGGCCCCGACACTCAAAATTGACTTACGAGTAAAGATTGTCTAAACTAGAACTACCAACCCTGGAGTAAAGAAGAGAAAAAGGCGATCTATTGGCCATTTGCAGGATCATGAAAGGCATGGAAGTCCTTGACAGAGAAGACTTATTAAAGTGGGATAAAAGAAAAACAAGAGGACATGAAAAGAAACTCAAAAAGGATAGTTATAGAAGAGATCTGAAAAAAAAAAAAATAGTTTCCCACACAGAGTGGTGGATGTCTGGAACAAATTGGACGAAACAATAGTATGTGCAAAAACCATACAGGGATTTAAGAACAAACTAGATACAAAGACGGGGCACTACGAGCATAGCTGCCCTTCCCGTATAATGCAACTAGGTAAATACACACACGCATAAACACACACGAAGCAAGTTGGAACTATACAAGAATGTGAGGCTAAGGATGTTACATTGGAAAGTAGGAGATATGATCCCTGTATACAACAATTAAGTAAATACACACACACAAATACACACACACACACACACACACACACACACACACACACACACACGAGGTCGACAAGATTATTTTCTTTGCCTCTCCCCCCCTTCCCCTTCCCTCCCCTCCTCCCCCCTTCCCTTCCCCCACCCCCTCTGCATGGCCAGCCTCTGCTCGAATTTTAAATTGTTCACGTTGAGCAGAAAAAGAAATCCGTTATTGGGCCTAGATTGTGGACTTGAATAAAACAGGTGATTTTATCAGGGAATACCCGTTTGAATACAAGGTGCCTGGCCTGTATTCTGAAAGGGTACTTACCTGCCTCTGTATCTAACTTCCTTTTGTCTTTTGTCTGAAGGCTCCTACAAATTAGATTAAACATTCTTGGTGTTCACCAGAATGATGTCGTCTTGCAAGGATAGGAATTTTATATCACGTTTTTACTTTAAATTCTTCTCTGTAGGTCGTCAACTGTTTTCTTCTCTTCATGCTCATGCGCAAAGCAGACATGACGTCACAACGTCACGTAGACCTTTCTTGCATCAGGGTAAGAGGATACAATTTCCTCCACACTTTTTTTGTATGCTTTCTATTTTTGTTTTATTTTATTAATATATTTTTATGGTAAACGATCATTGTAGTTCCCTCACGTCTCTCATCCATTGTCCTGGAAGTTGCACGCGTCTGGTCGGGATTGTAAATGTCAGTTGATCTCGTTATTTTAAAACCAACATTAATCAGCAAAGTTGGGGAACTTGAATATATATATAATATTATATATATATATATATATATATATATATATATATATATATTTCTGTCTATTGTAAAATACACCTGTGTATTTCAGGTCGGTGATCCGAGCTGGGTAGTGTTGCCATCCAAAGGTGCTTCAATTTACAAGGTTGCATTGATGGAAATGCACGAGGGAGGAAAATTGCACGCATATACTCCTTTATGTGCATGTGTATATGTTTTATATACGTGTGTGTGTGTGCATATGTAACTGGAATGGGATATTCTCCGTGATTGATTATGAATTAGTTTTCCAATTATCATAATAGTCAACTGTCATGGCTGCTACTAGACTCCAAGTCGATTTTGTGTGTTTGGGATTTTCCCGTGTTTTGCTCAAGTTCTTAGGAGTTGGGGTTTGCCGCGTCGCCAGACACAGAGGAGCGGATGTTGGGCACCCACCCCACCCCCAGTATATCCGTTGTTAAATTATGTGTAAAAAAAAAATACATTAATTATTTTTGACCGAAGATGTAGGGGTTCGTGTGTGTGTGTGTGGTGTGTGTGTGTGCGTGTGTCTGTGTGTCTGTGGACTGATTCGTAATCACGGTACGGGAATAGTACCGAACGCTCCACAGTCTTACACTATTTAATTAGTGCATTGAAATATATGTGAATACTTTTTGTTTAATTATTT
>NC_134816.1:31968766-32016266 GCF_046742065.1 Oratosquilla oratoria | reverse complement strand
TTGTGACATTGACAACAGTCAATAGTGACATCATTGTTTGATGACTTATAGAAAATAATACGAGTATGTATTGTCAGGCTTCTCTCTATGGAATACAATCTTACGGAAAACCGCGACCTTGTAAATACAGACGACATGACGTCAGCAAAAGAAGTCGACGCCGAGTTAGCTCAAGTTGGCTTGGGAGGGGCGAGGGTGACTTCAAGGCAACAGCCGGTAGCGTTCCGGAGAAGGATTATCACCCCCCATCCACCTCCCCCAAGTCCAAATGAGGGTTAACCTTATCACCGTGATGGTTATCTCTAAATTGGATAAGATTAACCTAACCTAGTGTGGTTAAGATCTTATTTTCTTAACAAAGAATGGTAGGAAATGAATATAGATACTTAAATTGAAAAAACGCACAAGAACCAAAATTTTATTTTTGATTTATGCCCGGTTTTACACGAAATTCAATTCTTGCTTTCTCTGTCGTATATCACCATGTCAACATACCTCCAACATGTGCAGTTATGTAGGTCTCAACATAACACCATTTTGTACAGAACTTTTTTTTGTCGTTTATTTTTATTTTTTTCGTCTACATTGACCTGCAAAGAAAAAATAAATGATGAAAATTAGTAACCAAGTTATAATACTACTACTAATAATAATTACAATGATAATAATTATAATAATGGTGATAGTAATAATGCAAAAAGGTTTTGAGTTAGACAATGAATACTAATTGTGCGTTGACTAGCGAATACACGCACACACACACACACACACACACACACACACACACACACACACACACACACGATGAACAGGTCACCTTGAAGGGTTTTGTGTCTCAATTTGTCACGATGAGCACGAGCTTTCTTGTGATTCACTTTTTTTTTATCTTATCTATTCGATCGAAGTTTTTAATTTTTCGCATTTTAACTCGCGTGTTCGTCTTTACGTTACGTTACTCCCCAGAAAGGCTTGTAGGAGACCTTTAGGTCTTTATGTAAGCCAGCTGCTATAAACTGTGTGTGTGTGTGTATATATATATTATATATATATATATATATTTATATGTATATGTATATATATATGTGTATATATATAACTGTATATATATGTATATATATATATATGTATATATATATATGTATGTATTGAGACATTCTGACAGGTTGATCTAAATGGGACTTGGAAACACTTTAGTCTTAGTCTAAGTTTATTCCTAACTAGTTTTCTGTGAGAAAACATACCTGCGAAACTATTTAGGAATAAACTCAGACTAAGACTAAAGTGTTTCCTACTCCCACATGTGTGTCTATATATATATATATATATATATATATATATATATATATATATATATATAGTGTATGTGTGTATGCATGCATATATGAATTTCTACGGTTGGGTGTGAATGTACATTTTTGTCCATAATGTCTTGTATTCTATTTCCGGTTTTTTTTTTCTATAAATGTATATTAATTCTATATGCCTCTATGTATCTGTCTCTCTACTGTTATCTTTACCCTTCTATAGGTCTGCTTCAATTTCTATATATATATTTTTTTTCCATTCATTCTTCCTGGACTTGCACATTCCTGCATTCTTCCACTATGACTGTTTCTGCCTGCGTCTACGTCGCCTAGTCACGTTCCCGCCTTTGTCGTCATTTCCTCCTCTCCCTCCTCTTCCTCTCCCCCCTCTTCTCTGCTCCTTCCTCTCCCTCCTCCTCCCCATCGTCCTCGTTCTCGTCCTACACAGTGCCCCCCCCTTCTCTATTGTCTGTTCACCTCATCGGAATTCCTCGTTTATTATTTTTATAATTTCAATAAATTTTAGGCCCTCCAAGGTCTTCTGTCGTTATTCTCTCGTTCTCTGCTCTCCTTTCTCTGTCCCATTCCTGAAAAATGAACACTGCGTATGAATGTAGACAAGGAGAAATATTGAGATAATAAGAATGTGTGGAAAAGAAAGGGAGGAAAAGGAAAAAATGTCGACATTCGGTGTGATCAGATATTTGTCCAATTTTAACAATGAAAATATATACGTAAGGAGTTGTCATTATTGTTGAAATAACTAAAAAGGTAAAATATATACGTAAGGAGTTGTCATTCTCGTTGAAATAACTAAAAAGGTAAGGAGCACGCTGAACGCTAAATAGAAAACCGCTCCTGTGAATAATCACAGACCAGCTGTACGGCAATAGTACGGAGGGGGTGGTAGGGAGGGGGTGTTTGAGCGACCGCGTCGCCCGGGAACCGTTATTTAGGACTTGGTGTGTAACGTCGTAGAAGAAATTAAAGAAAACCCAGAAAAATCTAGATCATCAGGAAACGGATGTCACATTATGGTATGTGGTCACTAGATTATTTTACTAGAAATTGAGTGTTTCATAGGGACATGATTAAGCTGACAGGAAAAAAAAAGTTCAAAGAAAAGTGAGTCAGGTATCAAGGCATCCTGCCTGATTATAAGTGCATTCATCAAGGAGTACAGGAAACTTCTCGTTCATTTCCCTCACCCCTTCCCTTCTGCCTCCCTACCTCTCCTCTCCTTGTGGCCTCCCCTTACCAAGCCACTACCCTTCCCTCCCTCCCCTATTCCCCTCCTGTCCCTTCCCACGCTAATATACAAGTCTCACCATCCATACCTTGTACGGTAACATACCGGCCCTCGGTAGACCACCAGAGCAGCCAAGCTCAAGAAGAGTCTCCCTCAATTCAATTGAATCTCCTTCCCCACCCCCCTTCCTCCCTCTCCTCTTCTCCTTCCTAATCCTTCTCCTCTTCCACCTCATGATTCCTTTCCTCTTTCTCCCCATCCTCCCTTTCCTCTCCTCTACTCTTCTTCTCCCATCCTCCCATTCCTCTCCTCTCCTTCCCCGATCCTCCCTCTTCTTCCCCCATCCTCCCTCTCCTCCCCTTCCCCTATCCCCCCTCTCCTCTCCTCTCCCCTTTCCCCCCTCTCCTCTCCCCTTTCCCTCCCTCTCCTCTCCCCTTTCCCTCCCTCTCCTTTAGTTTCCCCATCCTCCCTCTCCTCTCCTTTCCCCTTCCTTCTTCCCATGTCCCCTCTTTTTCATCATCCCCTCTCCTTCACCCCCTCTTTACCTTCCCTTAGTCCTTCTTGCCTCCCATTCCTCCTCTGCCCGATTCCCATCCTATCCTCCTCCTCTCCCTCCCCTCCCCTCCCTCCGCCTGCTCCAGTGACCAGCGTGGTGGACGGAGGGGGTGATCCAGGAGAGCGGTGCGCACCACCGTGACTGTACAAACGCGCGTTTGAGCGCTCGCTCGCGCAGGCGCAGTTATGTATTCATTGTGAAGAACTCATTTGCAGTACTAACCTTGTTGTCACCACAATTGCACGTGACCGTATTAGTCCGTCATTGTGTGTATGCGCGCACACACCACGAGCGTAGCTCCCCTTCCCTTAAAATACAACTAGGTAAATACACACACACACACACACACACACACACTCACTCACCACTACGGCGGTCCGGGTTCGAATCTCGCCCAGGTCCGTAATAATTTCAGTATCGCTGCGCTGGAAGTCGTTACTCCAACTCACATGGGCGGGGAGTTGGGGGTGCGTGTGCGTGTAAGGTCACAGCATGGCCCATAGATCGGTCATATATGAGCTCTGAGTTCTCTTCCGGGAGGGAAATATCTGTCGATCACGAGTCCAACACGTGATCCAAGACCATTGTGGTGACTCATACGCGTGTGTTAAGGCAGGTGTGATAGATGGAGAATAACCGACAGGACCACAAGAATGTTATAGTACAATTAATTAAGCGCCGTTAGGTAAACGCGTGCGCATTTTAAACTAGGTATGATGAATGGAAAAGAAAGACAGGACCCCACGAATGTTGCTTATTTAATTTATATTACAATGAGGTAAGTAGGTAAACGTGCGCGCGCACACACACACGCACACGCACGCATGTTTTAGGTTAAGTATGGTAAATGGAAAATAAAAGAGGACCATAAAAGTATTACTTATTTCATACTACAATTAGTAAACACAGACACACACGCACACAAGAAAATTTTCAGAGATGAATAAAATCACTTGGAGATAGAAGAGGACAACATGCATGCCTTTATTAACATATGTATATATTTGTGTGTGTATACATACATACATATATATATATATATATATATATATATATATATATATATATGTTGAGACATTCTGACAGGTTGATGTAAGCGGAATAGGAAACACAGGAGTCTTAGTCTTGAGTTTATTCCTGACTTGTTTCGCAGGTATGCTTTTACCTGCGAAACTAGTCAGGAATAAACTCAAGACTAAGACTCCTGTGTTTCCTATTCCGCTTACATCATATATATATATATATATATATATATATATATATATATATATATATATATATATACATATATGTATATATGTATGTATGTATTATACATATTGGGACGAGGCCCCGAGACTCACTTGATATATTTTGTTTTATCTTTATTTCGGGCGATTTCACCCAAATGTTGACAAAGCCCGGGGCACGACTGGGCCAGTAGGGTAGCCAAACACACTTTCACCAGACTCCATCCTAAAAATACATTGTGTGTGTGTGTGTGTGTGTAATTAACCAAACCAGGTACACGTGCCGGACACGTGATTGACAGCTATTACGCACTGAAGAAGAGCATCAGGCAGTGAATTGGTGACTTCTTTTTTTCTTGTTTGGTAGAAAATGCGGACGTGGAGAAGGTATTAACACACACATACACACACACACACACACACTATATATATATATATAATATATATATATATATATATATATATATATATATATATATATATATATATATTCATTGCGTAGTATATTTGAATCCAAGCTCACATTGGTCATCACTCATCAGTTGTTCCGACTGACGGGTGTGTCGTCGATGATTTTCTCTTGGGTGATTCCAGATGACTTTGACCATCCGTAGGTGGTGGTGGTGGGGGGGGGGGTGCTCTCCTCGCCACACGGAACAACTGCTACTCGGAGACTGCTCGCAGCAGTGCACGCGTTTGGAAATCGGCCTAGTTTGACTTACGTTTAGTTTATACAAGCGTGATTTTTTTTTCTCGTGGTCTTTGATTTGGTACTCAGAAAGAATCGCATTTTTTCATACAGTGTGAACTTGTATGTGTTTTTATAAGGGTAGAGAATTTTGCAGGAGTAACGTGGCATTGGTGCAGTCGTGTGAGTCATGGTATGACTTTAAAAAGGCTTTTGGCCTGCACTGGACTTCGAAATATACTATATATATATACTGTACTGTATATATATATATATATATATATATATATATATATATAGTGTGTGTGTGTGTGTATAATACGTACATGGACATATACATTTACAGTAACAAACGAAAGTAGTTTTGGGACCTCCTGTAGCTCGTATAACGCAATGTAGCCTTGGCTCGGTCCATTTGTATGCGGAAGTGTTGAGAACCCCCAGGAGTGGCATCATCGTGGTTCCAAGCGCTTCTCAGAACTCCTTCATTCATGCAGAGAACGGAGTGCGTGTGTTCGACAATGATTAACACGTCCCCTCAGAAATAGCGGATGCGTCCGTGTCATTTGTCATCTTTCGCAGCCTCCCGCGATCTCGGTGTCTTGCTCTCTGTCAGTCACTTCCACGCTTTCTCTTTCTCACTCTTCCCCCTTCTCTCTCTCTTCCACTTTCTCTCTCTCTTCCCCCTTCTCTCTCTCTTCCCCTTTCTCTCTCTCTTCCCCTTTCTCTCTCTCTTCCCCTTTCTCTCTCTCTTCCCCTTTCTCTCTCTCTCTCCCTCTCTCTCTCTCTCTCTCTCTCTCTCTCTCTCTCTCTGAGTTCCATATAACACACATACACACATGCACACACTTTTTAAAATGGGACAGAAAAGAAACAAGAGGACACGAGAAGAAGCTAAAGAAGGACATTTACAGAAGAGATTTGAAAAAGAATAGCTTCCTACACATAGTGATCGATGTCTGGAACAAACTAAGCGGGGAAACAGTGAGTGCTAAAACTATACAAGATTTTAAGAACAAGCTGGATGCGGAGAGATACGAAAACGGGTCACTACGAGCATAGCTCTCCTCCCGTAAAATTCAACTAGGTAAATGCACATACACACACACACACACACGTGAGTGGGAGAATCCATCAGTGTGTTTGAATATTGACGCTCATTTCTGAACTGAACACAGCTTTGGATCAGAATTCCAACATACTGCATCTAAAACCAAACGAGTTTAGTTTAGTGTAGACCACTGAGTGTTTTAGGATTGACATTATCACTTGACTCGTTCAGCTTTGGTGGCTCTCTTTAAGGCCGTGGTTCTTAATCTGGGGACATGAGACATGACAGCCAGTGCAGTGGCACTGTATATTTACAATGAGAAAGCAAAGCAAGGTTTGCATCACTAATCCTTTTCATATGTTTGCATTGTATTGGATGGGGGTACGAGGTTTTTTCTGAGATTTACAATGAGAAAGCAAAGCAAGGTTTGTATCACCATTCATTTTCATATGTTTGCATTGTATTGGATGGGGGTACGAAAAAAAATTCTGAGATATTAAGGGCACTGAAAAAGGTTAAGAACTGTTGCTTTAATTAAGGGTTTGCTTCTTAACGCAGACTCCTCTTCGACTTGGATCGTGGCGACGCTGGGGTGAAATCGTCTCACGAAATTGTTGTTATTGGAATGTGTATCAACTCAGCCTTTCTTTATATTAGTTACGGTTCGTAATTACGCTTCTGTACTTGCAGAGCACTGTGCATAATTCATTAAAGTGTACATTGTAATCCTTTGTAATCCCTTTGAGAGGGCTGACGAATTTATTATGTCGTTAATGACAGTTCCGATCATTATCAATTTATCAAGGTATCTTAGACGTCAAAACTTTCCTGGCGTTTCTAATCTATTTAGTCACCTTTCTCTGTTTTGTTTTTTTAAAGCCAGGCAGGCAAATTCTTAGTGTTGACCGGGAATTTGAACGAAAATATAGAAAGCTAAGTTGTCTCCAGGCATAGCCCATCTATCGTTGAGATATTCAAAGAAAACGGGCATAGCTACTTTTAGAGAGAACGAGTGATTTTAGGGAGGAGCTTCATTACTTTGAGAAACAAGTTATAAGAATGAAGGAGCCTGCAAGACATAAGGCCTACACTAGGCAGTTCCATGTCCATTACCACTTGTTATCCCCATCCATAAAGTCGTCCAACCGTTTCTTAACAACTGACAGGGATTTGTCGAAGTAATAATGTAATTTTGTATATTGTGGATGATTGCAAAAGATCACCATTTTTTTTTTAATAGCGTTCGCTATCACGGTTTGTTAAACATGCCTTTTCTACATTTTCCACTTCTAAATATTTAATGATTGAGAAGTAATATACACTGCAGAACTACTAGGCAAAAAGAGAAGAGGATTTGGAGAGTTTCAAGGCTGTGTAAATTTATGTATTCCGTACTGGTCCCTCATTGCCTTGTGTGCGAGATGATTATATTATTTTGTACATTCGATCAGGGACACAAGACCGTGTACTATCGTCCGTTTTGTCTGTAAAAATTGTAGTTGAACGGTTGAAACATGTCAGGATTTTGGTATACATACAACCAAATTACAACGTCCAAGTATTTTTTTTTTCGCTTACATAGCAAAAAGTAAGGTATATATTTTTAGTGTTTCAAAACGATAGGCCCTACTAACAAATTGCTGCATTTGATACTCGAGTGAAAGTGAATTATTTGACGATTGTGCAATGAATTTATATGCAACACGAATTTTAAACGAGGATTAGCGAATATAAAGAAAGAATTATAAACATTTTGGGAATATTTTGAACATTGTGGAAAATTAATTTAGACTGCCAAATTATCCCCTACATTAATTTTACCAGCGACGACTGATGACTGGACCTGGATCTTCCAAAATCATCAAGGTGACGCTCATTATTGATATTTTTCAGATTAAAGGACATTTGATATCACTTGGTTGAGGGTCCTGAAGTTGGGGGGGGGGGGTTTGAGAGAGAAACTGACTCAGAATCGAATGCAACGCACGTGACCTCGGCAAGACGAGAATGTTCACCCCTTCCTTATCCCACCACCAGCCCCCCCCCTCCCCCACATTGCCTGGCTCTAGTTACCCTACCTGCCCCATGTATGCCCAACGTACGTGTGTACCTGTGTACATACCGGTACATTACGTCTTACATACCAGGCCCGTACCCACTGGAGGGGGCAGGGAGGGCAACTGTCCTCCCCCTAATTCTAAAATATTATAATTGTTATTATTATTATTTTTCACATTTTCTGGTAACTACCCCCACCGAGTTGCGTTAGGTACCAGAAAAAAAAATAGAAGTTAAGATTTGGACAAATTCCATGGGGGGTGGTGGTTGACCCCATATTTTCATAATAGGATATTAAAAATATTTAACTTCTTTAACTGGTCAAAAAAATAACTAACTGTAAGCGATATACTACATAGGGAAATATATGTACTCGACAAAAAATACATATGCTGTCGACGTTGTGAAAACTAGCGTGTGTTAAAACTTGTGATTGTGCATATAAACTTGCTTTGGTCGTCTTCTGAGGAGAAATTGCAATTAATTCTATTTTTTTTCACCCCGGGGCCGTTACCTTGACCCCAGCCCGCCCCATATCTATGCGCGCCAAGTCTTGAATGTAGAATCGACTGACTCAACTCCGCCACCACCTCGCCTCACCTTTGCAACGCGCTCTTCCCGTGACCGTACGTCCTCCCCCCTTCGTCCTCGGTTACTCCTCCCATCACCTCTCTAGCTCTTCCTTTTACCTCCCTCCCAGGCCTGTCGTTGACCTAAATCCTTCCTTGTTTTCTACTTCGTAGAATCTTCCCTCTGGCGTGGATTGTGGCACGAGGGGTGAGATGGATCTGTTGATCAGGTATTCTCGAACCTTCCTCCGTAATATACCTACCTCCTTGGGTGGGTGCGTTTGGACATTACCCAGTTATTCGTATACAAAAAATAAACAAGTAAATGAATAAAAGATAATAAACAACTTGGAGGAAGACGCAAAGAAATAAGTATTATATCCCGCTCGAGGTGTAGTGTATTGCAGAATTTGTACATTATCCTCCGTATCGTGTAATATTTCATCCCCAGGGGAAATTTACCTCTGTTGCTACCAGACATGAGTAGGAAGTTTCAGGATCTATTGAAGTGATAATTGCATGCAAAGCAGTCTATCTTGTTTATCTATCATGAGGACCACAATGGAAATAAGCGTACGTGCTTTTTTGTGTTATCCTCGGCAATTTGCAATTATTATTTCGAACTAGGTGTTTCTTGTCATTATCTGCACTTCATGTATATTGATTCTTTACCAAATAAATTTATTATTATTATACTATTATGTTTTAGAAACCAGTCTTGTTCTCGGTAGGATTGTCAGCATCTTTCACGAGACTTCTCCAGATGACGCCAAGAAAGTGAACCTGCCATTTCTTGGTCGTTCAACTGCTGTAGTTTTTTTTTTTTTTTTCTTCTTCTCCAGAGGTGATGGAACTGAAATCGACAGAGTTTTTAATCTGTGTTTCTCCTTTAATAATGATAAACATTCAAAATGGCTGTAAGCAGATTGAATAAGCAGAATCCATTTTCAAGGGTTTATCTTCTGAATTTTGAGGCGATAGAGTGAAGCTGTCCTCACACACATTTTATTTTATTTGTTTATTTTGTGGTACGACAATTTACAAGAAACTTGTACATTTATCATTGGCACCTCATCCGAATTGAAGTCTCCGTTTTCTGAAGCCACACACTATCAGATGGCGCTGTACAAGGAAGACACAAAGTATCAGAACCCAGCCGATGTTCCTCCCTCATTGCATCCAGTGTCCAAAAACGGCTTCTTGCTCGCCCACCTTGTCTTGTCTTGTCTTCATCTCCCACGCCGTGACCTCCCCTTTCCTTATATTTCTCCCATCTCCTCGACATCCTTATGCGGGTTTTGCTTGGATCACGTGTTGGACTCGTGATCGACAGCTATTTCCCTCCCTGAAGAGAGCTCGTGTATGACCGATCTATGGGTAATGTTGTGACCTTACACGCACACACACACACACCCAACTCCCTTCCAACTAGCGTTGGAGTAACTACACGCAGTGCAGCGATGCTGAAATTACTTCAGCCCTGGGTGGGATTCGAAGCCGGACCGCCGTAGTGGCGGCCGCGAACGCTACCACTGCGCCCTCGAGTCGTGTGTATGGGTTTGTGTGCATATTCGTTTTATAGGTTTATTTTTATATTGGTGCCTCAAGTGTCACACACACACACACACACACACACACACACACACACACACACACACACACACGCACATTAACCGGACCATATATAAGCTCTGAACTCTCATCCGGAAAGGTAACAGCTGTCGATCACGCATCAAACACGTGTTCAAAGACCGTGGTGAGTCACACATGTGACCCATTTTGACCTGGCCGTGAGACAAGGTCAGGAGAGTGGTCGAGACTGGTTCGTGCAGGGTCATAGTCATCTTCTTCCGGTAACTTGTCGGAGGTTCTCCACTTATGAATTGCTACCCGGAAGGGCTTTAGTTGAGACTGTATAGGGCAGCGATTCCCAAACTATGGGTCGCGAAGTGTGTCGCGAGACCTTGTTAGACAAAAAAGAATCAATCAAAAGCTTCCCTACACTTGTGTTTTCAATAAAAGAAGACTTTCGAAATTGCTTTTTGATGCTTGGGGGGTCGCCACATCTTCAGATCTGGATTTGGGTCGCGGCCAAAAAAAAGTTTGGGAACCACTGGTATAGGACAGAGTTTCCGACCATAGTAGCGTCCCTGTTGTCATGTCTAAGCAGTCCAGCACCCCTATTTTGGTAGTAGAAGGATAAAAGAAAGTGAAGTGTACTGCTTGATTATTTATTTTCTCAGAACTGAAACAAATTCACAATATTGTTTGTAGAAGAAATAAGAACACCTTAGAAAAATAGAATAGCATGGAAGAAGTCAAATATGCACAACTAGGTAATCAGTGATACATAATCAATGTGATTTTTGTGTGCATCACTTCCTAGCTTCCCCTATAATTGATTTCAGCAGCCCAGTTTGGGAAACGCTGGTATTGGGTGCCGCCTGAGGTCGAGGGGTGCCCTCTCTTCCTGATCTCTGGGCATCGCCACTCCTAATACTGACACCACGCGTGGACATACTAGCCTGTTTCATGTGTGAACTGGTCCGGGCAACCGACAAAAAAAAAAAAAAAAAAGAGAGGGAGAGAGAGAGAGAAGAATAAATGCAATAGCAGAGGAGCTTACACCAAGAGACGCTTAACTGCGACCGAACCAGCTGTATTAGATCGATGTCATCACTACTAAGGTAGTTATCACCGGGAGCTGCTCGATCAGAGCTTAAGTAAAAACGAGATGGAAACCAGTGCATCACAGAGGTCCAAAAAAGACTAGATAAAAAAATATTTTAAGAAATAACGTAACATCAGAGAAAAAGTAAGCAAGACCGAAAGTCTTACATTTACAAGGGCAATAAATCCGTATAATTGATATAATTACAGTCATATAAAGCTATTATGAAGTAGACGAAATATAAACTAATACACTACAAACAAGTATATGTAGCAATGGCGATGAGACTAGCAAGTAGTTAAAATAGGATATGAACCGAGTTTAACAAGAATAAAGAACGAGAAAAAATGTATATTCATATTGGGATCCTTATAGAAATGTGTGTGCGTCTTCGCCCTCTGCTAATAACAGAATATGTGTGCCTTTGTTTAGCCTCGCTGTTTCCGTGTATCTCTGTACAGTAACAGATGGATGGCAATATAATAGTTATTACGCACAAAAGTAATGTATTCTGCGTGGATGTTAAATATTAAGAAAAAATGGATTCCGCGCTAGTTTTGAAAATGAATTCAAAGAAGGCATTTGAATTCTGCGCAGATGCGTTGGAGGGTCACTGAATAACAGATGGATGGCAATATAAGTTATTACGCACAAAAATAATATATTCTTAAAAATGGATTCCGCGCTAGTGCTAAAAATGAAGTCAAAGGCGACATTTGAATTCTGCGCAGATGCGTTGGAGGGGTCACTGGCCTCAGTCGTCTCAACACCTTTCCGACGACGCGGCGGCGTCCTATCATGTAACATATTCTGATGTGGCCAATACTAGACGATTTTATTCTCCATGGGATTAGATAGATTGTAAATTAGGGTCTTCATCGCTCGTTAATGTGAAGGTCTTAAAGCACGTTACCGAAGTGGATGTAGGGGGAGGGGGGAGGGAGGTTCAGTGTCGGTCGACTTGGAAAACGACGACGACAAAATGCAGCGCGATGTAAACGCGTTTCAGAAAACCGGTTCTTCTGATCCTGGACCTCTTGATTTCTTCGCTACCGGGGATGTGGGATAGGGTTGACGGGTACTTCAGACATGAATATAATAGACTAGCAACAGTCCTAACCAAAAGAAAACGGACCCATTGATAAGGGGGTTTAAAAAATAAGTCGTAGTCTGTGCCTACTTTTCAAATGCGGATGTCGACACTTTAAGAAAAAAGTATAATTGACGTTAGTGCAAAATATTTGACCAAAAAGTTGCTGGTAGCTGCACATTTCTCAAAACTTTTATTTCGATGATTTACAGACATAGAAAATTATAAAAGAAATAATAATAAACTGCAGATGACTGAAAATATGGCGTCTCATCAAGAAGACTAAACAAAAGACGACGCGATGCACAAGAAACGTCGAGAAATCATAGTTCTGTTTTTCATTGTAGTCCCGGTTGTTGCAATTTGTAAAATAAAATAAAATATTTTAATTTCTCAAACCCTGGAGGCAGAATTTTAATGTTTATGGTTTGCCTTGACCCTGGCCTGACCCTGTCTGTTGGTAGCAAGAATTGATACAGAATGGAGAGGAACACCCCCCACACACACACACCAAGGAATGGTCAAGTTCAGTGCGTAGTGTTGCAAGTCATACACCAACTGGATCTTCCTGCAGTCATGTTACATTGTTATTCCCCGTTCTAAGGCCCTGTTCACACAAGCGGTTTGAACCGCGCGAGAACAGTGGCGGTACCACAAAGGGAAGAAGTGCGCGGATGTGACCCCCCACCCCACCCCACATTGTTTTTACATCGTAATCGAACCGCCACGGTTCAAACTGTTGGTGCGAACATGGCCCTAAGCGCACACCCCCAAACTTTAGCTGAATAGAACCGGCTGACGACAGACGTGATTACTGGTAGTAGCAATGATAATAGTAACGATTATGATGGTAATTAAATCATTGCAATGGTAACATTGATCGTAATGGTACCATTACTATTACCATTACCACCATTTACCATTACCCTTTAACCACTACCACTATTATTATTACCACCGTTACCACTACCACCACCGTTACCACCATTGGTAATGGTACTAATTGTCATTACTATTACCATTACCAAATGGTAGTAGTACCATTGCTATTATATGCCGTTATCGGTACTTTAGTCGTTACTTTTTGTAATTACACTATTACTTTAACAGAATTAACATTACTGTTAACGTTACAGTCACCATTATAATTACCGTCGCAATATTCGTTATTACCATTTATTACTGTTATGTACTATTGTATTTTTTTCGAGTCTCCTTCACGTAGGCTCCTGATCTTCCCTGACCAAGTAATAATGTTCGTTCTTCTTCCTCCTCCTCCCACAGGCCCTCTAAGCCCTCATGGCGTGGATGAGCTGCGTCTCGTTGGTCCTGACACTCGTGTCCTGTCAGCTGACATCAGTCGTTGGCCACGGACGACTTGTAGAGCCACCGTCCAGATCGTCAGCATGGAGGTGAGACGTCGGAATCGCCCCTAAGCCTTTATCACACTGTGCTATTTTTCCTCCCGACTTTTGAAGCTTTCGGGAGGGAACCCTATACTATAATGGAGGAAAATGCTTTTTCCTCGAGCGTATCAAATAATATTTATGTAAATTGTTGAGAAAATAGAATAGTTGGAGGAAAAATAGCCTAGTGTGATGGCGCCTTCTACCAACAGCTGAATGAAATTGCTTAGCAGCACTTAGAACACAATGTACAAACATGAGCGATGCTGATGATAATGAGAACAGGAAGGAAAAAGCTTGGCGACAAAACACTAGGCAACTAGGGTCTGTCATTTGTGACGGTCACTTGTTGCCTACCATTATTTCAAATTGAGCCTTTCACATTACGCCACTGCGGTTGCCCGGTTGCGCAATAGACTATGGCTGTTGCCCGCTCCGGTAACAAGCGAGTCACTGGCAGTTTCCGTCACCGACAGTCTCTTTTTCTTGACCAGCAAAGCCAACAGAAACACCATCTCCATTGATGCCATTCTTTTCGACTAATGAGATGATGAGAAAGGATTCCACAACTCTGCAGTTGCCCGAGACTTTCACACTAGGCAACTAGTGACGGTCACTAGTTGCCTAGTGTGAAAGGGGCTTAAAGGAACTCATGGAGACAGCTACGGGTAACTGCATGCAGTGGTCCTGAAGAGTGACGTCATTGTTTCAAATGGTGTGTAGGCGAGGACAGGGGAGGGGAAAGGGATGGTATAGGTGTGCATGACCTCGTTCCTCACCTAACAAGGGAAGGGCGGATGCCAAACGCTGCGTTCAGTGGGTAAGAGATTCAACTAGCAAAGAACAGTTTTCAGAATGCATATGGGTCATGCTTTGTGTTGGAGTGTGCATGACTGGACACTCCTTTCTGTGTGTGTGTGTGTGAGAGAGAGAGAGAGAGAGAATTCACCACCGTCTTAGATCACGTGTTGGACACATAATCGACAGCTATTTTGTGACCACACACAGAAACACACTCCTAGCCCATCAGTGTGGGAGTGCCGACAGCATCGCATAAAGCCGGGTCCATACTTGATGCATTTCCACGTATCGTATCATCTTTGTGTACCACCTAGTGATACGATACGGTGCAACAGGGTATTGTACCCACTTGTTGCGTATCCGTATACAGCAGGCGGATACGCAACAAGTGGGCACAATACCCTGTTGCACCGTATCATATCACTAGGTGGTACGCAAAGATGATACGATACGTGGAAATGCAACAAGTGTGGACCCGGCTTAAGATGCCGGCCTATGAAGCACCTAGATTGGTAGATGTGGTCTAGTCCAACTAATGGAGGATAAATATTGGAATATAATATCGAACTGCGGCGATGCTGGAGCGCCATGTTGAAAGGCGCGTGATTAAAAGGGGTTCGCGAAAAGTTAATGGAGAAAGTGGAGTACCATAGGGGACAGTGTGGCTATCAATAGACTTCCATCTATATACCAAGAGCGTTTTTCCCCTCATAAGGAGGGTATCTAAGTCAAATTAATGTATTTACTCCCCCATTACACTCCCCCTCCATTACCCTTTCCATCCTTCCCATGTCAGTTCCTCGCGAAAGACGGGTCATCCCTGCAACTGCCAACTGTCTTGGGTCAAACACAATGCAGCAAGACGGCTTCACAATGCAGCAAGACGGCTTCACTTTATCGCATGGCTCTCCAAAGTCCAACACTAACTTCCATAATCCCCCAAGACCCTGCCACAAGCGCAGTGTCGTCAGCAAACAACAACTGGCTCACCTCACATTTTCTTTACCAATCTCCAGTCCCCTGCCCATTACCCCTGTCTTTACCTCCCCGACCACCCTGTCCATGTACACATTTAACAGCCATGGTGACATGACACAGCCCTGACGCAGTCTCACATTCATCTCAAACCACTTACTCTCTCCATTTCCCATTTTAACACAGATTCTACCACTCTTGTAAAAACTCTTGACTGCCATTAACAACTCTGCCCCACTCCCATATCTGCAAAACCTTCCACAGTTCCTTTGTCATAAGCCTGTTCATAAAAAATAAATAAATCCTTACCTTTTGCTAAAGCCGTCTCGCATATCTTACCACAAATATCTGATCCACGCAAACCCTTTCCTAAATCCACACTGTTCCTCACCAATGACTCCTGTGATCCTCTCAATCAAAACCCTCCCATAAGCCTTCCCAACTACACTCAACAAACTGACCCCTCGGAAACCACAACACTCGCATTTGACCCCTTTGTACTTGTAAAGCGGAACTACACAGGCACTCCTCCAGTCCTTTGGCACTCTACCTTTCCTTAGACACACATGACACGTATCTAATCCAGGAACCTTGCATGTTCACGTCATTTTCAGAGCTACTTGCACCTCATCTTTTCTTATTTCTCCTCCATTTTCCTCTCCCATCACCACCCACATCATCTTAGCGGCTTCCCCTGCTATCACTAAATCCCTCTCTATCCTCCACATTCAACAGCTCTCTAAAATACTCCGTCCATCTTCCCCTTACCGCCTCCTCTTCCGTCAAGATCTGTCCATCCGCGCCTTTTACCTTTTCTTCTCTACTTGACTCACCTCCCCTTCCTCTCTTGATTTCCTTCCAAAATATCTTTGTTGCTTTCAAATTTGTCATACGCCTCCCCCATTTAACATCTCTCCTTTTTGCCTCCTTTTGTTTTGCTTCTCTACTCGAAGAAATATAATTAGAGACTTCAATGTTTTGGCGGTGCATTGGGTGGAGGGATATGGATAACCCTTGACCTTCATTAAGTCAGTGATTCTTTATAACTTGGGATCGGCAGCGCTTGTCCGTAAAAGTAAATAGATTAAATAATCAATAAGTATGAACCTAAGATGGAGTTCCTCTAAATGAGCTTGATTCGCACATTTCCTATATTTATTTTTTCGTTCATTTTTTGCACGCTTTCTAGTTTTGAATAATGCCTTTTTCCATTAGTAATATTATATATATATATATATATATATATATATAATATGTGTGTGTGTGTGTAATAAAACCACTTGGAAAATAAAATGAAATGTTACCGAACCTTTGAAAATGTCTTAAATAGACGAAAACGTTCGGTCACCTTTCATTTTATTTTCCAATTGTTTTTATTACACATTTTGTGAATCACGTGATTTATTCGTGTATATATATATATATATATATATATATATATATATATATATATATATATATAATATAAAACTGGTGTAGAAAGACAAATCTTAAAGTAGGACCAACTGTACATACTGTGATCAGGTAAACTGCAGGAAATTTCATTCGACCGAGAGACTGCCACTAAACTAAAGAGGTTCTATCCGTTGCCACCCCGGCTGGCTCGACTGAAGACGAATGTAACGAGTTTTGTTGTGATCATAGAATAATATAAATGTGTCGGCATTTATGTTGACCCATTCTTCACAGGTACTCCGATTCGTTACTTTCTGCCTCTATCAGATTCCAAGCCTTTGGACCCATACAGTACAATGGGTACATTGACTTCCCTAATACTTGATTACCAATGCTTTCCATCTCGCCTAAGCATTTACTTGCCTCCTTTACTCTATAATTCATCACCCCCACTTGTGACCCTAAATAGTTAACTTTCCACTTCCACCAACACACACATCCAACCCGCCACCCACATCACGCCTTGTTCATATCACTTTACTTCTTCCCACATTTACTCTCGACTTTCTCCTCTCACGCATCCTTTCAGCTTCTCCTCAGAATCGGCCGCAAGTGCAGTGTCATCAGAACAACTGGATCAACTCCCACGCCCCCATCACCCTCACACCTCACACGTGGACTCCAAACCTCTGCCTACCACTTTCACGATTACCTCTTCTACCACCCGCTTCATCGTATATGTTGAACCATAGCGACATCACATAACCCTGACACAAAACCAGTCATCTCCCACTATTCACTCAACGTTCCTTAACCCTTACTTTTGCCCTACTCATGCAAAAACGTTTGACCGCCTTCAACAACCCCCCCCCCCCTATATCATACAATCGTAATACACTCCACGTGTCCCTATCAACCTTGGCATATACCTTTTGCCAGAAACTAACATATACCTCGCCTCAAACATTTGATCTACGCACGCACCCTCCTCTCCAGACAGCTTATTCCCACTATTTCCCTCCAAATCTCGTTACACGTCCATACACCAAACTGACCACACTCAACAGACTGGTTCCTCTAAACTGCATTCACAATTGTCCCCAAGCAATTCCACAATAATTTATCTTCCTTATCAAACATTCCACGTCACCATTCAACGCAGGTACCTTTACATCCATCATCTTGTCCAGTGCCACTTAGGTTTCTCATTAATCATCGACCATAAACACCTTCTTACCATCACAGAGCATCCAAAGACCTACATTCCACAACTTAAAATGTCTCCCCATCTTCATCACACAGCCTTCATTTACCCTCTCCTCTAGTTTCTTTTTTCCCCAAAGTTTTCAAAATCTCATCCCATCTCGGTATTTCTTGTCCTTCATTTTGCTGTTCGCCTCTACCTTTCACTCTTCCTAGTTCCTCTGTGCAACTATTCTGCAGGTGTTCGCCTTTCTTCTCTCCATCGCCGCCTTTACCTGTTCCATCTTAAAACGTGTCCCTTTACCTCTAATCTCGCTTCCCTTTTACTAAATTTTATAACGGGTTCCCCTAGTATTCTCCTGTCCACTTTCAACTCTCACTTCCAGCATTTATTTTCCTATTATTGCTTCACTTGTCCTTACCCACTCAGTCAGTCTCTCTCAGCGCATACTTCAAGGCACATCGGGCGCCCTCTGTCCTTTGCCCTGTCGACCGTTGCAGCAACGCCCTCAGGGAAGACGTGTCCTTTTCCCGCCAAGGTTTTGTGTCTTGCCCAGATTGTCAAAAGAGAAGTTATGCAGGCCCATGCCGTTGACCATGACGTTCCCGTTATGTTATTGAATTAATATTAATATAATTATTAGTAATAGTATTAAGAACTGGTGTTATTGCTGTAATTATTTTATTCGTAATTTTGTAACATTACACAACTGAATCAGTCATCACATCGTCAATTCTCGTCACGCCGTGTTGCAACGCAGGAAGCGCGCTCAGCTAACGTTTAACCTTATAATGCAGGAAACTTTGACATTTATCTCGTTTGGTGTTCATTAAAGAACACAATGGCGCGTCCGAAATTGTAAACATGTGTACAGAGAATTCACCACTCGCCATGGTCTTGGGTCACGTGTCGGTTTCGTGATCGACAGCAATTGTCATCACGGTTGAGAGATCGAACCTCGTAAATGGACTTATCCGTGGATTATGATGCGACCCCATGCGGATACCCTAACTTGTTCGTGTGTGTGTGTGTGTGTGTGTGTGAGATTCATCATGGTCTTGGATCACGTATTGGACTCGCGATCGACAGCTACTTCCCTCCCGGAAGAGAGCTCAGAGTTCGTATGACCGATCTATGGGTAATGCTGTGACCTTACACGCGCGCACATCCCAACTCCCCGCCCACGAGAGTTGGAGTAACGACTAGAAGCGCAGCGATACTGAAATTATTTCAGCCCTGGGCAGGATTCGAATCCGGACCGCTGTAGTGACAGTCAGGGACTCTACCAATCGCGCCAGCGAGGCGCGCGCGCGCGCGTGTGTGTGTGTGTGTGTGTGTGTGTGTGTGTGTGTGTGTGTGTGTGTCGTCACTCGACGGCAACGCTGATAATGGCACCAACTGGCTGGGCTATTGTTGAAATGGTACTGATGGCAATATAGCCTTAAAAGTAAATAAACAAATTACGTTGAATGTATGCGCACGTCTAAGGACGGTGCTTGCGCACACAAAACGACACGAATGTATTTTTAAGTTGTGTTTATTTTAAGTGTTGCGATTTTACTGTATTGTTCTCTGCAGGTACGGTTTCGACACGCCCCACAACTACAACGACCACGAGCTGTACTGTGGCGGGTTCGCGCGGCAGTGGCAGAAAAATGAAGGGAAATGCGGCCCGTGCGGTGATCCTTGGGATACACCTCGGGTAAGTATCGCGCGCACACACGATATTAAAGGTATGGCTTTAAGAGGTCTGTAGAACAACTTAAGGAAGACTACGTATGTAAAGGATGTGAAGGAACAGTTTTCCCTAGAGATGCATAAATACTTGGAATTGCTATAGTATGGGACTTAAAAGTATATGCAATTGGATCTGTACACGAATTTGAGGTTATGATAAATTGGAGAGTAGGAGACGAGACCCCACGAATATTGCTCATTTTCTATATACTACAATTATGGAAGCACACGATACGTTAAAGAAACGAAGAAAACTACGCGACTTCATATAGGTGTTCAGGTAATTTTAGTGGATAGACTAGTTCACACTGAGGATACGCATTCCAAATTAGCTGAACTCGGAACTATAGCATTGCACCACGCATCAGGAAAGCTTTCTTGACGTAAGCACTGGGTGTATAACACTTGATATTAAACCACAGGAGCAAGTGACGGTCACTGAATATTTTACCGCGTCTTGTATACTTTTAATCTTTTGTATAATGTTACTGGTTTGGTTAAATAGTCTCGCATCGTAGTGATGTTATTGTTTAAAAATTGGATAACCATTTGCATATCACAGCTTTAGGGATGTCGCACAGCTTTGGTGGAAAGGATGCCTCAAGAATTTGCTCCAATGTCGTTTATGTGGTGACTACATGATAAATGGGGAATTGGGGGCGGGGGGGGGGGGTCGCCGATCGAATGGAGCGGCCTCGCCGTTTATGTACTGTGCCTTGCTGCATTTATTCTAACCCAGGACGATGGGCGAGATGCAGGGATGACCAGTCATCCACGAGGTGCTAAGATGAGGAGGGAGGGACGGTGAATGGGAGTGGAATTATGTCTTTTGACTTTGGTTACCTCCCTGGTTTGCGTAATGTTTCACTCGATGTTTGGGTTCACCCGTTGATCTAGAACCTAGAACGCCAAATATCTAAGAAATGAAAAACTTCTGTACTTGCATTATTTCGCGTGATGGGTTAGTTTTAATGCAGGAATGGCAACGCTCGACACACAATGGGAAGTTTAGTATCGACTCTCTAAATTCAAAGTCCAGGCCCCAAGACAATGGCTCTATTTATTTATTTTTACAGAAAAAAAAAACGTAACTGCATCATAATAACGGGTAAATATCAAAGAACAAGAAAGATACGACCATTACCATTGAGGGCAGTTTTAAGTCTGCCATGAAAAAATTAAGTTTTGCTGCTGCAGGCAGACGCGATAATTGGTGTGCTATGGGAGTGGTCACACCGCGATCAATGTTATGTGATTTAGGTCCATCTAAAAACATTACGCGCTTGTTGTACAGGAACCTACGCGTATCAAAATTTGCATCTTCAAGTGTACATATGTGTGGGCACGTGCACACCATTTAAACTCTACTTGCTGTAGGAGGGGGTGTCAGCATGGCCATGTTTGGAAAAACCGCAGCGTCCCGGCGGATACGGAGCGATGCTTACGCAGTCGACATCCCTTGCTTATCGTCGAAATGCCTCGTACAAGGGGTTATCACACTGGGCTATTTTTACTCCGACTGTTGGGGCAATTTGCAGCTCTCAAAGGAATCTGATGTGCTGGATGTAAATAACTTTCCTCCAGCATATTAAATGACTAAATTGATGAGAAAACAAAGATTTGCCATCGCGATTTCACGGCGTAAAAAGTTTTGGGAGGTGAGCGGTACCGCCGATTAATTTGAGGTTGGAAGAAAAAAAACTCCACCGACGCGTGATGACTACTATGGCATCGCATCCGGTGTGAAACCGAATTAGGGGAAGGGAGGGTAACAAATGGCGACTTAAATAGCTTATCGTTCCAGAAGAAATGGACAAATTACTTTAAAGTAAAACCAATGTTTGCGACGAAGTGTTAGTAGAGAAGAAAAAAAAAATCTGGAGCCTCGTATTGAGGGAGTTTGTGATATTATACGAGGACTGTCAGAAAATCATTTCGGATCGGATACCTGAGCACAGGATATTGAGAGAAAAAAAAAAACGAAGGACTGCACGAGATTTTTTTTTTTCTTTAGCTTTGGACATAAAAACTGCCCAACTGGCCGTTTTCGTTCGCGGTTTAACTGTCGTGTCATGCATGGCATTGCAAAGGTGGAAACTAGTTCGACTGGTTTTATCGAAGAAGAAACTTGAGTGGCCTTACTGCAGATGGAACCCCAGCCATGATTGGCTCTCTAAAGGATTAATTATATTCAAATAAGAACTGGATCGTCTGTCTTGATCCAAATGACTTTTGCAGTAATGGTGGATCAGCAAGCGAGTAGTACAGTTATGCATACACATCAAAAGCAGAGGTCTTCACAGTCACCATTTAGTTGATGAATTGTTGTGAGGTTTTCAAACTACGGGATGAAAGGAAAAATTGTCACGGAACTCGTCGTTCAAGGTGGGTATCACCATGAACGCTCTCAGATCTGTAGGTCAAGCTGACATTGCCGTTTTCAAACGCGGTTATATAAAACGCGAAAGAACACAAATTACCCTAATGTACAAAACAAAATACGTGGGAGGAAAAATGTTTGTTACGCCGTTCATTGTGGAATCAATAGATACAAGCTACAATAGTTACCTGTAAAACTACGAGCTGCGCATAACCTACCTTGCTCAAATTCTAAAGGTCAAATAATTTACAATAGGTGACGAGTTTCCCGTTTTTAGGAAATGTGCTTTGGAATACGTCTCTGTATTCGAACCTGCATACTGTACCGAGCAGTTCTTAAAATTTTGCCCATCCAAAGGGACTGCGAATGGCAGAGTTGAACGTTGCCCGGGGGGGTAGTAACACGAAGCAAAGTTAATTTGTCATGCCCCGCGAATTATCAGTCGAGAAAATCTCAATGATACAACACTAGAAACAACAGTCACAGCGTGCCACTTGTTTATGCTTACTTGAAAGTGGCAAATACAGGTTTTGGTAACCATTTCATTAACGTAAGAATATAGAAGTCTGCAAGAGACCATAAGGCCAACATTAGTCAGTTCCATGTCCAGAACCACCCACAAAGTTAGATTATATTAAAACCAATAGTTTCAACAATCATTGCATGGTTAGTGTAATCCAATAATTAATCAATGCTAAACCAGTTCTTGCATATTTCCTTCATAAACCTAAATTTGCCCGATTTAAACATTACTTATTTAGTAATTATTATTAATCAACAGCCGCGAGCAAACGAAGCTGGAGGCAAGTATGGCACGGGCGTGATCGTACGGAAGTACAAAATCGACCAGGTCATTCACTTTGGCGTCGAACTGACTGCCAACCACTACGGTTATTTCGAATTCAGACTGTGCCCCAACAACAACCCCAGGCAAGCCGTCACCAACGCTTGCTTCGACAAATATGTACTGCAAAACGTCAACGGTGGAACAAGGTAACCGTGAACAGCATTCAAAATAATAATTATAAATAAACAAGTAAAAAAAAAAATTATATTTAGCGTAGAGCTTATCTCACCTAAAATTGTATTTCAGGTATTACCCCGGACCTGGAGCCAAGAAATTCCTCTCGAAGTTCCAACTACCCAAAGGCCTGACATGTTCCCAGTGTGTAGTGCAGTGGCGTTACGTGGCCGGAAACAATTGGGGAACATGCGAGAACGGAACAGGCATGGTTGGCTGTGGCCCCCAGGAACAATTCCGTGCGTGTGCAGACATCAAAATTGTGACCGAAGACGGATGGGCTGATGACACGCCAGTGTACGTACCAGAATACGACGACTACAACGACATCGATGTCGATACCCAATACGGAGATTCGTTCGAAGATGCCAACCACGTTGGTCACATTGTTGCCATCACTCTCGCCTTCTTGTTGATAACTTTGATCCTCGTAGGTGTCATTATTTACTTCTACTGTGCCCACGATGCAGTCAAGCGTTTCATCAAGAAACATGCAGCTTCACGAAGAACGGGGTCAGCTCCGGATGAGGAAGTACCTCAGTGGAAAACTTCACCACCTTCAGTGTTGACGATTTCAAACCCGAAGGCAGGGTTCGTTACGCCCCCGGAGTTGCCTCAAGCACCACCAAGACGAGCTAGAACCTCGGGGGTACAGCAGGAAAACACGCCTCCGCATCATATACACAATATCAGTCCACCTAACAAAGTCACCATCAACGGTGTGGCTGTTGCCCCTACGCATTCTGGTCATCCTGGACTGCACGCACCAGAGTAATTTCCTTGACCTAACCGCAAGAGCGGACCACCTACATTATCATGTATCAACTTAATATTAATGACCCACTTTAGGAGAAGAATAAGCGAAACTAAAAAGATCCGTATATTTCGATCACAAACTGATCCTCATCAGATGTGAATTACATCTACTAAAGAGGATCAGTGATCGAAATACACGGAACATTTTACTTTCGCTTATTCTTCTCCTAAAGTGGGTCATTAGTATTATTTTACCAATGTGCTACATTACTTTTTTGTGATGTATTAATTTGTTTTTATACATTTAACCCCTTTGGTATTGACGTTTTCATAACTATTAGCGTCACTAGTGAACGGGTTATGGAGCAAGACTTTTATAACTTCTGCCTTATACAAGAAGTGTATGTACCTTTTGCCAACAGAAGTGGTTTCATAGTATTCGCTCGCGCAAAGATTATGCGATATGCTATTGATAAGGATGTGACGCGTGGTTGTATACTTCAGGGTTTGTAGACGATTGACTTCGGGAGATTAGTCTTTCAGCACTACCTCTTTACGAAGGAGGTAGAGCAGTTTAGACATGTACGTGTTGTATATTCAATAAATAATTTATAATATTACTTAGTTTTATCACCTACAAATGAGAACTGGATTGATGGCGAAAATTAAAGGAATGTCTACCATTACTTCCTATTCGGAGATCAAAGGCACTACTCCCCCCCCCCCTTTTTTTCAGAAGTTCAGTTGAGCATAATGATTGATGTTTACAAATTGGTTTCCACCTTTGTTTTGCCAGTCATAATATGGCATATGCCTCAGGTAGGTTCCGAGAACAGTTATCTGACCTCTTTCCTCATTCTCCTTGTTTTACTCATTCGAGTACTGGTCCCCTTCAGGTTATAATGTACTACTCATAGTAATTGCCCACTCCGTCCCGAGATTCAGGTAAAATGTTAGATTTAATTAATAGGTAACCCTAGCTGCAGTGTAGGATTCACTATAACTACATGTTGTTACTGATGTCGAATATTGTAGTATATCAGTAATGGTCCTACTCTGATATAGTACTCACTCATCCATGTTGATACAGAGGTAGGAAAATGCAATATATTATTAATGGTACTACTCCGATATAGTACTCACTCATACTGTTTTGTTAAAGTTCATCATTATTTTGTTGTTCCTTTGCTGAATGCAAGGTTCATTTTGGATGGTGCTCAAATATTCGGACTCTATGTTCCTATGTGTACAAACATTCCAGTAATATTAGCAAATCTATAACAATGTTTACGCGTCATATGTGTACTGACTGGTATTACTCACGAGTGTGTCTGGTCCCCTCAACCCCCTATGTATGTTTGTCCGTGTGACTTAATGTAGAAAAATTACCTGATGAGGACCACAATGGAAATAAGCGTTCATGCTTTTTGTGTTATCCTCGGCAATTTACATTTATTTCGAACTACGTGTTATTATTTGCACTTCATGTACATTGATTTATTGCCAAATAAAGTCTATCTATCTTGTAGTTGACTTGCTGGCAGTTTTAGTCACATTAGCATGGTTCAGTAATGGCGTAGCAACTAATAGAAATTATTGAAAGCATCAAAATGGACGACGGATGCCATACCCACATTTTTCCGCAACGTTCACCTGTGACTTGATAATCAGGAATGGATATGCCTTTGAGTTCCCGTCCTTGTTCATTCCATAAGATCCACAGTTGTCATGCAACTATTAGACTTCTGCTGTTCATGGATAGAATTTGTGAACCAATAGGCTAAAGTACTTCAAGGTGGAAATTGCTTGTAAGGCACTTAATGGACGAGGGAATGTGCTCATACACTCCATTAAGTACGTACACGTACTGTAGCTATTCCTCACTGGAGTTTAGTGCTGTATAGTTTGAAATCTAGTTGCTCACCCGGGCCACAAGTGCTCCCACGTCATCAAACTGGTCGTATTTTCTTGGACTTCAGAACCAATAACTTTTGTTACGCACAAGCAGCGAGGGCATCTTAGTATGGTTCAACTTTGTGGTTGGTCAGATTGGGGAGTTATGTTTGCTCGAGTATATAGCAAAGATACTTGAGTATTTGCATCAATAACAGAACGACTTAGATGGTCACTGGTTTCGGGATGTCACCCTTCAAGTTCAAATCTCGGTAATGTTGAGGACAGCTCCCCAACCAGGCTGGGTTTTGAGGCCATAGGGACCTGCTTCACGCGTGGCGATCAACAAACAAGGGTTGTTCAGTCGTTAAGATGTTGCAAAGCTGTCGCTTCTTAATCTTATTTGCCGTGTGGACCGATTAGCTCCCACTGCATTTTTTTTTTTTGTTGCTGTTGGAAAACATTAAGACTGCAGAGAAAGTTATCGACTTTCACGTTTGACATCGACCGGTTAGGAGCCGAATCTCGGGTCACAATGAGGGCGTGGGAGAAGGTTTATATCCCTCAGCCTACTTTCGAATCCAGCCTCTTTCGGACAATGGCAGAACGAGTTGCAATACTTCTAAGGCATTTAGACGCAAGAAAAAAGTGTTACTGGTAGAATACAAGACTATATCCCATTAGTTTTGACCTAGTTTCACATGTCAACTGCAGAGGATTCCTCACAAATGGAGTTCAGTCTCACTCGGGTGGCATTTACGAAAGGGGTTGAGCTTCGTGAAGTGGGAATACTTGTTTTGATACACCATAATCATCCAGTTTTGTCTACCCTAACCCTGCTACGATGAGCTTATCCCATCCTAATCGTCGCGAAGGCATGGACAGGTCCATACCGGTGTTGTCACGGTACTGGACTGTGAAGCCTGCAGGCAACAAATCTATAGAATTTCTTCAAGAGAAATCACGTTGCTTCAAATGTGCTGTTCTGTACATTGGTTTTTCATTTTCGACATGCAGGCATTTGCAGCTGCGTAAATTTGTATAATTTTCTTTACTCTTGGACAATCAATTCACCCACTCAAATTATCTAATTTCCCCCCAAAATAGTTTAAGGAAAGAATTTAGGCACTTCTACATTTGACACAAGTACACCCACCAGTTGTTGAACTTAACTACAAACTATCCAAAGCTACACTTTCTCTGGTTGACATGGTATTCTAGCAATTAATCCTTCAACCCAAGTTCTGCAAATATTTAACATGTGGTAGCTTATCCCCACTGTAGTGCACGGTACGGTTTGAATATTGCGGTAGCTCATTAATGTAGTCACGCCTACATCGTTTCATGCAAACAATTTTGATATTAAAAGTTTTTAGTTTCATCCCACCAATGCTATGCTCAACAAGTGCCTTACTAGCCAGGTACATGTCCATTACCACCCATCCTAGTTACTTAAAAGTTTCGGCTCATTCATCGCATAATAAACCAGTTCGTCTGCATCTAACCATCTTTGTTTTTGGCTGCTTGCTTTCATGTAACTACATGTGAATAAAAATACACCAGTACTGCTATAAGGAGTGCTCAAAGTTGTTCATTAGTATCTACATCCAAAGGAAAATGAGAGCAAGGGGTTCTTAAATTCTTTATTAAGTACCCTAATACAGGTACATGCAAGAATCCCTGAAATACAATGGACTACAACCATTCTACAACCAAATACCCATCTCTATCAACCTTCCAGTTCCAGGCCAAACTGTTCATTTCCATCACCTGAAACGGAGCAAATAAGGGAAATGAAACTGCAACAATAAATACCAATCTTTTCCACTAAAAGTGCAATCACTCTAAAGCTTTAAATGCTTACCAAGACTTTGTCCAGCAAAGCCTCGATGGTGATGTAGTCTCATGGTTGTTGCAAACAGCTTTGCATGTTGTCTTGTAAATATCACGTGCAATGTGCAGCTCTCAGAGTTCATCCCATGCCACACCTACACAGAAAACACATGTTACTACTAGAAATGGGAGGAACAATTGGGGAGAAAATACCAAATTTAAACTTTATCGAATATTTTACTGAAGACTGGAACGTTATTTTTAAGGAGTTTCGAGTTAGCAATCGCAAGGGTAGTTTATATTTTACGAGTCCAACATCGATAGCTGTAACGCTCATTTCTTCTCACGCTTGGGAACAATGAATCGTGGAAAGGTGTCAATTCGTGTAAGACACGACATTTTCCGACACAAAAAAGCGCAATTCTATTTACTAAAAATAACAGTTAACAATTTAAAGTATTTACACATTAATGACGATATGAACGGGTAATTTATAATAATTGCCCAAATGCAGGCAAGCACAACGATGATGCTAAATAACACCAATTATTGTTTCTTGCACCTTGCATTCGGTTGGCCAAGTTGGATTGCTGCTTAGTATTGGGAGGGCAATAAAATGGAAAATGAGACACAGCGTAAGCAATGCAATGTGAAATAACAAAGTGATATACTTCCTTCTTGCAAAGGTTATCCTTAGTCCAACTTGTACTTAGCCTAAAAAAGAGTAAGCAAGAGGATCATGCAAGTTGTCGAGGTTAAGGAGTACCGAGGCCCCCTAACAAGGCTGACGTCATGTGACTAGGACGGCTGACCTGGCTAACGTTTGCTTGTCACGGGCCCGCCCTTCGCTCGTGGGCTCGGCACCACGGAGGTACCTGGGCCAACTACAGCTTCCCTGCTGCAGCTCCTGCTCCAGCACACGTTCGCCTGATCGCTTTCTTGCTTGTTCGCTCGCTTGCTCCTCACGGCCTGTAAGAGACACTAGCCCAAAGAGAGGTGACAGCTAGGACGCGGTCAGGTCAATAAGTCAGGTGGCCTGCACATAACGCCAAGGTGGTCTGTCTCGCCATCAGGTAAGGTCTAAGTCCTACATAGAATCTACATGACGGATAAGAGGCAAGGATACGAAGGCAGTTGACAACTAGGAGGTCGCTCATGGCCTGTGTCGGCTTGGGTCTTACCTGTTTACCAGCTGGTGAATACTTCTCGAACTTGGGGCTCTTGCTGTTTTATAATTGGCACGCAGGATTCACAGAAAGCATCGCACTTTAGGACTTACAGTAAAAATTTATTGGTACGTTATACACTTAAAATTAAGTTGGATCGACAGTTTGTCTGAAATGCTTCAGCATTTTGTTCATTGTGACATTGAGACCGAGCATATTAACGCTAGTCCACAGCAATCATGTTTTCTCGCCCAAGATCTGATAATCGGTGTAAAGTACGTCGCTGTCAGGACTCATACGTTGCGTCTAAAATCGGCGGGGGGGCATGTCACGAGGAGGACCGGGGTAGCTATAAGAGAACATGAAAAACATCTGTAAACATTTCCAATTCAAATCTCAATTGTACCTAAAACTAATCCCAGCCCAGTTAGGTCTGGCAATAAGTGCAGCAACAATCGATTTGCTTTGGAATACAGTATACTAGAACCTTGTCGTTATCTTTAGAACAGTAGGAGACGCCTGCTAGGATACCGTTTAAGCCAAGCATACCATTACACAAAAAATTATATCTATTATATATAAAACAGAAACAAACTAACAAAAATAATGCGCTTCCTCATTACTAATCTTTCTACTAAAATAATGACGCAACTAGATTGAAAACCTGTACCCGGAAACAAAGGTCAAGAACAATGATCAACATTATTGAAATGTGTGTATACTCAGTATTTCAGTAATGACAGGATATGTGGAGGGTTAAGGGGTGGGGGAAGCTTACCGACGTGGTGGGCTGCGGCCTCTAGGGGGGGATCGACGAGGTCCGAACATGTCGCGTCCTCCATACATGTCACGCCTGCAGGAGCAACAAATCGACTAGTACGGCAACACGCCAAGGAGGGAGGGATTTGGGAGGTTTTTCAGTAGTATACACACATGGAAAGGGGATAGGAGCATTATACATACGGGGGTGATCGCCGTCCATACATGTCGCCATATGGGTCGTCACGATGGTCGTAACCAAGAGGAGGTGGCCGACGTTCCATTGGTGGAGTGCGCCGGCTCATGGGTGGAGGTGGCATTCTATCGTAGGAGTCATAGCGATCATATGGGTGATCTCTGTATGGAGGATCCCTTCCCATTGGTGGAGGTGGGCGTCTGTCCATGCCGCCAGCCGGAGGCATAGGACGTCTGTCACGTCTATCATAGTCATCATAGTAACCATTTCTCATCGGTGGAGCAGGGGGTGGACCTGGTGGCCCTCGGGGTCCTGGGGGTGGCGGCGGCGGTCCATAACGATCTCCCATTGGGGGTCGTCGGTCATATGGTCCAGGCCTGGCCATACCGCGTCCCCGCATTGGACCACCACGTCCAAAGCCCATTCCACCTCGCCCACCTCTCATTCCACCTCCCATTGCTCTCTTTTCACCTGTGGATTGCTGTAATAGAAAGAAATATGTAATATGTGCATTAAAAAATTCTTACTGCAGCAAGATCAAACAACTTCCAAAGAACTTACCTCTACACTGATCTTGAAACCATCCAGGTCCCAATTATTAAGGTTTCTGATGGCATTTGCGGCCTGTTCCTCCGTCTTCATGTGTACAAAAGCATAGTTGCCCAAAATTGAGCACTCAGTCACTTCACCAAAACGCTCAAACAACTTCCGTAATTCAAAATCCTTACACGTAGGTGGCAATTTCCCAACAAAGATCTTTGTTTTGGGAGGCATTTTTGAACCTGCAAGGACAAGTAAAATTATGCAGCAATTGAAAAATAAGACTTGGTATAACAATATACTACACAATACATAAAACGAAGAACACTAACCTTCCATGGAAGTCATCTTGTCTCCTTTATAGGTGATGTGTCAGATCCTGTAGTCACTTACTGCCTTACAGCTGTTTCCCCTGTTAAAAAGGAAATACCAGGTAAGGATTGGAATGTTTGCATGTTAATATGGATGTCATTACCAAACTACAGCATGCGGCAGTTTGTATTACTTCCCTACAGACTAAAATGCACAGGGAAACTTAAATTTGTATGGATATATATATATATAATAATATACATATCAAAACTTAACCATGATGGCTAGCAACACAATTTCACCAAAGCATTCTAATTAGCTACATTACAACCTTGCAGAAGCTTTATTTGCTTCCTCAACAACTTGCTATTTTCTGGGACCACATATGAAGAAAATGTCCACATTAGGTTATCGGTACCAAATAAATTTTCAAGTCACCGTGTCAACCCAATCACAGTTTCCCAAACAAATTTCCCCATGGAAAGGCCTGCCACCTTGTGCTCCCTGGTTCAAGACATGGAGAAATTATAGGGTCAGGATGGGTCACTAGATGCAATAGCAGTGAATGCAGAAACTAGTTTGGACTTAAGTACTGTCTGCTCCAAATTTTTACAGCAGACAATGAAGCAATCGCCCTAAAACGAAACCATGGTAATACATCTGCTTCTATGACAAGACCCTAAAACAGTTTAGTGGGTGTTAATAACCACATTTGCAAAATGATCTGAAGCAACATTCACACTTTATGGAGAAAAAGTTTACTACTTCCTACGGGTGTTGCTGAAGCAGACAAATTAAACGATACTGGGGCACTGAAACGTGGGTCATGCAACAAGATTGCACTACTGCAAAGTAATGATAAAAAATACCAAGACTAAATGCAATCTAGCACAGCTTACAAGTTTATCAAAACCTAAAAATTTAATCAAGATCAACCACAGCAACCCACCACCTCAAATGTACTTCTAAAAAACAAAATTTAAAGCGGGAAAGAACACTAATTCAAGCAGTATAAGTAGCTCTTAAGGACACCAATCCACTTCACTTTATAAGAGCTGAGGCAATTTTCTTTAGCCATGCTCACTAGCCATTCTAAACAAGTTTGTCGCTAGATTGATTTATGAAATTTTTGGCTTTAAGGCCAAGCGCCAGAGCCAGTAGGTGTTTGTCGCTAGATACTGAACTTGCAATAAGAAATTTTTTGCAAAAATAATATTTAAACCACTTCTAAAGTAGTTTGGACTAATGCTTTGGCACTTTAAAAAAATAGTGGGCATGGTTATAATCAACATTAAAATTGTGTAGATACAGTGGCTTCTTTTTCTCTCTCTACACTATATTAAGATGTATGTTGAATAACTAGAGAATTTCAGGAGTCCTTTCCAAAAGTTAAAGCTTTCTTCAAACCAACGGCATTCAAACTGTTTCTATGGTATTTTGACCCTTTACCAGTAATGAACTACCAATCTCTCCTTGTCACACCTTTAACCTTGTGCCTGATATTTGTACCCTTCCAGGCACAGCCAGTTTCTATGGTCCACACATTACAAATACCTTCCATGCTTACCAAGCATTTGGCTGTAGGAAACCAAATGGAATTAAACTCCAAGGTACGTCAACACAGCTACGCCTCACGTAGTAAAACTAAGCTTGACGTGTGTGGTCATACCAGGTTTGCCCGTATGCAATGTATCGAAAAGTCAAAAGAATATAACATTTCAATATCCCTCTATAAAGTGAACCAACATTCTTAATTCGACACTCTCCAACCATCCCTTTTGCAAATATTAGGGACCAGGACAAACCCACTCTGGGAACTGCTGGTGTTCTATGACCTGGGCCAAGTCCCAAAATGGGTTTATGGCCTGAGCCAGAACATCCACACGCAGCAATAGGTAAGAGTGGAGACCTAGATGTACAACAGACAAGCTGAAAGGACTTGTTCACTTTAATGAAGCCTGCAGGAAGCTTGTGCTTTCTGTACAAATCTTTTACTTCCTGTCTGACAGCACAACCAACCATGGCAAGGTATCTAAAATTGAAAATAAACTAGCCACTGAAGTGGCTCAGAAGCTCCCACAGAACATCCAAACTATAATAGGCAAACTGGTCCAACAGCACAAGGGTTTCACGAGATCTGCACAAATGTGACGAGCTCTACTCATCCCAAGCTGGTGATTTGGTAATTGCCAACATGCCAGACAATGCATGAGTTATTGAATGGCTACTGTACCTTTTGCATGGTTACCCATTCCCAAATGGACAGTCAAGAACAAACAAAAGCTCCATTACAGTAGCATTCACTATTTCAGGTGGGATGGGACCAAGGCATTCAACCTTGTGATACAAGCTCCAAAACCAGTAGCATACCAATCTCATGCTACAGCCCAGAACACCAATCTCTTAACAATTGAGCAGAAAGTGAGAATCATGCCTCTGTACCTTACAACAATTTTTACCTCAATATATACAGTAACTTAATTTAAGGAAAACCAACACTTGCCCAAATTTTCATCAATAGGACAGGAATACAGTTGCCTTCCTCTGGCTGCCAAATAAACCATCACTAGTCCCCTTTGCAATTTAAATGAACAATCAGGAATTCATGTGCAGACTTTCAGACATCCTCCATGTTCTTGAGGCTTCAAGAACACATGTCAAGAGTTTTCGGATCAATTCCTGATTACGAACATTTCTACTTCCCTGACTAAACACTACATCATATACCACTGTTGTGTACAGCAAGTCAGAGCATGCACAAGCCACCCAAGTGATGCCTAGTATATAATTCTAGCTAAATTCAGTTTTATTCCTTGAGTACCCTATTCTACATTGTATAAACAAGTGCAGTGAACAAGAACTTGTAAACTAAGTACTATATTACCTCAGACTATTTCACATGAGGTGGTCTCATGCTGGGCTAATGGCTTAACCGAGTAACATTGATACTATGTCTATTGAATTTTCAAGTGCTATCCCTGCACAGCTAACACTGCAAAATTCTCACCACCACATCTGTTTACACACAAGGATGTGCACAAACTTCAGTTGGCTAGTCTGTTGCAATGCTGCGTGCTGTGGATCTGCTCTCCCGTAATTATTTTTGATTGGCGTGAATTTCACCCAATTTAGCCATGAATTTATTATTATCCTTTTCAGGCAGTGAAACTATGGTGGCAAAGGAACAAAAGAACCAAGTAGCAAGCTTCCACACCAATAATGCACTTTTTCACACATAGTATAGTGCCTCCTAACCCACAACATGTACCTGGATCATTACAAACTGACCCAGCCCTCCTGTATGTTTAATTGCGAGGCTAAGCAGCTGGATGATTATTATAGCACACTTCTATGTAGCCATTTTCTATGATAGTAAGCCAGTGCACTGTCAATGACATTCAACAGATTAACTTTAATAGGCTGGTTTGGGTCAACAAGAATGTGGGGGGCTAGGACTGAAACACCAATACCTTGTACTTGCCGAGCTAAAGGCATAGCTGGAGAAAATTCAGTAGAGGACAAACAGTAACCACATGGGACCTGGATACAACCAATGGGCCTGAGCTGAACACTAGGTTATGTCAATCCAAAGATAAATTTAACCTATTCATCCAATGTCAAAATGTGTACACAAATTCAGATTTCTAAATTTAACTAGTGTCTACACATTTAACCTGGTGTGCCATGCTCCATTAGAACCAAGTGGCCACTTTGCCGAACAGAATGTCAAATGGAGGCACACTCAACCACGGCACTTTACAGAAAACACTAAAGGAACAGCCTCTGATTAGGTGAACTATGTTGTCACTGGCATTAGAATTGAACAAGCTTTGGGTAGGTTCAAAGACCATTAAGACAAGGCTGTTCCAAACATTCATGGTGCCTGCAGAACTAAGGCTCAAGATCATGGATGCCCAGTAACAGCAGAAACAACCACACCAATCAAAAGATGTCAGTGCTGCAAAGAATGAACTGCCAGAAAGACATGGTACATGTGCATCATCACGAGATGGCCGTCCTCGCTACTTTATTTTCCTAAGAGGGAAACGTACATTCATTCATATGCAGGGCTGGGTATTAATGCAGTTTATACATTAGGATCATTTAATTGTGCATGCCTACCAATATATTAAGATTTAATCAAGCACAGCTTTCTGAGGGCAAAATACAAAGCAACTGATGTTGCATGATGCATTTACTTGGTGTAAGCCTATATCCAAGAACACCCTCCTACTCTAATGACAAGTGGTAGGGTGGAGAGTTTAAACACCAAGAATCTGTTCAAGTTTTATTACCATTTCATCCAACTAGACTTCTTCAGTGTGAAGAAGTCCTAGTTGGACAAAACGCCAGTAATAAAACTTCTATGGATCCTTGGCATTTAAACTCTCCACCCTACCACTCGTCTTTACACATATGATGTTGAACTACACAAATTCAATCTACACTCAACAAAGCTAGGAGGAGTGAATTACTGACCAGTACTTTAGCAGAGGCAGGTGGTGGAGGAATTGTATACCTAGCAGGACAGTGACTTGCTACCTCAATTCACAGTTGGGCTGTTACAAGAAAGCACTAGTAGCTATGAGCCTCTATATACAGCAGAAGTTCTATCCATGGTGATCTAATGCATCAACTGGTGTTTAATCCTAGCCCCCATATTCTCACTAGTAGAGTATCCATTCCTGTAATTATGAAAGAGCACCAGCACCTGAGGAACATATGTAGACTGAACATTCAGAACACTTGCTCCTGTAACAAACACCTGAATCAAGGTTTTTGCACCCTTCCTACACACATCTATGTCCTCTGGTGTGTATAGCAGGAAAATTCGGATGGGAATAATTCACTCCCAATATTTCAAGTGATTGAAGCTGTGAGGGGGAAGTACTAAACCTGCCTGCAGTCACTGCAAAATGGGAAGCAAAGAGAATGGTTTGATTGCAAGATATCCGCAACAAACCCAAAATGTCAAACCAACTCCATTGCAAGCATCTTCCCCACCTCCACAATGTGGCAACTACTCATCAAAACTTGATGTGGCACATGTACAGGATGACCAGAGCCTAGGCTTGAGTAGACACTCTGAAAAGGGGGCCAGATTGAATATATCAAGCTTGACGTGGAATACGAGTGATGCTGGAGCACCAAGAAAAATGTATGGCAAAAGTTTTAGGTAACAATATAAACAAAAGGTTTAAGCTGATAGAAGTGCAGATTATCTTTAGTTGCTTGAAGCAGCAAATCTGAATGGACAGAAGCAAATTATATTAGAGCCATTGCCTCACCGGTCACTTCACCCTAATAGTTCAGTGGGGACTGCACAATCTAACCCTTATAGTCGTAAAATTTTGTAAAATCTATTGTTCCAATTCAAAATGACCACTTATTATAAATCTGACAGTTCCTTGCCATACATACTTAATTACTTTGCATATCCAGGGTACATTGCAAGAAATCTATCATTTAGACTCGAGTCCATCTCTGCCAGCCACCCTATTTTATTGAAGAAATGGTTTATTTGAAATTATTGCAGTTGAATATTGTGACACCATGGTGCTTCCATGTACGAGTTTTTTTTTTTTGGCAGATTGCCGTTACTTTGCACTCGTTTGCATATAAAATAATGCCGTCTTTTTACATAGCTTTCCCAAGATTTAGAAGTCGATATATATAGTCTGCGTACAATTGCAGTAATTCACCAGCATTGTAATCTGTTTCAGGTCAAAATGACGTCTCATATTCCAACAGTTCTCTGCCATACAAAGTAAATTTACTTTGCATGCCCAGGGTATGTGGAAGTGAGTCGACCCCACACCTAACCATCCAGACCACCCTACCTTACAGGTTAGGAATGTTGCAACTATTGCACTTGAACAATACAACAGCATGCCAATTGCATGTAGTTTTTCAGCACACCAGAAATAATGTGGTTACTTGTCATTTTAAGACATAACGCTGTCTCTTTCCTGAGACTGGGAATTATATTCTATAAGTCTTGCAGCTTCAGCAACTCGCCAGACATTTGGCACCCTAGGTAACGATACCCTTGAAGACGATACAGGCTGGACCAGGGCCAATCCAAATTCATGAGGGGAAGTTCTCCTCTTGAAAGTAGCTTTTCCTTTTCAGTCAAGTTCAACTATATTCCAAAGGACAAAAGCACTGTAGGCAGACACATCCACTATGTTCTCAAACAAGGCCATAGGACACCTCTTAGACCTTGAAGTTGCCTAAACTATCAACTCCTCTATTTGAATGGTAAAATTCAATTATGTCTGGTTTCTTTTAGTCTTTCTCACTATAAGTGACTATCATGCAGGGACAATACGAAATAATATCTTCATAGTAACCTTTTACTAGAAGGTTACTATGAAGATATTTCATATTGTCTCTGCATGATATCCACTTATAATGAGAAAGATGAAAAACCAGACAATTGAATTTAGAAAGACAAAAAGAAACCAGACAATTGAATTTTACAATTCAAATTGAGTAGTTGATAGTTTAGAGAGACTTGTTGCAACTTAAAGGTCAAAGAGGTGGCATCCTAAAGGAAAGACCAGATATCTCTAGAAGGCTTCTAGGGACATCTGGTCCTTCCTTTAGGGTTGCATAATTCTACTAGGAGTTCTTGTCAATTTTTCCTGATAGTTCCAACAATTGTTTGGTTGTGCTTTTACAGTTCCTTAGCTAAATTTAAGCTACAGAAAATTTTGTACCAGGTTATATTTCTACCTTCAAGCCCTTCTGTAAGTTACAGAACAATTCTTTACCTTGCTCATTCTACAGATCTATCTTTATGCCCAGTGTAAACTTCGCCATTCCAGATAACTGTCACATACTGCCCAAATCTTTATACCAATATATCAGTTTTAGATGGAATACACTGCCTAAATGGACAGTTTCCTCTAAAAGGAACCAGTTGCTTATCTACAGTAACGGTTGACGACATGTACGTCATAGGGAGTCAACCCAAATGTTCCAAACATCTCTAGTTGGTGCAAGCTTCTCTGTGGACCTCCTTTGAGCTCTGGTTTATCAAATCTAATGAACCTAGAATATTTCATACAAGTTTCAAGACACAGTGTAGCTTGAAACATAGGACATCCATACACACCATCCCAAAGACTCCTAAGATTCTCCGCAAGATTTATAATAAAACTCCTATTAGAAGCCGTAATCCATAAAATGCCTTCAGGTTTTCTAGGTTAATTAGATCTCCTGAACCCAAGACACATTTAGCTTGTTTGATTGTCATTTCCAAATTAATAATGGAAATTCAAATGCAGACGGTACATCAGATATTCATGAAGCTGCATAACGAGTGATACCAGAAGTCTGATCATCAACATTTCTTGTACAATTCCTTCCTGATGGCATGTTTGCTTTTTCTGCCGATCATACAATATTTCCCTTTTTGGAAGTGAACCTCGCACAGAAAGGTGGCTGTTCATCATCAAAGTCAGTATCAATGGATGTGTGAGCTGGAAGAGTGATCATCATAAAACACATTTCCCTTTCTGGCTGGAAAATTTAGACAGGAAGACTGCCATTCTTCATCTTCATAAGTCACCGAGATGATCATGCACTGAAAGATGGTCATTTTCACCATCACTTTCTGGATACAGAATCACTTTCTTCACAGTATTCATGACCATAAAACTTTCTGGAACATGCACAAAGAAAATTCCTTGCGTTAGTGCCCAAAAGGGAATTGATGGTAATAGCTTTCAGTGTAATGCGATACTTTATTCTAACTAGTATTTCATCTGAATCATAATTCATAGATAGACTTTATTTGACGAGATAAACACCATACGAGGACGGAGCCTTTATTTGTACGACGTTTCGCTTATTACAGCTTTATTTGGCAATGAATCAATGTACATGAAGTGCAAATAATGACAAGAACACAGTTTGGAATAATAAATGCAAATTGCCGAGGATAACACAAAAAGCATGTACGCTTATTTCCATTGTGGTCCTCATCAGATTGTTATTCTACACTAAGTCACACTGACATACATAGGGAGGGGGGGGCAGAGACAATCATGAGTAATACTAGTCAGCACATGACACAAACAGTTATAGTTTTGCTAATATTACTAAAATGTTTGTACACAAGAATATTTAGACCAAAAATTTGAGCACCACCACAAAAAGGAACATTGCATTAAGCAAAGGAACAACAATGGAACAACAACAAAGACAACAATGCTACAATGATGTTAAGACTTACTTATCCATGGTTGACGAATTTTACTTGGAAAGATTCTCTGGATTTTCTCATTTTATTATCTATACCTTGTAAACAAAGATAATTTTTCTATATTAAAAAACATACTGCATTTGAAAAGAAACTTTAAGAAGCCTCTCATGCAGTTAGTGAATAAAGGGGAACAAATTAGCAAAAAGTAGGTAATGGTTATTTTGACCCAAACAGATTAGATGTTACTCTTTTTGCTGCTCCTTACCTGGAAAATTTCTTACCAGGCCTAGCCAACAAACCCCATAAAGCCAGGAAAAGTCTAGTATGAAGCCATCTCTAAAAACAAAAGACCCAACAGTGCAGGAGGGTTAAGTCTCTTAAAGTATGTTAATCACATGGCATGGCTAGTTGGGTACCTGGTATCTGCGTGTAGTGATCTTGTTTGGAGGCAAATTCTACCATGAATGCAACTGTACATTTACATTTCAATTATTCAATCAACAGAGGCAGTCAAAGATTACAGACCTCCACCCTCTTCCCATACTACTTGCACTCCTATATCAGCTATTAGCTAATATTACCATTTCATATACCCCAAGACTGATTGATCTAGTACAAGGAAAATACTTGGGGGTTACCCTGACAAGGTGAACCCATGCAATTGGCTTACGTGCATGTGGCATAAAATAAAAGATGTATGGGCAGTTACACAATGTACAGGAAGGTGAGCAATCCAACAGGTAAGAATTCACAGGGGTACATAGAGCAAAGATGTTCTGGGCACACTTTCAAAAAACTATAAAGCAGAGGGGCAATGAACTGTAATGCCCTTGACCCAAGCTGTGAAGCTTGGGTATAACTTCTATTAACAAATGATGCAAGACTGGTTTCAACTGCAACACCATGTATATTTCATTTCGGGGTGGGGTGGGGGGTATTAAGAGAAGGACACTACGAATACAAGGAACATCTATAAAGATGTATTGTAAACTACGCAGCACAAGGTCAGCAACTGCACACCCCATACACAAACACTATGGCCATACTAATTCTTCCAGGCATTAGTAATGTACAAAAATGTTTAAATACGTTCCCCACCACGATATTTCCACCCCACTTCAAAGCCGAGTACGGCAAAGGTAAAATTCATCCAGATATTTAACATGAAATTTACAAATTTCAAATAGCTGACCTATTGCAACCTAGTATCCTAACTTTGCTATTCCATACACATTTCTCGAACAAATTGTGATGAAGGAAGACAAATTGCAGTTACCCTGCACATTTGAAAATCTCAACTGGTAATTTTTCCTTGTCAGAAACCATGAGAAGGCAAATAATCTAAGGGCCTTACTCCTATATAAAGATTAACCACAGATTGAAATCTCATCCAGCCACGCAAGTACCAAACTCACGGAAGTCCTTCTAACTTCCATGTCACCACTTCAAGTCGAAGGTTAACAACAAATTCAGATGGCCCCCTAAATAAATCACACTACAACCAATGTTCATTACCTGGAAATACAAGAGATCTCTGGGTGTACTCGTTAATCAGTCGTTGCTTGGAAAAAAGGTTACTGCTTAGCCAGGTACACCTAACCTAAGGTACACCAGCATATTAACCCATGAAAACTTGTAAGCTACACCTTATTGCAGGTGTCTTCCTATATCAATTCAATACCAGAAACAAGACCTGATCACTGAAAAATATTTGAAAATGATCGAGCCTACTCAGGGAACCCAGATATCAAACCAATCTTGGGTAAAACTTGAATCGCATTTAAGACATTATCCCATTATCACTAATCACCAAGAAGTCCATAAAATGACCTTTCAAATGTAAAAAGTGAAATACACATTGAAGGAATAGAACAGAACATCCCATAATCCAGGTAAATTGGTATTGCTATAATTATAATACACTAGCATGTCCACACAAACTGCCCTTTTGTACTCAAAATTCACGAATTCCTGGAAAACATTGCACACCAAGGACTATTAATATGGCCTGGACAAATAGAATGGCCCTTCAGATACATTAAATCTTGATTCATGAAAAAAATTATTGGTTATAACTGAAATTATCATGGCCCACCGATCTGAGTGTGATCTGCCAACTTTATGCACCAGCAGAAAAGATACGATCTAAAGCCGGAAAAAATGTTGGAAATGAATAATCCATGACCACACCTAATCCCTGCATCACACAAGCAAGTTCCAACATTATAAACATATCCAAGTCTAAGGCACAGACATGGGCGAAGTCCAGACGTAGACTTCAGCCATTTAAGCATCACTTAACAAATTTTTCCACTTTCGTTATTGCAATATATTCTATATTTTCAATGAAATGCGTACGCTTGGTTAAGGAATTTTAGGAACTAATTAACGTAAATTGAGCGTTTAATATAGGCGTTTGCGGGATTCGAACTACAGTTTTCAGCATCGAACAACCTCTTCACTCGGTAATGTAGCTATTTGAATGTTCTTCAAATACACAATTTCTTGCGATAATTAATCTCAACACTTAGTTTACATGGAGCAGCATTACGACCTCAAAGTAAAGATAGACTTTGTTGCCACATAAGCCGATGCTTACCCTACCAATCACTTTATCCTTTGCTTCCTGAACTCTCTTTAATCTAGAACTTACAACCTTGGGCTTAGATCTTCCACCAATGCTACAATACAATAATTTCCATACTGCTTAATTAAAAATTGTGCATACGTAGATAGAAGTTCTAGAACCTGGTTCATGGGCCTGGAACATATTATCCATCGTTTTAAAGATGCATTCGAACCGTTTAGCGGAATTATCGCTTACATCACGCCGCCATGGTAGCCCGCCAAGAAGCTTGGAAGGGCATCGGCGTCGTTACCGGCTAGGAGCGGGGCCTCATGACAATGAGTCACGCGGACTGAGTAACGCCAGAAGTACTTCCTTTCAAGGAGTCTGATGTTCTACAAATTCAAGACAGCTCCTTGGTGATCAGATTCACATCCAAAAAATATATATAAATAGGCACAGAACTTAGCAATTCCTTACCATCGACGATTTCTTAAAATAGACGCACTCGACACAACGTTACCGATTCCACTTATAATCTACCTGCATATACTGGTCCGAAATTCTCGATCCACAACTGTAATTACGTGTTAGCCGGAGATATGTTCAACACAAAGTCAAATCCACAACGCCCGCGTCCGCCATTGTTCAAACTTTAATCAAGACAATCGCAAAATTTCTCTTGCATCATAAATCCGTTGCAAGATTAAGGTAAATTTACATTGCAATACAACCACCCATATTCACATGAAAAGTTAAAACACTCGCATTGGATATCAAAAAGACGATACATTTCCTCTCCGCAATTATGACACCATTTCCCTCATGGATATCAAACTATTACCGCTTTATCGGTATATTTTATACAAAATCTACCATATTTCGTGAATCACCATCACACCTAGACACACTGTGCAACAACTAAATTTCATTATCACTTACTATTGACGCCTAAACGCCAAGACCAGGTCCGAGGTTTGAGGAACCAAGCCAACCCAAACTATAGCCGGCTATGAAAGGATGGCTGTGTTGAAGTGACGCCGCTTGTGTCGGTGACGTAAAACCCAAGCTTCCTCTCGGCCAATCAGATGTCAAAGCTTTAACAGCGGTGCCAAGTCTCATTTTCAAACGAATAAAGTTATTTTTCTATACTGTTACTAACTAATATTATTAATATAGAATATAATAAAATATGGTTACAAATATTTTAGATATAATATGAATAAATTATTGGCTCTATGATTCACTTTATTGAAATGTACAGAAAAACATGGCACTTCTCAGCATCCACACTGTGAGTACACTGTTCTATTCGTCTGTTCTGAAATTCCCGCCCGAATATTACTCATAACTTTTATTTTCAAAATAGCTGCAATCTAACATGCTTCAAGAACATTTCGAGAATGTTCAACTAGTATTAATCAAATAACAAGTGTATAATTATTTTTTAAATCATTTTAGTTTTTGCCTCAAGGTTCCAGTAAATTCGAATATTTTGGCGCCATTTTGTGCCGGAAACTCGCATTCCCTTTAGAGATATTAATTTCTGTAAATAGTAGCATAGTACATGTGAAGGTTATTCAAATGAACTAGAATATTATTTTATCAAGGTAATATAAAACAGGTTTTTGATTTACACATGTCCACTTTTTTAGTGCATTAAGTTTATTTTCATTTCATTTTTTTTTTTTTTTTTTTGCAGGTGTCCGTACAACTTCTAATTGGGTGTTTCACTAAAAATGTATGTATTCATTTTAATCATGGCTGCTGCTTGACAATTTGATTTAGCAAGGATGAAAGTCAAACTAAGATATCCATTTCGGTGTCCATGCACTGCCGTAAATGACAATCTGGTGTACCATTGAACTATATCCCAACGCTGATCTGTTTTCCCTACAACTCGAAGAGCTCTCTCTCTCTCTCTCTCTCTCTCTCTCTCTCTCTCTCTCTCTCTCTCTCTCTCTCTCTCTCTCTAGTTTAAGAAAAATGTTGTGCTGTCGAAGCCGCAAAATTAGATCTTTTCGAAGTTGAATGAATACATAAATATACATACACAGACACACAAAGTAACGCTCCGCTACGAGTCGTTACTCCAACTTTCGTGGGCGGGAGTTGGGGTATGTGTGTGCGTGTAAGATCACAGCATTACCCATAGATCGGTCATATATGAGCTTCCGGGAGGGAAAGAACTGTCGATCACGAGTCCAACACGTGATCCGAGACCATGGTGAATCACACACACAATTCCACACACACACACACACACACACACACACACACACACACACACACACACACGCACGCATACACACACACACACACACACAAGACTCGGTGGCGCGGTTGGTAGAGCACTGGATGCCAGCGCGGTGGTGCCCGCAGTATCTGGTTCGAATCCTGCCCAGGGCCGGAATTATTTCGGTGTCGCTGCGCTTCGGGTCGTTACTCTGACTCTCGTGGGCGGGGAGTTGGGTGTGTGTGTGTGTGTAAGGTCATAGCATTACCCATTGATCGGTCATACGAGCTCTGAGCTCTCATCCGGGAGGGAAATAGCTATCGATGACGGGTCCAACACGTGATCCAAAGACCAAGATGAATACATATATATATATATATATATATATATATATATATATATATATATATATGTTGATGTGTAAAGACAGAATGAGTGGTAGGGTGGTGAGTTTAAACGCCAAGAATCCGTTGAAGTTTAATTACTGACGTTTCGTCCAACTAGGTCTTCTTCACACTTTGAATTATTTTGTAAGAAGCTTCTGGAGCCATACAAGGGGCCTGAAAGTACAGCAGATTACCGACCACTGGCCTAGGTCAACAAGACATATAGCATCCGGCCCAGTTATGGAACAAAAGGTCTCTTGTCCTTTGTAATCCTCAGCAAGGCCCGTCAGCTGAGGCTGGTCTACCCCCACCGCTTCATAGCTTGGTGACCTTCCCTTTTCGTCCACTTACAAGTAATTAAAGAAAACGAGGATATATCGTCTTCAGACCACGTCAATTCATCATCCAATTTCTACTCCACTCAAAACTATTCCTTGCCCTCTCCCTTCGCTGCTCAACAGACATTTCTCTTTTACTCAAGGCTGTTCACCTCCATCTATCCGTCTCATTTTCGGTCTTTCACTCTTGTTCACTCCATCCACCTCTGCCTTCCACACTTTTTTTATTTCATTTATTATTATTATTATTATTTTTACAAAGGATTATAAAAGCTGAGCACGCCGACAGGAGACCTTTTCGTCCATAAACAGGTCGGATGCGGAAAAAATATAATAATGGTAAATAAAAAAAATGAAAAAATGAAAAAATAAATAAAATAAATAAAAATCATAATAATATAGATAACAATAAATAAATAAATGCATAGGTATAGTTAGATAATAAAAAATACAGGTAAATAGTAGATAATAATAAATTGACAGATAACTAATAATAAATGGAAATCAAACAAATAATGATAAACAAACAGAGAAATAATAAAAGAAATAATAAACATTCACTCATTCTTTATAAATCATCCCAACAGACTTATATCAGTCCTATACTATCTGGTCTCTGCTTTACCTACTATTGTCCCTCCTCCTTAAAGTGTTATCACACTGGGCTAATTTTCCTCCGACATTCTACCTCCAACCTTCATTTGAATAACTAGAATATGACTTCGCTTACAATAATCTAGATTTCTCTAAGAACATTTCACTAGTATGTCTAACATTCGTATAATTTTACAGTCTCTTAGTTCATCATTCAGCTTTGCTATATACGACGGTAATATGTTTTGATATTTGGAGATTTGAAAAAAAGAAGAATATTGTAACCGAAGTCGTTTTTACTCAAACGAACTCTCAACGCCCATAGAAGCCCAGTGTGATACCCTTAAAAAAAAACTAACCAAATCTAACCTAACTTAATCTAACCTTACAATGTCGATACAGGCAATATATATTTTTTTCTTTGTGGGCACTTTATCAAGAGGTCACGTGTTCTTCTGTCTCTCTTATCTTCTACTCTTGATGTCTTATCTGGAGTCACACTTAACCTCCCCTAAACAGTGGCGTTCTGTTTACATCTGTTGTAAAGTAAACGACAAGAAGTGGGAGACCCTGAATTGAAATAAGTCTTGATTGACCGGGACCCTAATTCTGACAGTAGATTCTACTACGTTAGGTAAAAAAAAAAAAAAAAAATATATATATATATATATATATATATATATATATATTTATATTGATGGTGTAGTGGTCAAGTCACTACAAGCATTGGTCACGTGCTTGCCGTTGGTTCGAGTCCTCGGGCGTACAACGTTTCAATTTCTGCATGTGCCTCCACGGTTCTTCCGATGTTGATAGCTTACAATTAAAGTGCACTGTGGTTGATAATACACACACACACACACACACACACACACACACACACACACACATATATATATATATATATATATATATAAATATATATATATATAATATATATATATAAATATATATATGTATATATATATATACGTATGTATGTATGTATGTATATACACACACGCACACGCACACACACAAGACTGAAGGTGGAGGAAGAGATGAGTAACGAGAGAATTTTAGTGTCTACGTTTCAACCCATAAGGTCTTGATCACGTTAAAGCAATAAATTTCTCCCGTTAATCCTCATCTATTTACTCCACCTTCACTCATTTGTCATTATAATTTTATTCAATATATGTATATATATATATATATATATATATATATATATATATATATATATATACTGTATATATTATATATATATATATATATAAATATATATATATATATATATATATAGATATATATGTATGTATATGTATACGATAGTAAACCAAATAAAATGAAAGTTGTAAAGAAATAGCTACACAAAACATTAATTCAACACGTAGGAGAATAAACATATAAATGCTACTTTCAACGTTGAACGCAATATCTGTTGTGTTTACGTTTTATCATCTAAACCTTTTGGCTACCCCTCTCGTAAGGGGGAATAGCTTCTTGGTATATAGATAGAGAGACCATTTAAGCCAATCGCAGACGATGACATCGCTGCCATATCGAAACGTCTGGCATGTCGTCACCACGCGTTCATTCCGTGTCTCTTCATCCTTACGAAGGCGTTATCACACTAAGCTATTTTATCTCCAACCTCCGACTAATCGACAGTACCGCAAAACTCCAATGTCATTTGATATGCTGCAGGAAAAAGAATTGGCTCCAGCACATCGGATTCCTTTCCAAAAGCTGCGGGCTGCAAATGTGCTTCAAAAGTCGAAGGAAAAATAGCCCAGTGTGATACCAAGGCGCGCAAGCAAACATGTTTCTGATAAGGTAGTGCCAATGCTTTGGCAATAGACACATTGCATGGGATAGTTCCATCTTGCACACAGGGCGACACTGTGCATCCTGTGGTAGAAGACATGAATAATGTCATCGTGTCCCCTGTGTTTCATCAGAGGGGTATAAGTTGTACGCAAACACACACACACACAGATATATATATATATATATATATATATATATATATATATATATTGACACACACACACTTTTATCATTATGATATATATATATATATACATATATATTGACACACACACACACACTCTTTTATAATTATTATTATTATTATATATATATATATATATAACATATACACACACACACATATACATACATACATACATATATGTATATATACATATACATATATATATATATATACATACGTATATGCCGCATTATGTTTGTATGTACTTATGTGCTGTATGCATATATGTATGTATGTGTGTGTTTATACATGTATATATGTACACAAGCAATTCCTCTGCGTGATACGTAT
>NC_134816.1:31956266-31963766 GCF_046742065.1 Oratosquilla oratoria | reverse complement strand
TTCTGTAAGCGAAGTCATATTCTAGATATTCTTTTGCAGCTATCAGGGAGTGGCAAAAGGCCGAACTTGAAGTAACACGCGCGGTTGGCTTCGGCAGTCGCTGAGTCAATAACTGATAAGGTGAGGTACCGAGAGTATAATCAATTAATTTCCTAATGTCTTCTTGACAAATGACTTCCGTCCATCTGAGAAATAATTCGTCATGATAGGGATTCTTAAAAATATACAGGTGTTCTTTGTTTCATTAGTTTAAATTTGTTTATGTGATAATTTACTTTGAGTATTTGTTGACGAAAATTATGGCCAGGGAAGAAGAATACCGTTCAGGGGCCGTATACACAAAACTTTTTTGTTAGCCTTAACAATCTCTGCTAGCTAACAGAAAACCACTAAAAGTTATACACCAATGCTTAACTAACAACTGTTAGCTAGCAAACAGTTGTTTGTCAAGTACCGCTAAACAGCGCTGAAGTTAGCAGCTTATGAACATGTAAATGGACGTATTATCAAAAATTGCACACATAAAACAGTGTTATTAATGCAGTTGTTCAGAATTTATTAATAAAGTATCATGATAGCACATAGATATCGTATGTATGGGTTTTTAGAAGTACTTATTAACCAACGACAGATATTTTTGGACGAAGGCGCATTGTACAGGCGGCCGTGCCACAGACAAATCTTCCGACAGAAGACTCAACAATAATTTCAGAGGACATAGACATGGCAGAAGAAACACAGAAAAAGAAAAGGAAGCCAAACTGGTCACAAGAGGAAACACTCCTCTTGATCAACGTGATTATGGAGAAAAAATAATAATAAATGGGCGATTCAAGCCAAGTTTAAAACACAAGGATAAGAGGGAGGCATGACAAAGCACGTTGATGCTATGGTTACGGTATTGTTTTCTGTTTACATATAAATGTTCATCGACACTTGGAGCCCCAATTCTAATGTTTGTGCCATCTATGGTACCCACAACACCGGGAAACCTAGTTTTCCATGAACTCTGCTTGTTTTACTTGCACTTCTTGGCGAGTCAATAGGAATTTTACAAACTGAGTTACAATATCTGGTTCTGATAGTGCATCAATTGTTTGAGAAATGACACGGCTGATTGATGCTTGCGAGGTCCCAAATTCGTCACTGCTGCATTTTACCTGTGGCTAAATATCATAGGGTAATTGCCACCTTCGTCTCAGGACTCAGTGGTCGATTCCGTTCTGTTCGGGATTGAAGTTTGTCCCTCACTAAATCAGCCATTTTTATTATACCAGCACGGTTCATTCTGATGCGTTTGATGAGGTCGTCGTCATTGTACTCGTTAAATATGTCCCGTCGCTGTCGATAAACTCGCAGTCATCTTTTTAGTTGTTGTTGCTCCGCCATCTTCTCTACTAACAGGAACTTGTTAAGAGCTTAATAGTCCTCCTCAGCACTTTTATCTTAACAGTACTTTTAAGGCCCTAACAAGTTTTCTGTATCACTATTAGTGCTTAACAGCTAAATGTTAGCCTTAACAGGAATTTGTTACCCTTAACAGCTATTTGTTAGCGCTAACAAGTTTTGTGTATACGGCCCCTGGTTTCTGGAAGAAGTGCACGTTCAAATTAAATTTGTACCGTTATTCAAAAAAGTATTGGCACGATTTTTTAATTTCCTTTGTGCAAATTAAACAATTATAAACAAAAGTAGATAAATTAATAAACAAATGAATAAATTAATGAATACATAGATAAATAAATTAACAAATATATAAATAAATAAGTAAATAAATGAATAAATAAGTAAATTAATAGATGCATAAATAAATTAATAAATGCATACATATCAATGAATACAATGAACATGTAACTGGCAAGAATTCACATTGCGTAAGACTGTCTTGCAAAACTTGTGTTTCCTGCCTCCTTTGAATCGAAGGACCCCTTCCTCGTTATCTTTCAAACTTTTCCTTTATTTTTCAACAAATAAAAACTTACCACCTGAACGAAACAATACGCAAACTGACAATACATGAACGATACCTCAAAAAACATCGTTAATGAAGAAAAATACTCGTTTTAGCGAGTTTCGAACGCTATGATAACAGGTAAGAACAGACAATAGGAATGTGACATTAAATTACACCATTGAACATAAGAACATATGGAAGATGAATCACAAAACTGGCATGTGATCAAATAATATGCTGGTTACCACTGAGGAAAAAGAAACACGAAATTCCAAGCGCTTTCGTGTAATTCACATTTTCAGGGGAAATACAAAAATGGTACAAATTAAGCATAAAAACAATTAGCAATATATAAGAAGGAAAGGATAAAAATAATGCTAGGAAAGGTAACAGAGGTAATTAACTAGAGGAGATCCCTAGCGGAAATAACATATGGAGACTGCAAGAGACCATAAGGCCTGCACTAGACAGTAGTTCCATGATTTACGGCCTACACATTAAACATTTCGAATTTAGAAAACGATAACATGGCAATTGATCTATAGGAATGATTTGATGGAACTTTCATTTTCTGAATTAGAAAAACAGATATGATTGAAATAAATCGTCCAAATATAATTTTTATAATCCCAAAATTAAAAGTAAAATCAAACGTAAGAATTTTGATTTTTGAGGACACACAAGAGTAGTAGCTTATATAAAAAAAAAAAAAAAAAATCATGGTACTACTTGTTTTAAGGTTTTCAAAACCTCATTCTTTCATTTAACCCTGTCAATGACTTCAAGGGCCGTAGAAAACAAACCTGTTTTTCTCCCATTAATTTGTATGTTTGTCAAGAACCACGGGCCTCCGCCCTTGCTGTCGTTATTTTCCACTACCGCCGATAGGTGTCTGGTAGTCACTGGGTACATGCGGCGCGTTTCCTATCCAGGGTTGACTGTTTTCGACTGTGGTTGACTAAAGCCTCTGTTCATATGGATAATTTGGTGACATCTATTCAGGGAATAGGCAGTTTCTTTTAAAGATATTGTATGCATTTATTTACCTTGTAAAGCTTGGCAGCAGTGCTTTATTTATGAAATGATTTGCCCTTTACCAAAATAGTGATGCCAGTAAACATGAATTCCTCGACGCTTTTGGTCTAGTCTCTTGTCACCTTTCGTTTATTTAAAATGGTGATGTTATTCTTTTTCCTCTTTTAGAAATCTAAGTTTTCGAAATCACATGGCGTGCATGTGCCAGCGTTCTCGGGTGCCAATTTGGCACGCGTGCCAGCAAATGACAGACCCCGAATCGGTCCATGCAGTACATACACGCTCGTACCGACACAGCCCTGCACTGCTCTAATGTACACTACCTCCTCATATCATTCTCCCTTCATACCAGTTCGCTGCATCTGCTAAAGGTAAAAAACTTCGCCGTACCTGCTGTATAAATAAAAGACATGAAACAACGATTTATGAGAAATTCTGTCAGAAAATGGAGAATTCAAGCAAACAGACAAACAAGCAAATTAAGCAATCCAATCCTTTTGTCATCAAGGCTGTACCATGGTGCTGAATAAAATAGTCTGGTGACAACAGAGCTCCACGGAGGCAAACAAGCATAGGGGTAATTATGACCAATTACAGACCGCTTAACGAGCAGTATAATGAGTCTCCTGGGTCGCATTTTCACTGATATGTGAATGCTATTGAAAAATGAAATTAAGAAACTATAATATTGATGATATTTTTTGTCGAATTATTCTTTAACAGTTTACCAGTAGTTTCATCCAACCTAACCTATCCGAACCAAACCTAACCTAACCTAACCTACCTTAACCCCTGTATCCATTAAGGGTTAATCAAAATAGCCCATAAGACCTTAGCTACTGCTGAATAAAATCGCATGGTTGTAGATTCCCATAAAAGAAGAGTACTGGCCAGTACGTAAGGGATGCACCAGGTTGAAAACAGGAAAATTGAGAAGAAGAAGAAGAAGATCAAATATTCAAAAAAGGAGAAGAAAAAGAAATATTCAAAGAAAGAAGAAAGGGAGTTAGAAGAAATGGAGGAGGTAGAGGAGGAGGAGGAGGAAGGGAAGGAAAGGGAAAATAAAAAGAAAACTGAGAAGTTGTGAGGGAAGAAAAAAAACAGAGAAAATGAGAAAGAGGAGGTTTAGGAGGAAAATAAAGATAATAGAAGAAAGACAAATTCTTAATCGCGCCAATAAGCATCCTACAGACTTCGGTGACGCCTCTATGCACCAGAGTCACGCAGTACTACTTTATGAAAAAAAAAATAATAATAATAATAATGCTGATAATTTTCAACTTTTGATCTTCCTCTTTTCTGTTACTCTTTAAATCTACTCTTTACCATACCTTTAGTAATAAGAGGGAAATGGGCAAGAATTGGTTTACCAATAGTGGTTTAACGATTGGAATAGACTTAGTGATCATGCAGTGAGCTCGCGGTTGTTTTAAAAGAAGGTTAGATAACTTTAGGGATGGGAATGAAAGGTGGGAAGGGACATGGAACTGCCTAGTGTAGGCCTTAGGGTATCTTGCATTCTCCTCCATTCTTATATTCTTCAATATGAAGCAACGCGCTACCTGATGATGATGATGATGATGACGATGACGATGATGATGATGGTGATGATGATGATAATGATGGTGATGATGATAGTGATAGTGAAAATGGTGATGTGATGAAAATGATGATGATGGTGATGATAATGATGATGATGACGACGACGACGACGATGATGATGATGATAATGGTGATGTGATGATGATTATTAAGATGATAATGACAATGGTGGCGGCGGCGACGACGATGATGATAATGAAAAACGACGACGATGACGAATGATGATGATGATAATGATGGTGGTGACGACGACGACGATGATGATGATGATGATGATGATGATGATGATGGTTATGATGGTGATGATGATGATGATGGTTATGGTGATGATGATGGTTATGATGATGATGATGATGATGATGATGATGATGATGATGATGATGATGATGATGATGATGATGATGATGATGATGATGATGATGATTATGATGATGATGATGATGGTTATGATGATAATGACGACGACAACGACGATGATGATTATGACGACGACGACGACAACGATGATGATTATGACGACGACGACGACGATGATGATTATGACGACGACGACGACGACGACGATGATGGTGACATCCAGAGACGCTGGGCCTCCCCTGTCTGATTCTTTTCTTCTTGAATTTGCTCTTCAATCACTCTCCCCCTCTCCTTGTTTTTTTTCTCTTCCTTATTATTTTCATCTCTAACCTTTCCTGACCTCCTTCCTCTCCTCCTCCCCCTTCCCCTCCTCTCCTCCTCCTCCCTTCCCCTCCTCTCCTCCTCCCCCGTCCCTGGATTCAAAATGGCGTATTCTCACTACTTTATTGATTTCTGTCATTCTTGGGAGCGTCTCTCAGAGCACACCCTACCTCACGCTCAACCCACTCCCTCCTCACCTCCTTCCCTCCCTTCTTCTCCTCAACCCAAGCTCTACCCCCTGGGGGCAGTGGGGGGGGGGGGGGACGGCTCTTGTCGTATGTACGCCGGAAAACCGGACGTTCATACTCGTACTAGTCTGCAATTCATATTGTGTCGTTTATGTATCTATTTATCTATTTTGTTCATTTATTTGTTTATTTATCTATTTATTTATTTATGTATTTATTCATTTATTATTTTTATTTGTTTAGTTATTCGTTTATCTCCCTAGTTATTTAGTTATTCTTTTATTCATTTATTTATTTATTCATTTATACACTTGCTCATTTTACTCATTATTAATTAATTAATTGATCTATTTTTTATATATTTCCTTGCTCGCCTGATTGTTTATTTATTTACTTCTTTTACATAAATGCTACTTTTGTTACTCACGGATGAAACAAATGATAAATGTCGCTTTGAGTTTCACTACCTGGTTACCCGGAGCCTTTCAGTGTCCTGCAGCAGTCTTGGGGACCTCCCACAGATCTCTTTAATAACAGAGTACTCTGGACCCTTGTCTGTATTATAACAAGTTACAATGATAATGATAATAATGATAACAGTAATAATGATGTTAATAATAATAATAATAATAATAATAATAATAATAATAATAATAATAATAATGATAATGATAATAATAATAATAATAATAATAATAATAATAATAATAATAATAATAATGATAATGATAATAATAATAATAATAATAATAATAATCTAAGGAGAAACAGCCGTGCATTAAATCTTGACCATACGTGAAACTGTCAACTGCTAAGATATACGGCAGTAGGGGTGCACAGACTACATAAAGAGAACGACCCTGCGCCTTGCCAAGAATGTCAACGTCCAACAAACAGAGGATTTAAAGTTGCCGGCAGAGGCAGTGTGGGTGAGACATTCTACCCTAAATCTACAACAATGCTTCCTTCCGTAGTGCAGTCAAAACATATTAATTGCAATTCTCATCGTGTTGACTGTTTCTCTATTTCTTGGCGTTAACCCGCTCTCTGCTTTTCATCTAGCTTTCGTCAAGCGATTTTTGTTAGCGAAATTAACACCCCTCTCTCTACAGCGAAAGGAATATGAATATTAATAAAATTATTACTCCGTCGATGTATGTGAATGCTTTTCTATTCGCGATAAATGGACTAGGGTTAGTTTTTAACAGGGTCGTCGACCCGTGAGACTAAAGTACGCTCCTACTGCTCACTCAAGCCAAGAGGAGAATTCTGAAAAGAAAGAAAAATTACATATCCTTTTCAGCTTTCAGATGAACAGCCATGTCATTGACCCACTGACAGAGAAGAAATTAGTTCTGCTTCTGTAATTTTGTTTTTTACTAACAAATGTGTAAGAGCAGGTGAATCATTGGAACTTATCAACCGACGTTGACTTTCGAACACTTGTATGACCTTGTAACTCGGAGACACACGCACACACCTGTACTGGCAGAGTTGCCTATGGGCTTATTTCTTTCACATTTTTATTTTCCTATTTTCCCAACTACCGCTTATTCTTCAGCGTCAAAGATAGATAGAGATGTAGATAAAATAAATCTGCAGGTTACATATGCCATGTTTATCATTGTGGTTCTCTTAGAAGAAAAAAAAGTTGTCACGCTGCCACTACTATTGACTTACGCATTTGTTTTGGCGATTGTAATTAGTCATGGGAAATCCCTCTGTCCAACAAAAATGGTTTTAATGGAAAATGGATATTCTATATTGCATATTCTATATTCAATTCACATTGGAAAAGGTTAGAAACAGTCAAGAAAATACGGTTAATATCTAAGGGAAGTTGATGATTTTTATTGTTTGGGGGAATATACTGAATAAGTTGCAAATATGATCTATATACAATCCAGCAGAATTATTTCACTTATATCACATATATTCCCCTTAAATGATTCATAATTAGTAGATATTATTACGAGCATTTACATGACGAAAGACAAAATATATACAAGACTAGCGACTTATGAACGACAGGATAATTTTTTC
>NC_134816.1:31878766-31953766 GCF_046742065.1 Oratosquilla oratoria | reverse complement strand
TGCGTTTGAAAACATTTGAAACATATTTATAATGACGGCGTGGACCCGTGATTACCCTGTACAGCGCTCCACCGACATCTTTAATGCACTACCAACAACATATCTCAGCAGAAACTTTGTTGCAAATAAGTGAGATTCTTGCCAAAATCTCTCAAAGCATCCATGGATTATACAACCAACGTAAAAACGAGTGCTCCTATTGGTTCATCATCTCCTAAAGATCCGACCGCAATGCCTCTTCTGCTTACAGGTAGAGTGCCAACGAATGTAAGCACTGTCCACTTATACAAGTCTAGGATGTTAAACAGTCTGAATAAAATGAGAATTTACACTTACTTTCAGACGACCAAAAGCTGGAAATTGTTTATGGGAGAACCGGAGAAGATCAGTTGGGATATCGTGGGACTGAGTGAAGTTCGAAGGAAGAAAATCTAGAAGACAGTTGTTACATATTCTACCACAAAGATAAGAAGTAAGAATGGTGAACGATCAAAGAGGCTGATGGTATCGCAGAGAAATTCAGTAGAGTGTCTGATAAAGTAGCTTGGATTGTGATGAGGATATGTAGAAGGTACATTGTAAAAACAATTCAGGGTTATGCTTCAATGAAATATGATTCATATTGGGTGAAATGCTTTTGGACCCACGTACACGCTTTATGGATCCACGAACAATGCTGTTGAATATCTGCGTTGGTAGTGTTACTACTATATAGTTAATATAAATATGACACTTAGAAGGTAATCTACACAGCTAGATTATATTTTAGAGGTGAGGGGAATGAACTACTTATCTACTTAATAAGCCTTGCGAGGGGAAATGATAACAAGAAACAATTTCAGTTGGGGGTTAAAAAAAATATTTGAAGATCTAAGAGGACAGCATGGAAGATGTGAGTTGTTATTTACTGAATATAGTTTGGTACAAAAACATTAGAAAAAGTAATTGGTATAATGGAAAAGAAAGACCATGTAGACTAAAAGCAAAAGGGACAAAACGGAGAGAGATGAGCTGACCAAGCTGAACAAAAGACAGAGATCAGAGAAAAGAAAGAGAATCATGGATCGTATAGAATGAACTATTCGGAAAGGTAAAAGTATGAGACTGGGCGAACATTTGACAATGTTAAATGCGGAGACAGAATGGTTAAGAAATATATAAGACCTTTACTAAGAGCATAATCCCTCAAATATAACAGCTGAGTCGGTAAATTCTGTAGACAATTGTAGTGTATTAGAAGTTGCAAATGAAGAATTAGCTTTCACTCTACAATGTCTTTCATGAAACAAGATAAAACTCCTGCTGATCGATAGATATTCTGAAAGACGCAGGGAAAGAAGTTTATAATAGAAAAAAATATATATATATATCCAGTGTATCCATCAAGAAAGCGTTTCTGAATTATGATGAAAGGATATACTGCTTTTACTAGGAGCCTAGTGATACCAGTAATCACCGACCGATTAGATTGTTATCAAATGTACAGTCATAAGCAAAAGTTTTGATCCACGCTACATTTCTCATAATTTTTTTGAGTACGTAATATTTTCCCATAGGTTATATCTAGCTTACAGTTAGGTAATTTTCTTAGTTAAAAGAAAATTCAGACAAAGCGTTTGGATGTTGTATCGTGAAAAACTCCAAGTGGGTAAACAGTTTTGCATGTGACTGTACATGAAATGTTTTCCAAATTTTGCAAATTGACTGAATAACGTTTTAGACAATCATCCACGATTTCAGGCAGGCTTTAGAAGCAGATACTTAATTATAACCGGCATTCGATGAATCAACTGATCGAGAAAACGACACAACCCAGTAAACTTGTGTTACCTCCATAGTCTTTGACTGTAGAACAGAAACAAGGCGAGAACGAACACATAGCGAGGTAAAGAACATTTATACGAAAGGTTCTGCTGGAAATAACTCTGAAAGACTGGAAGCTGGGAAGATGGGTGAGAGAACAGACTGGAATGAAAGATACTGTGGAGACGACAAAGGACTGGAAGGCATGGAATGTAGCCAGAAAGGAGGATGGAAGATGAAGCAAGCGAACTGGAAGACGCGGGATGGAAGGCGTTCAAGAGAAAGATCAAACAGAAGGTGGAGAGACGAGATAACTTAAATGTTTGGAAGAGGCCTTTGAGTGTGTGTATTTACCTAGTTGTATTTTACGGGAAGGGGAGCTAAGCTCGTAATGTCCCGTCTCCATATCTCATTTTGTCTAGCCTGTTCTTAAATTCGTGTATCGTTTTTGCACACACATTTTCATCCAACTTGTTCCATACGTCTATTATCCTGTGGGGAAAACTGTTCTTTTTCAGGTCTCTTCTATAATTGTCTTTTTTATTTTCTTTCCGTGTCCTCTTGTATTTCTTCCATCCCATTTCATTAGATCCTCTCATCAATAATTTCCATGCCTTTCATGATCCTATAAATAGTTATCAAGACTCCTTTCTCTCTTCTTTGTTCCAATATCTGTTGCTCAAGTTTAGTCAGCCTCTCCTCATATGGTAATTCTGATAGCGTTGGTGCCAACTTCGTAATTGCTCTTTGTATTCTTTCAAGTTTTGTTATACATTTTTGTATTTGGTGTGTGTGTGTGTGTGTGTGTGTGTGTGTGTGTGCGTGTGTGTATGTGTGTGTGTGTTTACCTAATTATATTTACAGTTTTAGTATACAGGGAGCTACGCTCGCGCAGTTTTCTCTTATTCTTCAATTATCAGGACTTAATTTAAGTTCATGTGTGTGTTGTTGTTGTTACTATTATTATCAACCACCGCACATACACGCACATATGCACACACACACACACACACACACATATATATATATATAAATATATATATATATATATATATATATATATATATATATATGATGAAGGTGGAAAAAGAAGTCACGGGTCTAGTTCCGAGTTCCTGAGTTTATTCCTGACCGGTTTCGCTCTGTGCTTCTTCACACATTCCTCTGAAGAAGCATAGAGCGAAACCGGTCAGAAATAAACTCAGGAACTCGGAACTAGACCCGTGACTTCTTTTTCCACCTTCATCAACTTGTCACAATATATATATATATATATATATATATATATATATACTGTATAAATATATATATATATATCTGTGTGTGTGTGTGTGTGTGTGTGTGTGTGTGTGTGTGTGTGTGTGTGTGTGTGTACCTAGTTGTATTTACGGGAAGGGAGCTATGCTCGTCACTCGTGATGTCTTTGTATCTTTCAGCATCAAGTATTTGCACACACTTGCGCGCGTGTGTTTTGTGTGTGTGCGTATGTGTGTTTGTGTATGTGTGTGTGTGTATGTGTGTGTGTGTATGTTTCCTTTGTCCACACTGCTCATGCATTTGAATGGGATAATCTATTCTGTTCAGTATTACCAAGACGATTTCAACGGTTATATCTGCGTCGTCGGTTGGCGATGGAACCAAGGAAGTATTGTGGGATGCAGAGCAATTTCCCATCAGCTTTAGGCGCGTTATGTGCAGTAGTGTGATCAAAGTTAATCCAACACTTGTTGCTCTTCTGACATATATATTTTAGTTAAAAATAGATAACCGAATAATTATAATGGTATTAGATAAATAAACAAATATATAAATATATCAGCTTTAGGTGCGTAATGTGCAGTAGTGTGATCAAAGTTAATCCAACACTTGTTGCTCTTCTGACATATATATTTCAGTTAAAAATAGATAACCGAATAATTATAATAGTAGTAGATAAATAAACAAATATATGAATTATATAAATATAGATAAAACAGTAAATTATCTCAAACATACAGTCAACTTGCCCCTATCGTTATATATGCAATGCGAAAAGAAATAAGCTATAAAAATATGATCGCGATTGTAAATTGTGCTGCATCGCCTACAAAGCGTATCACGTGGCAAGTAGCGAGTACATCACGTGGCAAGTAGCGAGTACATCACGTGGCAAGTAGCGAGTACATCACGTGGCAAGTAGCGAGTACATCACGTGGCAAGTAGCGAGTACATCACGTGGCATGAAGTCCACCTTGCTCAACTGTATCAGTAATGGGCAATATCTATCATGTGACTTGCAAATGGTATCACGTGACATACGGGGCACATATCATGTAGTATGACGTCATATGAATATCAGGTGGTGCAGGAATGGCGGTGGAAGAAGGCTGAAGGACTCGAACCCGACTCTTTTCCTGTTCTCTAGGAAGTTTGGAGGGCTTGGCGTCCGTTGGCATGAGTCATCTCATCAATATTGTTTATTTCAAAATTACAGTATAATAATTTTTCTTGTGAATAGTTAACTTGAATTTCGTTCTCAGCAATGTCTACTGCTGCTTCTCTTGACGGTTTAATCTTCAGTTTATTGAGGAAGTTCACAGCTTTGGCCACAGCCATATCTCAGCTGATAGGAGCTCCTCATTTCGTATCCATAATTTTAATATTGTTTCTGTCTCCTTTGTGTATTTGCAAGAATTATTATTGAACCCGCTGTCCTAAAGCATGCACGGAAGGATGCTGTGAATATTCATGGTTGAAGCTCTTCCACTCTTTGCATGGGTTCATAACGGGATTCGAATTTCTGCCAATCTGATACAGAGGCATCAAAGATAATATGGCGGGCTTTCTTGCCGGCAACGTCATTCTTGTCCTAATTTCACTGCTCACTTTCGTTTCACTATGATGTTTGACTTTAGTTGTTATTTGTCCTCTGCTTCCTCACCCCTTCGCAGTAAAAGGGATGATGTGATAAACCTACACCATTCACAATTGGTGGGAATGATCTGGCATGCGCAGTAATAACCCCATGTAGGACACTGGCAATAGGACTTATCGTAGCGCTTAATTCATACTCTCATATAAGAATTACGCAAGTTAATCGGTTTATTTAGTTTTAATCATACGGGCGTTTCAAGCACAACCACAGGCACTAAGCTGATATAGCATAACTCCTCGACCGCTATGCTGAACGCTCAATTTGTTGAGATGTTATTTCCAAGGTCATGATGTCATTTCGCGTAGTGTCCTCTGGTGAACTCTAATGCGAAAAGGTTGCCCATGGGTGATTTTATAAGATTGAGACAGTGTATCTAGGCCTATCTCCCTTTCTCTAAGGTTGGTCCAGTTTCAAAATGTCGTCAGCTTTTAAATATAGAGGTACTTTAGTGTATAATGTTCAAGGACATACTGAAATGAATTTGGCTCGGCTTCTCTGCAGTACTCGGAGTATCATGATGGCGTCTACTCGATACACAGATTTCAACCCTGTTTTTATAAACAACGATCTCCCTTGTTCATGAAAGAGTGGTCCAAGCGATATAAGAAAGCTGTGTGGGTGTGCGACTGAGTCACCTATCAGGTTTACAGGATGGCTTGGTTACGTGCCGGGACGATAGAGGTTGCACAGGATGCCGGTGGAGGGTACCAAGCAAGTGCGCAGCGTAGTATCAGGAAGCAACTATGCATTTGGTTTAACAAGAAAAATGACATTGGGATTGGAATAATTGATGTTAGAATTAATACCGACAACATATTCCTTATGTAGCATCACGGTGCCTTAATATTATACGATTCCTATGACAACAATGAACCGGTGAATCAGTCTATAAAGATCAGTGTTCCCATGCGCTACTTCAAGGAGCGTGGGACTGCTGTCCACGTGGTCTCGCGGCGGGAGGTTCAAATACCAATGAAATATCGCCATCTCACCAAGTTGACTCAGAATTGGCGGGAAATGTTGCTTCTGCGGTTACTTAAGCTGTTGCTACGTCCGGCCGCATTCTTTCACTTGCTTTGTGACATTATTGTCACGGAGTTACGCAAAATCGACATGCTTGGATTGTACGTACATAAATTTATAATTACTGTTCTGTAAATAGAATAAGTATGGAAATAAAATTAATTACTTTTGGGTGGAAAAGACATATCAAGTAAAATAATTGTTCTGTTGGTGTAAAATATTCAAAGTTGAGGGTTAGTACGTTCAGACTTGCTGAAACTTGAAAAGTGGATGTGCGAGTTTCGCACAAACTTCAGGGATACATAACTCCACGTGCTATGCCTTCTCTCACATGTGCAGCACATACGAACTCGAGACTCCAAATCAGATTCACAGACACCGGTTCTATGACTACCATAATTTATGTCCCATGCACCTGAATGATTATATATATATATATATATATATATATATATATATATATATATATATATATATATATATATATATATATATATATATATATATAATATATATATATATATGGAGAGAGAGACAGACAGACAGACAGTGAGAGAGAGATAGAGAGAGAGAGACAGAGAAACAAAATTCTCTCAGGGTTGGAGAGTCTCCACTCAAAGAGAGGAACGCCGAGTCACTTAAGTTCTTCACTTCTTTAGCTCCTTTGAGGCCAGCCTCTTAAGATCTCTTTTAAAACCACTATGACTACGTCTTTTCTTACATCGCACCACTATATCCCTTTGAGTGGGAATATGCGTGTTTTTCTCCCGCGTGTGAGTCAGGATAAAGAGAATATTTTCGCATGGCTATACATAATACACTGAGGAAATTAAGAAAATTTACACTACAAACGCATTCAAATTCAAGTGCAGGTTTGAAATAACCGTAGTTTGATTAATATGTAATAAATAGTATATTTAACTGGGCAATTGTGATTATATTTCATATTTCTTTTCAAGTAACTCATTTATATTTTTCTTTTTTACAAGATGCTGCCTTTCTCCAACTATAATCATGGCTACGCCCTTGGCTTCGTACGCCTACGTTAAGTAAGGAGGCAATAGCCTCCTTTCAGCTCACTGCTACCCGTCTCACCGCTTCCACATACTTCCCTAACGTTGTTACCTTTTGCAGCAACAAAGGAGTTCAATATGCAAGTATTGCACTTGAATTCTTTCCGTACAGTAAAGTCCTCCAAGTTCGAATCCCTGACTCGACTTCGGAAACATTTCATTAACATAATTTGGTTTAACCAAACATTCGTTAGCGTACTGTCAAAAATAGTCATGGCACGTGGAATGTTTAGAGAGAAAAACAACAACAATAATGCCAAAATATCGTAAAAAAAAAAAAAAAGTAATCTGCAGTGCAGTGAGGAAGGATCTGAAGTATTTGTAGCTGACGGAGGGACCTAATTAGGAATGAATTTTAAATTTGCGAGGCCAGTACGAGCATCAACCCTGGCATTTCACTTTTTTTCTTCGTGTGAGAGTTGCTGGACTACATGGCTGGCGGGACAGGGTGGGTGAAACTATGAAGAAAATGCAGAACAGCGAATCCAGGAGAATAAAAGGTTAAAAAAAAAAAAAAAAAAAAGTCTATGCCATTTTCATAGCAAACGTATGATTTTTTTTTTTATAAGTTTTTTCGTTTATTGAAAAATACGCCAATAAAAACTTCGTGAACTTGTAACACTCAATTTGTCGAACAACTATTTGGGTGATCCTGACAATTTGTCTTACTTGTAAAGACATTGAAAGGTGTGTGTGTTTGTGCGTGTGTGTGTGTGTATCTGTGTGTGTGCGTGTATATGTCTGTGTGGGCAGGAATACATAATCACATTTCAGCCAGTGTCGTGTAGTTGAATACATAAACTATTTTTTCTTTTCTGATCGTGCAGTAAATCAACGACAGGAACAGATTTATATTAGAATGGTGATAGAATCAACCAAACCGGGTAATGTTTGTTGATATTTTGTGTGTGATTCGCAGGATTCGAACGAATAATTATCATTTGGCATACTTAGACATGCTCAGAATACTCAGTGATTCTCATCCTGGGGACCATTGGTGTGTGGGGTTGGGGAGGGGTTATGCCCTGCTGTTGCCAGTTATACATTTCTGTATAATGTGAGGAATCTGATTGTTAAAAAAAAAAGTCCTGACAGAAAATAATTATGATTGTCAACTTTTCAATAAAACAAAAAGTTTCTCTTCATCAACATTTTAGTGTTATTATATTTTTCTTACTTTTTTGGCGGGGTGAAATTTCGGAGAAAAAAAAAATGAAGGTGGCCATACGAGTATTGAGAATTCATGAAGGGGGGATTGGAATGATAAAGGCTGAGAGCCACTGAGGTAAATTGTGTTTTGCCAAATCCAAGGACCTGAGAGAAATTGGCGAAATGGGAAGTCATTGAGAATGGTATCCCGGGTGAAGGGTTTTGACCTTCCAAACCTTTTGAAGCAGGGGAAAATATTGCTCTGATTATATCCTTGTTGCGGGAACATCGTTTTTATACATTTTCAAAAAAGACAGGTTGCTGTCCTCCCATCTAGTTGTGGATTTGATAAAAAATACTATGTAGTCAGACTTTGTCGTTAATTCATTATTTGGTCATTTTTACTTTCTAGATATACACGAAAGATTATATCTCTACACCAGCACTCTTGCATGGTGATTCTGCAAAATGGCTATCTTCGCCCAAAGCTTGCTATTTGCAATAAAACATTTTTTCGAACATTATCAGGCTCTATTGCAGCAGTATCCTGTTTTGAAAATAAAAAATAATTGTTATCTAACTTATGGAAAGATATATAACTTTGAAATTATACAATAAATACATAAACAAAATTTTAGTGCACGATAATTCCAATTTTACGGATGATTATCTGAGTCCTTATCTGGTATGTTTAATACTCTCAGGCTGTATTACAGTAATACAGAATTTCAAAAAAGCTGAAAAATAATGGTGTTATATAGTCTATAAGAAGAAATATGACTTTTAACTTATACATAAAAAATATATAAAGCTCTAGGGCTGCAACGATAAGGCAATCCCTGGCGTCAGTTTGGGCTGAAGAGGGTTGGAAAGTCTTTTCACTTTTCAGTAATGTCCAGGCAACTCATGAAGGCGTGACGAGTTGGTCTTCACTCAGGTTCCTCGGACAGAGGATTCCAAGTGTTAACTACTCTCAAACTGAAGAAGTTCCCTTGTGTGTCTTTGCTTATTTAGTTTGAGACAGTGATCCCCTAAAGTCTTTTGGTGTTCCTGACGTCAACTCGAGCCACTGTAGCACCCATTCAGATACTTGTAGACCTCTACCATATCCCCTCAGCGTCTTCAGCGTTCCGGTGATGGTAGTTGTATTTTAGTCTTTCCGAGTAGGGGTATCCTTTAGTGGGGCCAGGATTTCAGTGGCTCTCCCTTGTATCGCCCCAACGTACGGTCAGTCAAAGCATGGGTTGGATTCCGAGTTTAGGGATGGATTTGGGTTGGAATCTAAGCCTAGGGATGCCAAACGCAATACCATTGTAGTCCACATCTCGGAGAAGATATGAGGAAAAGGAGCTTAAGATATATATATTAAGAGTATTCATATGTACGACATATTAATGTATATATATATATATATATATATATATATATATATATATATATATATATATAATTCAGTAATAAGAAATAAATCATTCAATAGCATAATATTATCTTGAAATAGAAAAAATATTTAATTCATATTGTGGCAATAATAAAAAAGTGTCGTTTGAATACTGTTGTGTGTAAACATTGGTAATTTTTCTTACGCACGAAAACTCTTCTCACCATTTAGTTGATATCTTCATTTTTCGCCGTGATGAAGTGGAATACTGAAGTTGATAATTATTTCAGACAAATTATTTGAATGATGGAGAACATAAACACAGGGAGCTTAAACACTAGCGTTTCGTTAGAGTGTTTAGGGTTCCGTAGCTTCCCCTGTGTTTATGTTCTCCATCATTCAAATACTACTGAAGTTATTCATGCTCCAATAGACAAGATACGACCACAAGAGGCGCTTTGGGATGTGAGGCATTCCGACTATATTAAGAAATAGTAATAATACAATCTCTCTCTCTCTCTCTCACTGAATCAGCCCTTCAATTACTATTTTCTATAGATGACATATATCTTCTGCTTATTGCTCAATGATATGTGTGTGTGTGTGCATGTGTATGTGTGTTTATCTATTTGTATTTGCCTAGTTGTATCTTACGGGAAGGGGAGCTACGTTCGTTCTTTGTATCTCGCAGTTTAGTTTGCTCTTAAATTCGTGTATAGTTTTTGCACACACTATTGTTTCGTCCATTTTGTTCCAGACATCCACCATTCTGTGGAAAGCTGTTTTTAGGTCTCGTCTATCACTTTCCTTTTTTGAGTTTTTTTTTCATATCCCCTTGTATTTCTCTTGTCCCAATATAATAAGTCTTCTATATCAAGGATTTCCACGCCTTTCATGTTTCTATAGATGATTAGCAAGTCCCCTCTTTCTCTTCTTTGTCCCAGAGTCGGTAAATTCAGTTTTGACAATCTCTCCTCATATGACTGTTTTGAAAGTGTGTTGGGGCCATCTTTGTAGTTGCTCTCTGGATTCTTTCAAAATCTTTTATATTATTTTTGGTGCTGGGTGAACATAGCGTCGTAGCATACTTCAGTCTAGGCCTTATTAGTGTGACTAGTATTTTCTTCACCATTTCTTCGTGCATGTTTTGCGTATAATATATGCACAAACTGTAAAATATGCATTTTAGAGAGATCGCGAGTCGTTGAGAGTTATTTGGGATAAAATATTTAAGACAGTGGGATAGGCATTGGCTCTGCCAATGAGATTCTTCACTATGGATAGAGAATGGGCTTGCTGTATCTCCTTTTACGTGATCGGTGGGGATTTCTCTACTTCCGCTGCAAGAACACCAACAGAACAATCACGAACACTCCTCTTAAAATAAACAACACAAAATGAAAGACCATGACTGTGTGCTGGGTAGCACACTGGATAGTGACCTTACCTAGATCCTACTCTTCCGCAGACAGGGAGCGAGGGCTAAGGCTGTGTTGGGAAGGTTACAGCGCTTCAAAACCGCAACACTGTCCACCAAACGTCGATTGTACCTAGCCGCGCGTATTTACAACGTATCCTTTTACCAATGTTGACTGATCGTGACCAGTCATGCCGGAACGTGCTGGGTTCTGTCTAAGTACCCCAGACATGAGTCCGTCTGTATCCAGCGGCAAGCGTGAGGAAAGGTAGCAGATTCTCAGCAGATGTGCTATGGCTGGCCGGGTTCAGTCCTCGCTGGTTACACATTTACTTTTATATATTTGTATACATGATGAATACATATTTAATATATATTCACATCTCAACTGAATTTATATACTATTACCTCATCTCGTCGGCAAAATGGTTCCACTACTTCAGGAAGTCTGTTTCGTCGGCTGGAACCAAGATATGTCTCGCCTCTTATATATCCAGTTGAATGTACACCCGCATAGAGGAAACAACCCTCTATGCATAGCATACACACACGAGCATATCGCAAACAAAAACACGACTACACGCACAAACATCTATGTAAGCTTTTTCTTCATATGGAATTAATTTAATTTCTAACTTTCCTGCTGCATCTTTTCATTTCAGTTTACCTACCTCTAAAAGTCTTTAAAATTTTCTGTCTGTCCCTACGACTAAGCTTCCTACTCAGTTAGTTAGTTAAGGTTTATTCAACAAAATAAAATACAATTTATACACACATATATACAAAATTGCTTGTTGAAAAGGAAGAGCGTGAAGCAAAGCTTATGGGGGAATTGCTCTCCCTTTAAGGAAAGAATTATTTTTATTTTATTTATTTGTTCTTGTTACATGTTAGTATGATACATACATATATTAAGCTTCCTACTCCTTTTCTAACTATGTTGGTTGAGGTTATTGTTGAATAGATATCCCAAAAGCAGCCTCACAGTTACAGATATTGATTCCAGTCTCCAACGCCAAGTGTCCTGCCCATCCCTCATGAGTCACGACATCACGCAATAAATACTCCTAAAAATTCGCCTGGTGGCAATACCCCTCTTTCATACACAACTATCTTTTCATTTCCATACAAACATCTCTTTCCCTCCTACAACTACCGATCCCGATGAGAGGGTGGTCTATCCTAGGTAGTCCATAGTCCACTTATTGTTAGATGAACGAATGCAAAAGTTGGACTGCAAGCTTATCCCCGACTAATGTAACAGTTGTAGCTGCCAGGAAGTGGGTCCATATCTTAGTAGGGGTCTTACTAAAATGTATAATTGTGCGAAAGTCGCTTCAGTTGAGTGATCCAAGGAACGTCGTATAATGACCAGTATCTTATTGGCTTTTGCCGTGGATTATTGTATGAATTGCTTGAATCACAAGTACTCGAACTGCTACCGCCGTCAATGAGGTCAGGCGTCACTGAGGTCACGGTACATAAGCACTGATGACAGAAGGGGAAAGCATGCCATTTATCATTTTCGAAATTAGTTTCGTGCTGCGGTGATTCGATTTGTTACCGTTCCTCGCCGATGCTATACACGGTAAAATAAATTACCATGAATGTTCCCATATACTAGGAAAAACATAAATAATTGAGTAATAAAAAACGTTACTGTCATGAGTGACAGTGCCCTGAACGACGGCAGAGCACTTCGAACCTAATGTTTATCTTCTGTATATTACAACTCCTGCCAGGCCCTTCTCAGCTTTATGTCAGATATTTGCTATTTTTTGCTTCGCACATGTAATTCATCAGTGTCTTAGATCACGTGTTGGCCTCGTAATCGATAGCTATTGCCTACACGAATGAGAGCTCAGGGCTTATATATGCCTGATATATGGGTAATGCACCTTACAAAAAATAAATAAATAAATAAATAAAATTCTTGCCCATGGTAGATGGAGTACCAGCTTATGGTGCAGCGATATTGAAATTATTTCAGCCTTTAGTGGGAATCGTACTCGGACCGCTGAATTAGGGTTGCGAACGGTACCGCTTCGCCGTGGAGCCGTGATACAAAATTTGTGATAAACCATTTCTGATTTCGTACTTTGTATTTTGAGAACACAACATTTTCGGGTATTGAACTTAACCATCTTTTTTCAACCTGTCACTCTGCAGGTTTTCAGTTTATCCATCTGGCACATATCCTAGATCAGCGAATACTCTAATATTTGTGAGCAAGTCATTTACGAATATAGTGAAAAGTAGAGGCCCTTGAGGGATATTACTTTAGCTTCACTAGATGAGCCCCATTAACTGAGGCTCCTTGATGTCTTTCTCTATGAAAACAGTTCATCTCAGTGTCTATTTCATTCCATCAATCTCCAGTTTGAGAAGCATCTTGGATGGGGTACAGTGTCAAAATATTTCTAGAAATCCATATAAACAACATCGATTCTCCTTTGTTTATGTCGTCTGCCCGCTCTCCCATGAACGCAACTGTGTTGCATGACCTCCCTGCCACAAATCCATCATATGATATTTCTTACTTCTTAGTTGTCCTGGTTGTCTTCTTCATACACTTACAGACTATGCTAGTGAGGCTAATTAGTCGATAGTTACTTCTCTTAGATCGACTTACCTTCTTGAAAATCGGGATAACTATGCTTGACGTCAGTCATCTGATATTTCGCTTGAATGTAGTGGTAGTCTGAAGACGTAATTCATGTGAGACAATTCGTATGACATTCTGATTATTCTCTTTAGTTTAATAATAATAATAATAATAATAATAATAATAATAATAATAATAATAATAATAATAATAATAATAATAATAATAATAATAATAATAATCATGATAATAATAATAATAACAACAATGATAATAACAACAACAACAATAATGATAATAATAATGATAATAATAATAATAGTAATAATGATAATAATAATAATAATGATAATAATAATAATAATAATAATAATAATAATAATAATAATAATAATAATAATAATAATAAAAATGATAGTAATAATAATAATAATAATACCTTACAAGGGAGGTAGCCAAAAAGAAAAAGGCATAAAAACCATTCCCACCTATTCCATCGCTAATACACTCCATTCCCCTCCACCCTCTACCCTCCCTCTTATCTTGGCACCTCCTGGATGACGGGTCATCCCTGCATCTTGTCCACTGCCTTGGGTCAGAGGCAGTGTCGCAAGTCACAGTACACCCACAGCAAGGCCGCTTCATTAAATCAGCGACCCCCCCCCCTCCCCGTCCCCTCATGCAGAAAATGAGAAGACAGAGAGAAATACCTTCGGGCTGCGTCAACTTTTTCTCACACATACTACCTCACTCCCCATCCCCCCATCCAATCCACCTCATGCATCACAACATCATCCATATACAACCATTCTCCATTCACCCCTGTCTTTTGTCCTCTCCCGTCCTTCCTCAACAGACATTTCCCTCTTCCCCAAAGCCCCTTTCACCCCATCCATCCATCTCATCCTAGGTCGCCCCCTCATGTTCACTCCTTCCACATCTGCCTCTTTTACTAGTCTTTCTTCACTCATTTTTCCATGTGTCCAAACTATCCCAATACTCTTTCATCCACCCTATCTCCCAACTCTCTTACCACCCCCGTTCTCCTCCTCATTTCTCACTCTATCCAGCCTAGTAACCCCCATCATACTTCTCAGACACCTCATCTCAAACACATTCAAACTCCTCTCTTCCTCTCTTATGTTCCATGTTTCTGCCCCATATAGTGCTGTTGGCACAATCACTCCTTCATACAATCTCTTCTTAGGATCCATTCCCAAATGTCTATTCCTCATTACACTTTTTAATTCACCAAGGCATTTACTCGCTTCTCTCAATCTACATTCTACCTCAACCTCCACTCCACCCTTTCCTGCCACATTCGCACCCAAGTATCTAAAACTATCCACTTCCTCTAGTCGCTCTGCCCTAATGCTCACTTCCAGTCTGCTGCCTCTTTCACCCCTTGTACATCTCATCACCTTACTTTTATCCACATTTATCTTCAACTTTCTTCTTTCACACACTCTCCCAAACTCTGTCACCAAGTTCCTCAATCCCTCCTCTGATCCTGCTACAAGCGCAGTGTCGTCCGCAAACAACAACTGGCTCACCTCCCACTTTTCTCCATTTTCTTTAAAAATCTCCAATTCCTGACCCACCATCAATACATTTACCTCTCGCACCACCCCATCCATGTATAAGTTGAACAGCCAGGGCGACATAACACATCCCTGGCGAAGTCCCACCTTTACCTCGAACCACTCACTCTCTCCATTTCTAATCCTGTCACATGCTCTACTACTCACGTAAAAAACCTTGACAGCTCCTAGAAACTTTCCTCCTATCCCGTATATCTGCAAAACCTCCCATAGTGCCTTCCTGTCTACCCTATCATAAGCCTTTTCCAGATTCATAAAAGCCCAAAAATCATCCTTCCCCTTTCCTATAGCTTTCTCACATATCAGTCTTACCACAAAAATCTAATCTACACAACCTCTACCTGTCCTAAATCCACACTGTTCCTCACCAATTACTCCCTCTGTTCTTCTCCTAATCCTCTCAATCAAGATCCTCTCATAAGCCTTCCCAACTACACTTAACAAGCTAATCCCTCTGAAACTACTACTCACACTTGTCCCCTTTTCCCTTGTAATAATGATATTAATAATAATGATAATAATAATAATAATAATAATAATAATAATAATAATAATAATAATAATAATAATAATAATAATAATAATAATAATAATAATAATAATAATAATAATAATAATAATGATAATAATAATAATAATAATAACAACAACAACAATTATAATAATGACAATAATAATTTATCTAAATAAAGGATTTTCCAAATTATAAATTAGGTAGCCAAGTCAAAAGGTTCGTACCTACTCCCATCCACCACCTTTTTCTCATGCTCATCTTAGCTCCTCGTGGATGAAGGATCATTCCTGTTCCCTGCCCACTGCCCTGGGTCAGACACAATACAGCAAGATACAAAAATGCCGCTTCATTTAATCGGCGACCCCATCCTCTTCTTTCATCAGCCCTCTTCTACCCTCGCTCTCCTTTTCACATCATTTCTCCACTATCCATCGTTGTAACCCTCACCATACTTCTTCAGACACTATATCTCAAACACATTTAAACTTCTTCCTGCCCCACCTAAATTCCAACTCTTCGATCCATACATTGCCGTAAGTACAATTACCCCTTCTTTGAAATAATTCTGAGATGTCTACTTCTCATGACACTTCTCATGCTTTATTAGAGAGCATGTGTTGAACAAGTGGATGTTAGAAAAAGTATACTTCTAACCAATTAAAGTTCTGTATTGTAACATATATTTGGATAACCGATAGATGGAAAAGGATTTATTGAAATATATTGAAATAACCTTGTTGGCAGAACCATTTTTTTTGTTCATCTGACATCAGATTAATTTCTGACAGTTGAAAAATAGATATATATATATTTTTAGTAATGAATGTCATGGTCATATTTAATTCATACTGCTTTCAGGTTGTAAATGGAAGTGATCTAGCACATTTTCGTTCATTTATGGATTATTTTGTTAATGTTGTTATTGAATATATACATACATGTACATGCCAAGCATTGTTAAGAAAACATGATAAAGTACTTTAGTTTTAATATTCTAAGTGTATGCCATCTAATCTCTATGTGGTACTTTTGGATATGATATATATTTTTTTTTTCGAGGCCAGACAATGCTTTCGAACACCGGCCATCCTCTATTGTGTTTGTTTGTGACTGTATCACAACAAGACGGGGTTGAGTAGTGCGATTCACTTGTCAAAAGTAAGTACTAAAATAACATATAAAAATTTGTTAGATAAGTATATACTGATGTAGGCCAGTAAGAAGCTATTGGTGTTGTAATAGGAGAAACGACGGGTGATGATATTTATCTGTATATATATCTGGGGAATCGGTTTTGGTTACATATCGTATGACAATTCGTTCCCCTTTGCTTGAGGTATACCGGTATAGGCTATGGTAACTTTGCCCTCTCGTCCCAAATAGAAAATTAACAAATACATATAAGAAAAGAAAGCGTGGTAGAAAATATGGGACTCTGGTGGGTTTACAGGCAACATGCTTCTTAAGTTCATGTGGAAATAATTTTGGGTTCAATTCCAGTATGAACTATGATCATATGATGATGTATCATGCAAACACATTTTTCACTTTTTCTTTTTTGTATTCAAAAGATTGTCTTTTCTATCGAATGGTTAGGTTAGATTAGGTTATATTTGGTTAGGAGCTATTGGACAATGAAAATTTCATACTTAATATCTGTGTTTGCATGATTGTAGAATCATAAGAATGACAGCATATCTAGCTAGGTCAATATGAAAATGGAATTCCTGATATTTGAGCTGAAGTAGTTCTCATGGGATGGAAAAAGTAGCTCTCGAGATATTGCATTTTGAATGGAATTAAATCGGGCCAATTTTTCGAGGAAATCGGGCCGAAACGTGCGGTCTGACTGATCGCCGATCAAACGTAAACAATGACGGTTTTTACTGACAGGCACAATTTTATATAAAAAATTAGCATATGGTTGCATTATTTGACCTATTTTCTATAAGATGTGTGATTTCCATGTAATTTGATCATATAATTACGTTTTTATCCTCTGCAAAATTACCCACCACAGCTACGAATTCCGTAAAATTACATGAAAATCACACATTTTAAAGAAAATAATTTGAATAATTCAATTATATGCAAGGTATTACGCTAATAACCCAATAGTAACAAACTTAATAGTGTAGTTTGATCCATACCACCAGTGATCATAGATAGCGGGCAGGACGAATCGTAGCTGTGGTCCGTAATATTACGGAGGATGAAAACGTAACTTCTCTTCGATCAAATTACATGAAAATCACACATTTTAAAGGAAATATTTAAAATAATTCAACTATAAGTCTATTACACTAATAACATAATAGTAAGAAACTTAATAGAGTGAAGTTTGGTCCATATCACCAGTGATAGATAAGATGGCGGGATGGATGTTGATGTTGTTATCCGATAATCCGACTCGATAGAAAAAAAACTAATTTAAACAACTAATTTCTCAGCTCTACCGTAACATACTGACTTTATTTTGGTATTAGAATAATCCACGATACTAGTAGTTTTGGTTCATTATGGTCAGTTGCCCGCACGATAAATTTGTTAGCTCATTTTTTACGTTGAAACATATACCAATTTTTGATCTACTGCTGAATGCAGGCCGCCATGTTTATCTAATGTTTTTATTGACCGACATGTAACTGATGATGTGAATGTTTGAAATTTATTACGATCGTAGTAAATACACTCACACAACATTTTTATTAATTAAATTTCCCGCGGTATGTAAATTTGGCCGTTTGAACGGCGTGCGCATAAAATGACGCGCTATTGTGCTCGTCATCGATGGTGGCGCCTCTGGTGGTGTTTGACCTACCTAGCATATCCTGATATTGTCCTTAATTATTATTATTGGATTATTAGTATGTTCATAGCAGCATTACTTTGTGGCAAGGTAAAGTATTTGATTGGGCAGAATGGTCTGAGGGACATAAGGAGGGGGAAATCACATATATAACAATATCAGGAAAGACCTGCCGGAAATTTTAAATAGTGACTAGTCTTTGGGATGTATTGCATCTGTAGACATGCAATTTTATCAAAATGTGGCTCTAGTAATCTTCAGTATAAGCAAAATTTACAAATTTTTGATGGTAGTAATATCTGAAAACATGACATAAAGAATTGTAAGAACATAAGAATGGAAGAGATTGCAAGAGACCATAAGGCCCACACTAGGCAGTTCCATATCCCTTACCACCTGTCATCCCTATCCATAAGTTACCTAGTCTCCTCTCAAAACAGCCAATTGTTTCAGTGCTCGCTACATAGTTACAAAGTCAAATCCATTTGTTAACATCCGTGTTTATTGACCAGTTCTTGCTTATTTCTTTCGTAGGAAACAAAGGTAGTGATAAAGGTTATATGCCAGAATATATCATGTGATCTATCCAAGTTGTGGTTGTGCATGTACAGGCACAGATACAAGGAACCCCCCCCCCCCCCCCCAACGCCCCGAGTATGGTACACTCATCTCGAGTTTGATTCTCCTTGGATAAATTTTTTTTAGTGCGAATTTATTTGTATTTTATTTGTGAATTATATATGATTTTACATACAATTACGAGCAAAACAGACTTAGGTTTCTGGACCAATCTCCAAGCAAACAGCATTATTCTTGGGGTTATAATATCAGTGTGTTTCAAGTATCGGTTATCGCTTATCGGTTTGCCCCCCCCCCCCTAACATTCCTGGATCTGTGCCTGTGCATGTATACCCCTTTACCTTCATCAGATGCAGCCCTGAGGGGCTGATACTCAGTCCCTGGACTAGGTCCAGGATATCTTTTTTAACTTCAGCTCTGTTTCTTTTATACTTTCATACAGAGAGGTTCTATTTTTATTTGGTGACATAGAAACAGTCCAACATCAATATAACACAGGCAACAGGCAAAAGGTTCTTCACAGAGATCTGTGGGAAGGTGCAAGGGCCTTTTGCCGTTTGCTGTGCTAGAGGTTTTCCACTTAGTGTAACTCGAGGCAACATTTTTATATTTCAAACCACTGGTTATTTTAATGTGATTTTATAGTGTGCTTGAGAGTTCTAGCTGTGCATGTGCATTACTAGTTTTGTTAACAGCTAAGTTGAATAGAAATATTTGCCTTTGAGAAGAGTGCCTGATAGTTTACAGTTTGACTAGAGATCTTGTTTACATTGTATATTTATGTAAGGAGATACAGAAATGATTTATTCATATAATACACAGTCATATCTAATAGACGCTATTTCAGCTTACCGTAGCCACAGACCAGTCTTTTTTTCACCAAACAATGATCATTGTCTGTCAGTAGATGTTAGTGTCATGTTGCAGTTGTGATTACACAAAGGTTTTTCCTATTTTAGAACTGTGTGGGTGGATTAGAGCCAGTGGGGTCGTCCCCACACAGAGTGAAAGATGTAAACAAGGTTGAGAGGATACAGAAGGCAGCAATCAAACTGGTTGAGAGGAGACTAAAGTCATTCAATTACCAATATTGAAAGATAGAAAAGAAGAGATGACTTGGTTACTGCATTGAGGTTGCTAAAGAGGGAAGGTTACATTGACAGAAGAGATCTCCTGATTAAGAATTGGAACACTGTAAGAGAATGGTTCTTAAACTGGGGTACCTGTACAAAGGGGTACGAGACCTTAAACCTGGGGGTACGAGGCATGATAGCCAGTGGAATGGTACTGTATATTTACCATGAGAAAGCATAATGTGCATTCATACTAAATGACATTTTTATTTTGAAATAAGAAAGTACCTTTGTTCAGTAATTGAATATAATAATTTCTCAGTGAGGTTTGTATCACTAATCCTTTTCATATGTTTGGATTGTATTTATATTGAATGGGGGTACGAGAAGATTTTCTGAGATACCAAGGGGTTTAGGCACTGAACAAGGTTAGGAACCACTGCTCCAAGAGGTCATGAAAACAGAGAGACTAAATGTCTAAAGAATGTAAACAAAAATAGATTTTCTATACAGGTGCATAAATATGGAGGCACTATGATAAGTTGAAGAATGTGGATAAAGAAGACATAGGTCTTTGTATTTACCTAGTAATATATGGGTGGGGAGCTATGCTCGTGGTGACCCGTCTTTGTATCTCTCCACATCAAGTTTTATCTTAAAATCTTGTATAGTGTTTGCACATACTGTTTTGTTGTCTAATTTGTTCCATGTATTTATTGCTCTGTGTGGGAAACTGTTCCTTTTCAAGTTTTTTCTATAACTATCCTTTTTCAATTTTTTCCGTGTCCTCTCGTTTTACTGTTTTCCCACACTAACAGGTCGTTCCTGTCTAAAACTTCCATTCCTTTCATTATTCTGTAGATAGTCAGCAAATCTCCTCTTTCTCTTCTTTGTTCCAGAGTTGGTAGGTTCAATTTGGATAGTCTTTGCTCATATGTTAGTTCAGCGAGTGTCGGTGCTAGTTTGGTTGTTGCTCTTTGTAATCTTTCTAGTTTCTTAATATTCTTTTTGGTACTGGGTGTCCAAAGTGATGCTGCGTACTCAAGTTTTGGTCTTATTAGTGTAGTTAGTATTTTCTTTATCATTTCTTCGTCCATATAAGCAAATGCCACTTTGATTGCTCTCAATAAGCTGTAGGTCTCTCCGAATATTTTATTTATATGCTTATCTGGTTTCATGTCCTTTCCAATCATCACTCCAAGATCTTTTTCATAGTTTTATTTATTTTTTCTTCCCCAATTCTGTAATCTTTTGATATTCTGTTTTTACTCTTTCCAAATTCCATTATACTGCATTTCTTAATATTGAATTTTACTTCCCACTTTTGAGTCCAATTCCATATTGTGTCCAAATCTTGTTGCAATGAGTTGCAGTCCTCTTCCGTTTTTACTTTCTTAAGTAATTTTGCATCATCTGCAAAAAAATTTATATAGCATTCCACTCCCTCATTCATGTCATTAACATATACGGCGAACATGATTGGGACACCGCTTTTTACTTCTTCTCAGTTGGAGAATTTTTCTCTAATTACAACTCTCATTTTCCTTCCAATCAAGAAGTCTTTCATCCATTCCAATAATTTTCCTCTGATGCCACCTTTTGACTCTATCTTATTTATTAGTTTCATATGAGGTACTTTTTCGAATGTCTTTTGCAGGTCCAGAAAAGCACAGTCTGCCCATCCATCTCTTTCTTGTATTGTGTCTACTAATCTTGAGTAAAAGCAGATTAGATTTGTTGTACAGGATCTCCCTTGTCTAAATCCAAATTGATTTGGGTTCAGTATAGATTTTTCTTCCAGGTATTTAACCCATCTGTTTTTGACCACTCTTTAAAAAAAATTTGCTATTGTGCTTGTTAGTGAGACTGGTCTGTAGTTAGATGGATCTTCCTTATCACCTCCCTTATAAATTGGTACAATGTTTGCTTTTTTCCAGTCCAATGGTACTTTTCCTTCTTTAAGTGAGGATTTAATTATATTGTATATTTTATCAGTTAATTGTGTTTATGCCTGACTGTTTTTGCACTGATCTTCAGATGAAGAATATTGATGTGGAATCTACCTTTTTCTGGTGCATAGATTTGTACATGTGGTATCTTGGGTGGTATAGCTCAAGCTATATGTGAACTTAAATCTAAGTATGATGATTAGAGGATAATGAGATATAGCCCTAATTGGAACTGTACATGGATTTGAAGTTAGGTACACATTGGAGAGTTTGAGAGAGGAAGACACAACCATTTCTCCTGATCTTTGTACTACAATTAGGTAAACACACACACAAACTCATCCAGAACAATGAAATTAGCAAATAGTGAACATTACAAGAATGTATGGATAAAAAAAGAAATGAGTGAAGAAGAAAAAGAAAAAGAACTTAGAAACGAAGCAAATCAAAAAAATGAAAAAAGAACTGAATCTGAAAAAAAAATTGGAGAGTGGTAGACCTGAGGCTGAGAAAATGGTATGCAAAGAAGACAGAAAAAGACGAGGAGAAAAGAAATTAGAAATAGCTTAATCCAATATAGATGGAATAACTTTAGGAATGAATGAGTTAGATGATTATCTGGCCATAGAAAAACCAGACATAATGGGAATAGTGGAAACAAAATTAAAGTGTACTCCACCACCCAATACTGTGGGACAAGGTTTGTACAACTGCAGGACAAATGATAGAAAGGATAAACAGGGTGGTGGAGTATTAATTTTGACTAATAAAGATTTAAATGTAACAAAAATAACTGAAGGAGAAAATAATGTAGAATCAATTACGGTACAAGTTGAAAGCAAACACATGATAAGTAGAAAATTTGTAGTGGTGTATGTGCCCCCAAAACAAAGTCCTGGACAGAAAGTGATCATTCTAAAATATTAGAAGATACAAAATATGAATTAACTAATATACTGAAGGACAGAGGAAATACAGTAATTATGGGTAACTTTAATTCAAAAGAAATATGTTCTGAGAAAATGACCATGAAGGGCGGAGAGGATCTCTGGGGCAACATCCTGCTCAACTTGACCATCGAATACACAATAACTCAGTGGATAAAGGAAAATACCAAATACAGAAGAGATAGAAAAACCATCAAGGCTGGATTTAATACTTACGACAGAGCCTGAAATTGTTGATAAAATTGATTACAAAACTCCGATAGGAAAGAGTGACCATGTACTAATAGAATTTGAGTTGAAAGAGCAAATAGATCAAAGCAGAAATGATAAACATAGAATAGGAAGACTAATGTACAATAAAACAAATTTTGAGAAACTAAATTTTTTTTTTCGCAATGCGAACTGGGAAAAATTCTCAAATGAAGAAACAGGGATGGAAGAGAAATGGAATATACTAAAAGAAATTTATAATGAGGGAGTGAATAAATATGTACCACAAAAAAATGGAAAGAACACACGTAAAAAGCTGGTACAACAAAAGGTGTAGTGAGGCTAAGGATAAAAGAGACAAAGCTTGGAAGAAATGGAAAAGAGACAAGAAAACAAGCAAATGGCTATTGTACATCAAACTAAAAAATGATTATGTAAAAATACGCAGAGATGAAAAGAGAAACTATGAAAAGAAATGATAGAAAAATGCAAGGAAGAACCCAAACTATTTTACAGGTATGTAAATGGCAAACTGAAGAACAAACAAGAAATAGAAAAGCTGCACCTAGGTAAATATGAATATACAGAAGAACTGGAAATGGCTTAAATTATGAACAACCACTTCAAATCAGTATTCACAATAGAAAACTCACCTAACTGTGAGGAAATAGAGAGATATCCCCCCCCCAGTGAAAGAAATAATTGTAACACAGAAGGAAATCAGCGACCAAATCAAAACCCTTGACATCAGAAAATCACATGGTCCAGATGGAATTGCAAATTGGATACTGAAAGACTGCATAGAGGAATTAACAGATAAAATATGCAATATAATCAAATTCTCACTTATAGAAGGAAAAGTGCTACAGGACTGGAAGAATGCAAACATTGTACCAATTTATAAGGGAGAAAACAAGGAAGACCCATCAAATTACAGACAGGGCTCCCTGACAAGCACAGTAGAAAAAAATTGCGAAAAGGTCAAAAATAGATGGGTTAAACATTTGGAAGAAAAAACTATACTGAATCCAAATCAATTTGGATTCAGACAAGGAAGATCATGTACAGCAAACTTGATCTGCTTCTACTCAAGATTAATAGACATAATACAAGAGAGAGATGGTTGGGCAGACTGTGCCTTTCTGGACCTACAAAAGGTATTTGATAAGGTACCACACAATAAACTAATAAGGAAGATAGAATCAATAGGTGGCATCAGAGGAAAATTATTGGAATGGATGAAAAACTTCCTGACTGGGAGGAAAATGAGAGTAGTAATTAGAGATAAATTCTCAAATTAGGAAGAAATGAAAAGTGGTGTCCCACAGGGATCAGTACTGGCCCCAATCATGTTTGCCATATATATAAGTGACATGGATGAAGGAATAGAGTGTTATATGAATTTCTTTGCAGACGATGCAAAAATACTAAAGAAGTAAAAACGGAGGAGGATTACAACTCGTTACAACAAGATTTGGAAATGGACTCAAAAGTGGGAAGTGAAATTCAACATCAAGAAATGTAGTATAATGGAATTTGGAAAAAGTAAAAACAGAATATCAAGAGATTAATTGGTGAAGTGGTAAAAAAAACTAAACTCGGAAAAAGACTTTGGAGTGATGATCAGCAAAGACACTGAATAAACATATTAATAAAATAGAGAAACCTACAATTTAGGTCAATAAAAGTGGCATTTGCCCATTTGGACGAGGAAATGATAACAAAATTTCTAACTACACTAATACAGTGAGTCCTCCTTATACAGTAATTCGTTATCCAGTAAATTCACATTTACGATATTTGGTAATTTCTACCCTCGATTCTATTTATGGTAAGAAAAATTCACAGATATGGTATCTGCTAGATATTTTGAAGAGGAAAGAGTAGGGAGAAAGTATGTCTGCCATATCCTATTATTACATGTTATAATAGGTTCGGTATACAGTAATTTAAATTTGCAGTAAGGTTTTCAGGAATGCATATGTACCATATAACAAGGATTTACTGTAAGACCAAAACTCGAGTACGCAGCAACCCTATAGACACCTAGTACCAAAAAAAAAAAAATGTAAAAAAATTAGAATACAAAGAGCAACAACAAAACTGGCACCAACTTTTTCCAAAATGACATATGAACAAAGACTGTCTAAATTAGAATTACCAACTCTGGAACAAAGAAGGGAAAGAGGAGACCTACTATCTATAGAATTATGAAGGGAATGGAAATCTTAGATAAGAATGATTTATTGAAATGGGACAATGGAAAAACAAGAGGACACGAAAAGAAACTAAAAAAAGATAATTACAGAAGATATCTGAAAAAAAAATAGCTTCCCACACAGAGTGATAGATAGTTGGAACAAATTAGAAAAAAAAAACAGTGTGTGAAAATACTATTCAAGATTTTAAGAAAAAACATGATGCTGAGAGATACAAAGACGGGTCACCATGAGCATAGCTCCTTTCCCGTATAATACAATGAAGTAAATACAACTAGGTAAATACAAGAATGCCAGCTAAATGATACAATAAACCCATAAGAGATATTTTTGGAAAATTGGGAGATTATGGTCAGTTAAAGGAAGGAGCTAAGTTGGAGGAGTGGAAAGAAAAAAGAGAGAGAGAAATAAAGGCCAGTGAAAGCAAAGAAGGGTCTTTAACCCTTAGTATATGATGATATTGATGTCTGGGTCATGAGGCGCAAATTGGTATACAAGGATGCTGATAATGACATCATGAGTATATTTATTTTGTAGCTGAGTCACCCCTGTATTTTGTGAACAGGCTCGATTGTGTCTTCTTTGGTTATCAACATTCAGGGTGAAAGAAAATGAGTACAGCTGTGACTTTATATTTTATGATGTGCATATTATGATACATCATCAAATCTTCATACATCAAGCACCCTTACACTGTGTGTAAGAATTTGACTCATATTAAAGAGGTTAAAGAATAAAGATATAGGAAAAGGATTAAGTTAGCCTCAGTATGACTTTTGGGTACCATTGTTTCAGGTAGAAGTTAGTACGATATTAATAACTTTTCTCTTATGTCAGGTTTTGAAGAAGCACCTTACCAGAGACTGTGTCAAATTAACTCCATCGGTGAGATTAATATTTCGAAAGGGTATTATTGATGAATGAGGGTGGATGCAGGCTTTGGATGGCTACCTCCCGTGTAAAGGGGAAGAATCCTATTGGTATATACTGTAAATGATAGAAAAGACATCACCATTTTGAAAGGGTTATTTGAAATTATAACCCTTTTGATGACTTATCCACAGTTGTTGTTGTTGTTGTCGTTCCCTAGACTGTCCGAGCAGTCCCGTCTCCCCAAGGAATGCCACAGCCGAAACTGGGTTTTCCCACAAATCCTTTATAGAATGTATGTTGTGTTGTTTGCGTGCATGATTGTGTATAATGCAGTCTTCCATTATGTGTTGTATGGTATGGGGTGAAGTGTCCACCACGAAAGGACAGAGTCCACCTGGCCAGACTGCGGTGCGGCCACCACCCAGCACTTCTAAGCTACCAGAAGAGACTGGATGACTGCATTGTGAACAGCTGCCCAGGATGTAACACTTATCCACAGTGAATTAAAATGCTTGGCATTAGCTGGAATGATATGTTTAGAAGTAATGCTGTGCCTCTCTGTTTCTTCTAGATCATCCCCAGATGGGCTTAATCAACTCTTTCTCCTATACTGGGAAAATCAGTAATTAATCATGTGAACATACTCTTGTTAATACAAACATGTAGTTTCACACTTTCAGGTTTGTTGTTGAAATATCTTGAGTATAGATTATGAAATAATGTAAGGTCAGCTAGTGATTGCATGATGATCACATGAGATGGACATATTTAAATTTTTAAGTAGCACAGTATGAGCAAACATTGCTTGGATGATGATCACAGGAGATTACTCTTTGTAGATACGAAAGAGTTGTCCTCATTGTGATTGCCAGAAGATTAGATTAGATTTGATAACAGTGATGCTCTTAAAGAGCAAAATGAGAATGAATTGTAAATGACACCAAATGGGGCCACAGTAGTAGGCATTATTGTTTGAACAATGAAATGAATCCATTATTGAAGGGGAATCCTACAGTTAACTAAAATTGTTTGTGTAAACTTGATTGAAACTCCAAATATTCCAGGAGGCATGTAGTTGCAGCTGAAGCCATTACTTTACCTTGTATGCTTGGACTTTGGCACAGGTAACAGCCACTGCTAGGAATGGGAGAGGAGTGGATAATTTGAATCCACAACTAAGGGAATGTAATATCAGTATGCTTCTGAATATGCTACTAGTGCATAAAGTTGAGATGAGATTTAATCCAAAGACCTCTAAAGAGGCACTACACAGCTGGATCATGTCGTCTGGTATAAGTCAGTTTGTAGCATTTGATTTCTTGCATTAAGATAGAACCAACACAGGATAAACCTGGCCACAGATTCAAACTGCCCTTGATGGAACCTCTACAGAGAAGACACAGAAGACCTCATACGCAAACAGTACCTTGACTTATGGGCCTACCAGGAGACCATTGCCAGTTACCTGGGGTTTGTGAATCCCCTGCAAGAGATACCAGGGGCCCCATTCCTGTGAGGATTCTGGCTATAACCATTGGTATGACCCAGTATTCACTCAGGACAGACAATTTTATGTAAATGAAGGCAGACTATAATCCTTAAGGTAGTTTTGATTGCCTAAGACCCTCCTGCAAGCCTGTACGTGTTCTTGAACTGCTTAAAATTGCTTGACCTTAATGGAAACACAACTAGATAACAGTTTTCTTTACAGATGTGTAAACTCCTGGAATTGTTTAGACCAGCATTTCTCAGCCTTTTATCTTTGCATAACCTTTAAAATAAATTGCATGTCTTAAGGAACCCCTGGGGGAAAACAAAACAAAAACACATATACCATATCTCTCTCATTTTAGTTTCATTGTAATGATAGGATAGATAGGATGATGTCTATATCGCATTATTACAATAAACTTTTGCGGAACCTTAGGGTTTCACAGAACCCTGGTTGAGAAACGCTGCATTAGACAGTAGGTTCCAGGGGGTAAGAGGGGTCATTTGTGTATGGTACTTATATTACTATTTTTTTACAGGCATGGCGGCACAACAAGGCCTTGACAGCTACATCGTCGGCACCTGTATGACCATGTGTCCAACAGCAGAAATCATGCTGTGAGTTATATGATCCCTGTGAAAACACTTATGTTATATGTTTGTACAGAAAAAAAAATGATGTTGAAGTGAGTTGCATTCTATCAACACTGTTTGTAGACAACTCTCATTTTAATGGAGAACCAAAGTAAAAACCCAAGGGTATGTTCATTGAGGGGATATATTGATGGCTTTCATGCACGGATAATAATATAATTGTTACTTTGAGTTTGGGCTGTGCGGTTGTCAGGTGGGTACCGTGTTGAACTCGTGAGTAGGTGGATATAAGAATGATTTCCAGGATCTGCTGCTGGGTTTCCACATTGGTTTTTGACAGCCCTGGCCCGGTGGGGGGCTGAGTTAAAAAAAAAAAATCATGAACGGATTGTTGGGTCTGTATAATTATTTTTGTTTTTTTCACCCTTCAGACGTCAGAGAGAAGGACTGGTTCATCCCCTTGAAATGAGATTAGATGCCAGCGGTAAGAAGACAAAGTATGGGGATTCCAAGCAGATGGTCAAAGCATATACACGCTCGGCAGCGGGTCAGGTTATCAATCCAGCAAGCATTCGACCTCTTCCAGTTCTTGCCAAAAGTGTCAACTTCCTTCTGACAAGGTATTATATGTTGCACAAATGTATCTGTTATGTAGATTGTTTGGGTAGGAATTTGTGTCACTGTTGAAGTATAATTGGGAGTCACAGCTCACCTTCCTACTACTACTATAAATGGGTAAGTGCTAACAAAACTCTTGATTGTGAAGAGAACATAAGAGGGTAAGAACAGACCAATTTCTCTCCTCTACTTTTCTAGAACTGAGCATGGGCAGAAAGATAAAGGATTGAATGAACTTGTGTAATTACTCTTTGTTTCATTTCATGCCTGCAAATGACCTCTGTGTAATACATTCCTCCTCCTCTTTACCTGTTCCCTTCTTTCGAAGATATCTCCCTCCTTGTGCCTGTTTTCATGGAGTTAGTTTTGCAGGAGGGTGGAGGGATGTGGAGTGTATTCAGGGATGGAATGGGTGGGAATGATTTGATGCCTTTTCCTTTTTTGCTACCTCCCTTGTAAGGGGGAAAAAGCCTTGGTATATGTATGTATGTATGTAGTTTTGTGGGAGAGAAGAGAAAACTGGATCAGCAGATTGGACAATTAATTCCATTTGCTAAAGGCCAAAGGATGCTACAGGATGGATGGGGTGAAAGGGGCTTTGAACAAAATGGAAATGTATGTTGATCAGGGAAGAGGGGAAGCATGGGATAGCTGTGAGTACAGAATGGTTGTGTATGGATGATATTTTGATGAAGCTCGAAGGGATTTCTCCCCATTTTCTCTATTTTCCACATGATGGGATGAAGTGGGAGGGTCGCCGTGTAAGTGAAACGGCTCTGCTGTGGATGTGCTGTGTCTTGCTGCATTGCTTATGATGTGGACAGGAGACAGGGATGACCCTTCATCCATGAGGAGCTAAGATGGGAGGGAAGCAAAGGTGGTGGGTAGGAGTGGGTGCATGCTTTGACTAGGTACCTTTATTTATATATATATATATATATATATATATATATATATATATATATATATATATATATATATATATATATATATATACATGTATATATATATATGTACAACACTGATTGGGTCCTAGTGACTAGAGATACGTTTTTATCAACCACAATGCACTTTAATTCTAAGCCATCAACATTGTAAGAACCGTGGAGGCACATGCAGAAATTGAAACGTGGTACGCCCAAGGACTCAAACCAACGGCAGCAAGCACGTGACCAGTGCCGTATATATATATATATATATATATATTACAAAGGATTACAAAGGTGGAGCATGCCGACAGGAGACCTTTTGATCCATATCTAGGTTGGATGCGAAAAAAAAAAATCATATTAATAATAAAATAATAATAAAAACTATAATAATGTAAATAACAAATAAAATACATAAATAAATGCATAGGTATAGTTAAATAATAAACAAACAGGTAAATAGTAAATGATAATAAATTGACATATAACTAATAATAAATCAAAATCAGACAGATAAATGATAACAAAACAAAAACAAATAATATAAGATAAATTATAATCATTACAGCATCTTAGGTATTTATCTAAATGATTCTTAAAGCTTCGAACTGAACTACATTGCACTACCTGTGCAGGAAGTTTTTTCCATTCATTAACTACACGTTTGGCAAAGTTGTTTCTACCCACTTCCAAATTGAATCTATTTCCGGACAGTTTGAGACCATTGTTTCTTGTCTGATTCTCATTCAATGTGAAAATTTTGTCAGTTTTGATGTTGTCAATTCCCTTTAAAATCGTAAAGACCTGTATCAAGTCACCTCTAAGTCTACGCTTTTTTAGGGAAAACAGATTCATGTGTTTTAGTCGATTTTCGTATGATTTATTTTTGATATTTGGAATCAGTTTTGTGGCTCGCCGTTGTACTTTTTCCAGTCTGTCAATGTCTTTAATGAGATTCGGTGACCATATGGAAACAGCATATTCCAAATGTGGACGAACTAACGATTTATATGAGTGATGGATATAGAAAGGCTAATGACAGAAATCTGCTTATGTTTCTGCAAGATGTACAGTTGAGAGAATTATCTCCCTGCCGCCTATTTTCAAAACTTGTCTTGTACTGTCAGTGTTTTCTGGTCTCTCCTTTCCTTTCCTTTGAAATACACACCTTGCCCCTCAATATGTCCCTGTGCAATGTTTATGATGTTTTCTTACTTTTATTATTCAATTTTTCATCTTGTTTTATTTTTGTGAATATTTTTCAGTGTTTGCAGCAGACAGAATACACCTTGGTCTCTTATATATTCGTTTGTGAGTGATCGTCTTCGAGCAGTTCGTCAGGATGTTATTGTCCAGGGACTTGGGCATTTAAATGTTGTGCAGGTGTTGCTCCCCACTCTTCGGTTTTTCGTCTATGCACAGTTTAAGTAAGTGTCTGGTGTGATCTATGGTAAATTAGTGTCTATGGTTAAATGAATGTTAGCTTGGATGGGGGTGAGGGAGTATGTATGAGAAATAAATTGATGCAGCCCGAAGGGATTTCTCCCCGTTTTCTCCTTTTCTGCATGAGAGGATAGAGAGGGGTGGCTTGACGATTTAATGAAGTGGCCTTGCTGTGGATGTGCTGTATTTTGCAACATTGCTTCTGACCCAGGGCAGTGGACAAGATGCAGGGATGACCTGTCATCCAGGAGGTGCCAAGATAAGAGGGGGGGAAGAGGGTAGAAGGGAGTAGAGTATGTAGGGGATGGAATGGGTGGGAGTGGTTTCTATGCCTTTTCTTTGGCTACCTCCTGTGGAAAGAGGAAAAAGGCTTTGGTATATGTATGTATGTATGTATATATGATAATGATGATGATAAAAACAAAAGACCATCCAGTGGGCAGAAAAGTTCCATATATTTCAGTGATCATCTTAGCCCATTATGGGTCACTAACCCCATGTTTGTCATGCATTGCATTCCTTCTGGGCCAAGAGACGGGATTCATGGAAGGTAATGCCCCAGTGTTGTAGTTGCACTGAAGTCCTTCTCTCAGGTCAGCAGCAAACCTTTTTGGTCCTTGATTTAGGTCAGGATGGGTGGTTCCTGTTGGCTGGAAGAGGCAAATTAACAGGGCTGCCTTTAAGTTAGGTATGTCCTAAACCAAGCAATTATTTCTTGGCCAACACTGTATGGTCTGCAGCTGTCCCCAATAGTGCTAAGGTGTTGGGTGCATATACTGTCTCATGACCTAATGACTTTTTGGGTGATGAACCTAACACATAGTCTTCACTTATTAAGTGCATTGGTAGATGGGATGTAAGAGTGTGAATCTTCGTGTATGGCATATAGACAAGGGACTACTGGTGGGGATAGGCTTGCAACCTGTCTGTATGAAATTTTACCAAGTCTACTATGTATGCGTTATGTCGCCCTGGCTGTTCAACTTATTCATGGATGGGGTGGTGCGAGAGGTAAATGCAAGGGTAGTGGGCAAGGGATTGGAGATGGTTAAAGAAAATGGAGAAAAGTGGGAGGTGAGCCAGCTGTTGTTTGTGGACGACACTGCGCTTGTGGCAGGATTGGAAGAGGGATTGAGGAAGTTGGTGGCAGAGTTTGGGAAAGTATGTGATAGAAGAAAGCTAAAGATAAATGTGGGTAAAAGTAAGGTGATGAGATGTACAAGGGGTGAAAGTGGCAGTAGACTGGAAGTGAGCATTAAGGGAGAGTGACTGGAGGAAGTGGATAGTTTTAGATACTTGGGTGCAAATGTGGCAGGAAAAGGTGGAGTGAAGGTGGAGGTAGAATGTAGATTGAGAGAAGCGAGTAAATGCCTTGGTGGATTAAAGAGTGTAATGAGGGATAGACATTTGGGAATGGATGCTAAGAGGAGACTGTATGAAGGAGTGATTGTGCCAACAGCACTGTATGGGGCAGAAACATGGAACATAAGAGAAGAAGAAGGAGTTTGAATGTGTTTGAGATGAGGTGTCTGAGAAGTATGATGGGGGTTACTAGGTTAGATAGAGTGAGAAATGAGGAGGTGAGGAGGAGAACAGGGGTGGAAAAGGAGCTGGGAGATAGGGTTGATGAAAGAATATTAGGATGGTTTGGACACATGGAAAGAATGAGTGAAGAAAGACTAGTAAAAGAGGTATGGAAGGCAGATGTGGAGGGAGTGAAGATGAGGGGACGTCTTAGGATGAGGTGGATGGATGGGGTGAAGGCTTTGGGGAAGAGGGGAATGTCTGTTGAGGAAGGACGGGAGAGGACAGAAGACAGGGATGAACAGAGAATGGTTGTATATGGATGATGTTGTGATTGCATGAGGTGGAATGGGCGGGGGGATGGGAGGTGAGGTAGTATGTGTGAGCAAAATTTGACGCAGCCTGAAGGGATTTCTCCCCGTCCTCTCCTTTTATGCAATGGGGGGACGGAGAGGGGGGGTCGCCGATTTAATGAAGCGGCCTTGCTGTGGATGTGCTGTGTCCTGTGACACTGCTTCTGACCCAGGGCAGTGGACGGGGTGCAGGGATGGCCCGTCATCAGGGAGGGGCTCAGATAGGAGGGAGGGTGGAGGGGTGTGAAGTGTATTCAGGGATGGAATGAGTGGAAATGATTTTATGCCTTTCCCTTTTTGGCTACCTCCCTTGTAAGGGGGAAAAAGCCTTGGTATATGTATGTATGTATGTATGTACTATGTAGGCAGTTTAGGTGGTGCAAATGAGGTACATGCATGTTGAGCCAGGCCTGGGGTGAACATCTGATGTGGTCTCCGTGTGAATACCAGGACCATCCTCTCCATCTCCAAGTGATCAATGATGGGTACTTGCATGTGGTGGTACTGCAAGATGGATAACAGCTGCCCATTTTCAAAATCTGTCAACCGCCTTGGACGGGAGGATTGCCGATTTAATGAAGCGGCCTTGCTGTGGATGTGCTGTGTCTTGTGACTGCTTCTGACCCAGGGCAGTGGGCGAGATGCAGGGATGACCCGTCATCCAGAAGGAGTCAAAATAAGAGGGAGGGAGGTGAATGGGGTGGAATATGTGGGGATGGAATGGGTGGGAGTGGATTTTATGCCTTTGTTTTTTGGCTACCTCCCTTGTAAGGGGGAAAAGGCCTTTAGTATATGCATGTATGTCAACCTCCTCAACTCTATCAGGAGGTGGAGCCCTGAGGGGTTGACACTTGGTCTCTGGAATGGGCCCAAGATATATGTGGGGTTGTTCACTGAATGGAAACATATCAGTGTAATTCTTAGTCATTTTAAAGTGTGATTTCCCTGTGGAGTGTTTTTGTGATCTAGAGTATTTTTGTATGGATGAATTTGGGGTTACTGGGACAGATTATTGTAGATGTTTCTGTTGAATACAACTGGGGTTGTTGATTTTTTGTGTTGCATTCAGTGGGCTGCATTTGTGTGATATGGTATGAAGGGTTGTGGTGAGGTTGAAGGACTAGCACAGAACTATGTGCCTTTCTCATGTGATGCTCTATGGCAGCGTTTTCCAACCTTTTCTGACTATAGCACCCCCTGCTGTCATGTCTAAGCACTCCAGCATCCCTATCTTGTTATTAGGAGGATAAAAGAAAGTGAAGTGTACTGCTTGATGATTTATTTTCTTGATTCCTTAGAACTGAAACAAATTGACAGTGTTGTTTGTAGAAGAAATAAGAACACCTTAGGAAAATAAAATAGCATGGAAAAAGTCAAATATGCAGAACTGGGTAATCAGTGATACAGTATCAATGTGATTTTTGTGTGCATCACTTCCCAGCACCCCCTATAATTGATTTCAGCACCCCAGGTTGGGAAACACTGCTTTAATGGAAGAATTTTAGTGTCCTAGTGTAAATGTTCTGTTAGTATTGTTTTAGTGTAATCAATCAATCAATCCATTGCCCCTGGTCTCTCTGCTTTGGTGTGCTGGGCTCAGTGTAGCAAGGAAGGTGCTTGTCTGTCTGTTGCTGGCACAGGTTTTCTCCTCTTTGCTTAAGTTCCAGAAGCCTAAGTAGTCAGGACTCACACACATTAAGTTAGCAATTTCACAGGGTGTTTGGAATTAGGAAGCATTTTGATATGTGAGGTAGAATTAACCCTCCCCTTCTCCACTGTCCCTCAAAGGCTTATAAAAAAAAAAAAAAAAAAAAAAAAAAAAAATATATATATATATATATATATATATATATATATATATATATATATATATATACATTTAAATTTCATATGAATCATGTTTGAATAATGGCAGAGTTTGGATGTGGGAGTGTTTGATGTAATCAGATCCTAATGCTTTATGTACACACCCACTTCATAAGCAAATAATACCCATTGAACCACCCCTTCTATCATGGCACCTCAGGGATGAAGGGTTGTTCTGTCTACTTTGACACTGCTTGTGTCGGAGACAATGCATCAAGATCCCAGCTCTTCCATAGTTAGGCCTTACAACCAGAAGAGGCTGGATGACCGCATTGTGAACAGCTGCCCAGGATGTAACACTTCACCCCATACCATTCATCACATAATGGAAGACTGCATTATACACAATCATGCACGCAAACAACACAACATGTTGGTCATCTCACTTCTCACCCTGACGACCGACGCACCATTCGACGTAAGAGACACTTTCCCACAGACTCAGACTATATACCCTTCATAGACAGTCAGACAAAACTCATAATACATAGTCTCAAGCACTCATCTGCCTGTGGCCCTGATAACATAAGCAACATCCACCTAAAACACATTGGACCACAAGGTATACACGCACTCACAAACATTGCAAACTACAGCTATTCACACAACACTATACCCAACATCTGGAAGCATGGTAAAATAATCACCATTCCAAAACCGAACAAAGACCCAACAATCCCAACATCGCACCGTCCAATCACACTTCTCTGCACCCCCTCTAAAGTCACTGAACGCCTAATACTTAAACTTGTCACACAACATATTCCCCTTGCTGACTCACAACACGGTTTTAGGCCACTACACTCCACAAACACTCTTCTGACAAACCTCACACAAAGAATTTTAGATGGCATCAATTCAGATAGGCCCCACCAAAGAACACTTCTTACAAAATTAGACAGTAAAGTTTTTGATGCTATCACCTGCCAAAATCTAACAAAATATATAACAGCGACATGCACAATAACACAAAAAGATGGCTGTCCAATTATCTGGCAGACAGGAATGCTTATGTGTCATATAATGGCCAGTCATCGCACATCAGAAACATTAAGAATGGAGTACCACAGGGCTCGGTTCTATCCCCCACACTATTTAATCTATACATGCATGACTTACCCACGCCAGACACCTCAGAAATACAAATCTCTTCCTACGCAGACGACATAACAATCACATGCACACATCGTAACACAGACAAAGCTGCAGAAATAATCCAGCCATACCTTGATACACTCAACATTTGGTTCATCGCAAACAGACTCAAAATAGCTCCAACCAAATCTACAGCAACACTTCTCACCAACTGGACAAAAGAACACAAATACATACCTCATCTCTACATCAACAACACTCTAATACCACACACAAACACACCGAAAATTCTTGGTGTAACATACGATACATCCATGTCTTTCAAACAACACATCACAAACATAAAAATCAAATGCACACCCAGACTTAACGCACTTAAGTCAATCACTGGAACAACATTTGGACAAAACAAAGAAAATAATATAACAATATACAAACAATGCATACGCTCAGTGTTGAATTATGCGAGTCCTGCATGGGCTCCTAATCTCAGTGAGACACACCACAACACCCTTCAAATCATACAAAACAAAGCCCTAAAAACAATTACAGGCTGCACAAATACAACACCTACAGACCATTTACACCATGAAACAAAAGTCCTCAAAGTCAAGGACCACCTCGACATGAGAGGCACACAAACACTTGCCGCAGCCACCACAAACACATTACACCCGCTACACTACATGGCAGAACACCCACACACACCAAGAAACATTAAAACAACACCCAAAGTACTTTATCATGCACAGATACTCTCTTCTCTTCCTCCACAACCACCAAATACCAGGCTCCGGAAACATATTCATAATCATATCACTCACCGCTCCATTAACACACTGAAAGACAACACACTGCTGCATGCCAGACCCCCTGATATCCACCCTTCTGAATCCTCTCTCCCACGAAAGGACAGAATCCACTTGGCCAGACTGCGGTGCGGTCACCACCCAGCACTTCTAAGCTACCAGAAGAGGCTGGATGACCGCATTGTGAACAGCTGCCCAGGATGTAACACTTCACCCCATACCATACAACACATAATGGAAGACTGCATTATACACAATCATGCACGCAAACAACACAACATATGCTCTATAAAGGATTTGTGGGAAAACCCAGTTTCGGCTGTGGCATTCCTTGGGGAGACGGGACTGCTCGGACAGACAGTCTAGGGAACGACAACAACAACAACAACAACACAACATACACTCTATAAAGGATTTGTGGGAAAACCCAGTTTCGGCTGTGGCATTCCTTGGGGAGACGGGGACTGCTCGGACAGACAGTCTAGGGAATGACAACAACACCAACAACCAGATTTGGTTTACTCCCAAAGCTTCATTTTATGACAACCCCTGCTATCCATTGTCCACTTTATGGATTTTGTTCTTCTTCTGAAGTTTCAAATTTGTCAAGAACCCTCTCAGACTGTAACTACGTAAAATCATGTTTAGTCGGAACATCATCCATAAAGTGAATCGTTGTGTGAAAGGGTTGTTGTTGTCATTCCCTAAACTGTCTGACTGAGCAGTCCTGTCTCCTTAAGGAATACCATAGCTGGAATGGGGTTTTCTCACAAATTCCTTATAGAGTAATATGTAAATATATTGTGTTGGCATGGAGACGGGGTGAGGGAGTATGTATGAGAAATATATTGACCCAGCCCGAAGGGATTTCTCTCCATGTTCTCCTTTTCTGCATGAGGGGACAGAGAGAGGGGGCGGGGGTCACCGATTTAATGAAGTGGCCTTGCTGTGGATAGGTTATGTCTTGCGACAGTGCTTCTGACCCAGGGCAGTGGACAAAATGCAGGGATGACCCGTCATCCAGGAGGTGCCAAGATAAGAGGGAGGGGAGTGGAGTAGGTGGGGGATGGAATGGGTGGGAGTGGTTTCTATGCCTTTGTTGTTTGGCTACCTCCCTTGTAAGGGGGAAGGAGCCTTTGGTATATGTATGTATATTGTGTTGGCATGGATGATTGTGTAAAATGCAGTCCTCCATGTGAAGTGGTTGTGTGCTTACCAGTATGTATTAGGGCAGGTCTGAACATTGTCAGTATGTGTGAAAAATTGCTCTTTACATGGTCTTGTTATGGTAGAATTAGTTTGGTAGAAAGTGCATTTAGAAACTGAGAGAATTCAAGAAGAAAACATGTTTTCATTATTTTGTGTATTTATTTTTATTTTTCATTTATTTATTTGTTTATTTATTTTTTCTTCCCTTTCTCTCCAAGTTGATTATGCTGTCATGGGATAGTGATAACTAATATAAATAAACATTTGTTTTACATATTTTCTGCAGGATACTATAATCCTCACAGGATTGTTTCTACTTCTATAATGTACTAAGGTTTATGAACCAAACTCATACTTATTTTGTATTATATTATTCTTGTTTTCAGAATGAGCGAACATGATTTGTGTGATTTTGACCCGCACCTCAACACCACACAACTTAGAGAAACCCTGCAGACTCTATTAGCAATTTATAAAGATAATGAAATCCTGTCGGCCAATCGTCAAGGGCACTCACAACGACGGAGATTGTATCAAGATAGCTTTAAAAGTTCAGCAGAGAGCGGGAGTTTTGAAAAAAGTGAAGATAGAAGCGAAACTTTAGAGAAAGTAGATCGAGTTACTCCAATACCATTAGAAATTAATTTTACTGGACTCGATAATCCTGTAAGTGTTGAAGAAGATAACAGAAGTGGGGATAAGGATGAAATCCACCAGATGACTGAGAGGGAGGAGATAGAAGCCATCAATTTGCTGGTCAATTTGGGAAGTGCAGAAGCAGTGACAAGATGCATAGAACTGCGAGAGGAAATTAGGTAAGCTGTTGACAACTTGTTCTGTTAGAGGGCTAGAGGGCAGCACTGTGGATGAACTAACACTAGGGGGGGAATGAGGTGCAATTTTTCACAAAGTTTAAGTAGAAAGGAGTGAAAGGGATGTGTGCAGTGGGAGTGATAAGGTGGAGAATCAATCAATCAATCAATCAATCAATCTCTCTCTCTCTCTCTCTCTCTCTCTCTCTCTCTCTCTCTCTCTCTCTCTCTCTCTCTCTCTCTCTCTCTCTCTCTCTCTCTCTCTCTCTCTCTCTCTCTCTCTCTCTCTCTCTCTCTTCTCTTCTCTTCTCTTCTCTTCTCTTCTCTTCTCTTCTCTTCTCTTCTCTTCTCTACTTCTCTACTTCTCCATTTCTCTGCTCCTTCCACTCTTTCTTCCCTCCTGTCTCCTTCCTTTTCTCCCACAAGGATCTAGAAAAGAAGCTCTAAACAAAGTTTTCCTTGTTTCTGTCTGGCTGAGGAGTTGACCTCCACTAAGTCAACCTTTCAGCTGCCAAGAAAAAAAAATATGGACTGACCAGTAGGTGAATAGAAATAGAAGTAGCTCCCATTGCTATCCTGCTGTGCTCTCTCTCTCTCTCTCTTGCTCTTTTTCTCTTTTTTCTTTTCCTTTTTCTTTTTCTCTTTTCTTTTTCTTTGTCATTTTCTTGATCTTTTCTCTATTTTTCTTTCTTTTTCTTTATCTCTTTCTCCCCTTTTCTGTTTCTTTTTCTGTTTGTCTTTCTCTTTGTTTCACTTTTTCTCTCTCATTATCTCTCTCTCTCCCCATATTCTCTCATTCTTGCTCTTTTTCACTTCTTTTTCTTTCTTTTTCTTTCTCCTATCTCTTTTTCTTTCTCCTTTCTTTTTCTTTTTCTTTTTTCTTTACCTTGCTCTGTCTTTCTTTTTCTTTCTTTTTCTCTTTTTCTTTCTCCCTTTTTATCTTTCTTTTTCTGTTTGTTTCTCTTTCTCTTTTTCTCTCTTTTTCTGTTTCTCTCCCCTTTTCTCTCATTCTTTTTCTCTCTCCTTTTCTCTCTTTCTCCGTCTCTATCTCTCTCTGTCTCTCATACACTCGTATGACATTTCAAACCCATCCATGTTTGCAAGACAAATAGGGCTCCTATATGTTTCCTGAAGCGGCCTTGCTGTGGATGTGCTGTGTCCTGCGACACTGCTTCTGACCCAGGGCAGTGGACAGGGTGCAGGGATGACCCGTCATCTAGGAGGTGCTAAGATGGGAGGGAGGGTGGAGGGGTGTGGAGTGTTTTCGGGGATGAAATGGGTGGGAATGTTTTTGTACCTTGTCCTTTTTGGCTACCCCCCTGGTAAGGGGGAAAAAAGCCTTGGTATATATATGTATGTATGTATGTATGTATATGTTTCCTTTTTCACTGCTACCATTGATAGGTCTAGTGCATCTTATTTTGAGGAATGCCATCACCAGTACTCCTTCCTTTTTTTCACACTTCCTTGAAAAGAAAGATGTATTTATCTAGTTGTATTATACGGGAAGGGAGCTATGCTCGTAGTGACCTGTCTTTGTATCTTTCAGCATCAAGTGTTTTTAGAATTATGCTCCCAAACACCATACCTTTTAACCTCTTCACTCCGGGGCACATCGCACGTCTGGCAGCATTAGCTGCCCGACGTGCGATGTTGCGTCATAATAATTGCATTATAAAAAATAAAGTCAGTTCTCAGTTGTTCGTTCTCTTTCACCCGTGAATTTTGATAACCATAGAAAATCTGATGAAGCCAGTTTAGAGAGAATGGAGGTTACGTAGGTATGACTACAATAAATATAATCAAGACACCAACGTCGGCATCATCGCATACCCACTTGCTCCTCATGACGCCTACGTAGGTGTCACCATATGGAAGTGGTTAATAGTATATCCCAACACTTACACAGTTCTGGTTTATAGTATTTCAGATTTACTCCACACCTCAGTAACTAACCCACTCATATAACCTTATCCCACAGTTTCATTATACAGATTGACCTCTCATTAACGGATATCGGATGCAACGGACAAAATCCACTGGTCCGGTCAGAAATGCACTGGTCCGGTCTGACATTCAAAATTTCGCGGGTAGGGTGAATGTGTCCGTTAGTTCGGCGTTTGTCTGCTGAGTGGCTGATGGTGTGATGGCGTACACTTTGTTTTGTTTACTAGTTAACAAGATCGTGATCGGTGTGGACGTTTGGACGTTTATTAGCTGTGTTTGCGGTGTTTTTGGTGATCTCCCCTCAATACACACACACACAAAAACCACTCCAAATCAACGGATTATTCACATCAATGGACACCATTACCCCACTTTTAGTCCGTTAATAAGAGGTCAATCTGTAGTCTTTGATTTCTGTGTAAAGTTGTCCTCAAGGATACAGTGGAACCTGGACTGACCAACTAAATTCGTTCCGTGACTCCTTCCTTAAACTGAAATGGTCGCTAACCGAAAGAAGTATGGCAAATGCACCAAAACACTACTGAGCTGGTGGGATTGTGTGTGTACAAGTGTGTGGATATCTTTGTACCCCAAAGTATTTTTCATTAACAGAGACAATTGTTCACAAAACTTCATTAAACGATGTGTTCATTAAATGGGGCGTCCATTATCAGAGGTTCAACTGTAAGTGCTAATGAATTGTTGTTGATAAAATACATTCTATTTTTCTTTCACCTGTATTGTTAGTTTTGAACTGTAGGTGCTTATATTATTTTAATTTTTTATTTTAATGACCAATTATTAGTAAAGGAACACATGTACAGTCAGGAGCAAATGCTTTGACCTACACTACAGTGTTCACAATGTTAAAACTATTATTTTTGTCGAGTATGTGATATAATGAAGCAGCCTTGCTGTGGATGCGCTGTGTCTTGTTGCATTGCTTCTGACCCAGGGCAGTGGATAAGATGCAGGGATGACCCATCATCCAGGATGAGCCAAGAAAAGAGCGAGGGAGGGAGTGGTGGTGATTGGGAGTGGAGTGGGTGTGGATGAAATGGGTGGGAGTGGAATTATGCCTTTTGATTTTGGCTACTTCCCTTGTAAGGGGAAAAAAGCCCTTGGTAAGTATGAGATACATTATCCTATGTAGTGTTTATCTTACAGTTTGGTAATTTCAAAAACTTTTGCTTGTGACTGTGTGTGTTGTTGAAAGTTCATAAGGTGGTAAAGGTGCCTCTGGATGCTTGCTGTGCTACATTGTTCTTAATTTTTTATTTCAGGTCATCACCGATGGTGCAGATATGCTTAGATATCAGCCTGTCTTGGATTCTTGGGAACTACATTAGAGTGTTGAAACAACTTGTTCTCCTACCACCTATTTTAGCTTGTGCCATATACCTACACATCACTAAAGTCCAAAGGTATTTAATTTCAGTTCTCTGGTTATATGCTCTTTGTTTACTTTGCCATACTGTTTAGATTTTGTTTTAGCAAATTACATGGATAGATTCCTGTATTCAGAATCTATCTGTCTCTGTGCCAAGAGACTCTTCCCCCTCATAAAGGAGGTAGTCAAGTCAAAGGCATTTACCCACTCCCACCCAGCTATGATAAAGGTATAAATTGTTAAATGTAGCGAGAGATGTAACCCCTTTTGGTGAATGAAACTACTTGGTGGTAGTTACAGTTAGTTAAGGGAGGTGTACCCTTTGGGGACGGAGAAGTTTGTGTGAAATAAGGCACTTGACATCATCTAGAACTAATATCATTCATGAAATAAGAGTTGAATTGCTAAGTGGTTATGTTCACCATCTGATGAAATGAGTTTTAGTATTCTATATATATACCTAAAGGCTTCATCCCTTATAAGATAGGTAGCCAGTCAATGCATACACCCATCCTCCAACCATCCCACACCACATGTTCTAGTAATTTTTTTGTTTTGCTTTTAGGTATGCATTAGGTGTAATGAGCGTTGCATACAGTAGCAAGGGATTGACATGGAAGCTGTCAGATGTACAGAAACTGTTGTTATTTCCTTCCACCAATGCCGTCATTCAAGCCTGCCAAAGCTATGGTGTTATTGTTAAAGAGGGGAACGTCAGCTTTGCCAAGGGTGGTTTCAAATGGGATGCACCATTGGTAAGTCTGATTTTGTGATCAGGAAAGGTTAATTTTCTCACAGTTGTTGCAGGAAATCCCATATTCAGGTAAGGTTCCTATGCTTTATTTTATTTATTTTTTCTTCTTCATAAGTTTTTGTGGATAAAGTGCTTGCAGGAAATCCTATGTTCAGTTAAGGTTTCTATGCATTTTTTTCATTTTTTTTTCTTCTTCATAAGTTTGTGTGGACAAAGTGCTTGATACAATTTCTTTTCTTCAACAGGTCTCACATGCAAAGTTGCCATGGTTAGAGAAAAGTATCGAGGAACTTTCTCTTAGCGAGTTCCTGCTGCAGTGTGGAACATGTCATACACAGTAGATAGGATTGCACTCTAATCTCGTGTTACGCAACACCTGAAGTCTCGGGTGAAATGGTGTATTAACTCTTAAATAGCTGAGGGTTCTCTCAGCTGAAAAAAGTAGTCTGGCAATAATCGTAGAATCTATACAAGTCTGACTACTGCTGCTGTTCAGAAATGATGGGTATCATTTAAGAGTTATTCAATCAGTGTATTAATCCTTAAACAGTGTGTGAGCCTTTGGCTGGATAGAGTCATCTGAAGATAGTTATAAAACTTATACAAGGCCAATTGCCATTGTTTAAGGGTTAATTCCATCTTCTTTGTGGACCCAAAGGTCTCCTGTTTGTTCCATCTTCCACTATATATTATTGTCGCAGTCTTTGAACTGCAGTTGTGAATTATTTATGCTTGATATAGTGCACCTTTTCATTTTGAAAAAGATACTCAAGATAAGATTGTGGTGAAGTTTAGCTACTTTATTTTTGTTTATGGAAAATATTTTTATATAACTTAGGTTTGTATTCCTTATTTAAATATGTTGTAGAACATTTAGCCATGATAGTCAGTGGCATCTCAAAGTAATCCGAATTTGTAGTGAATGCGTGTGGATATATAATAGCCCAGCTGGTTTCATGTTGAGAAATTGAGACATTTTGTTGTTTAGAGAAGATAATTAAAGAGTGATGAGCCATTTGCTGTGAATCAGATTATTAATTTATGCTCTAAATGAGTGTGCAGTTATGGAAAGAATTTATCTTCCTCAATGATTATAGGAAATAGCTAATGCACTCGAGTACCTTGAGGGCACCTGTTTATTTGGCTAGCCTGACTATTTTATTTTTTTTGTCCATTTTAATCCTTTAATCAAGATAGCACAAGCATTTTGGAAATAGTTTTTGCACAATGATAATAATTGTTACCTCGAGGTTTTACAGCTGGAAACTCAGTCTTACAACAGTAGGGAAGAGTTCTGAAACCCACCTTTAGATCTCCTTCAACTGCTTTCCATTTTGTTGCAGTGCATGGCTTTCTGTGTCACCAACTTAGAGCTTTAGGAGGAGGCGAGGTGTCACTGATCAGCTCTCTTGGAGCGGAAATTGGAGAAATAATTAAAGTTGACAGAGAAGTCTTGGGCTTGCTTTGGAGACAGTGTCAGCCATTCAGCATTGTACCTCCAATTGGAGAGGAAGGTGTTGGCTGGTTTTGAAGATGGGTAACAGAGGGGGATGATTCTTTCTAATGCTCATCTCACAGACACACTGAAAACAACAAAATATATCCTTAAGTGACTGGTGGGCCAATCTGGTGGCTGTGGGTTTCCTTGAAGCTGGGTTGATTGATTGATCCATCTTACAGGGCCGCATGATTGGTTCCTATTTTTACATATCATACACAGTTGAATTAAGGAAGGGATAAATAAGTACTTGCAATAGGTGGTCCTGTAAGATGGATGGATGTCTGAGGAAATAATTTCTCCTGCTTCGACACCCACCATTTGTTCTCAAGATGTCCGCCAACCTCAGCCATATTTCTTCCAACTTTTCATTTAAAGAGAGCTGACAACCAGTGATTACTCATCTCCTTCCACAGAGCATTAGGTTTCATTGCTAGGAGGGTAACGAATAGAAGTGCAGAGGTAATTATTAAACTCTATCTAGCGATAGTTGGACCCATCCTTGACTATGCAGTACAGTTTTGGTCTCCATCCTACAGAATGGACATCAATTCACTAGAATCAGTACAGAGAAGAATGACCAAAATGATACATGGACTCAGAAATTTGCCTTATGAAGAGAGGCTTAGGCACCTTAACTTACACTCTCTGGAAAGATGCAGAGTGCGGGGTGATCTCATAGAGGTGTTCAAGTGGATCAAAGGCTTTAACAAGGGTGATGCAAACAAGGTCATCATCATAGAACAACAGGACAGGACTCGCAGTAATGGTTATAAACTGGACAAATTTAGATTTAAGAAGGAAATAGGCAAGAATTGGTTTACTAATAGGGTGGTTGACGAATGGAATAAACTTAGTAACCATGTAGTAAGCGCTGAAACTATCAGTTGTTTTAAGAAACGATTAGACAACTTTATGGATGGGGATGACAGGTGGTGATGGATACAGAGCTGCCTAGTGTAGGCCTTATGGTCTCTTACATTCTCCTTCATTCTTATGTTCTTATGTTCATGCCAGTGCCATAGAAACTGTCCCATTCTTATACATCACAAGCATCAGTCCAGAGTTTCTTCCTAGAGCGATCTATGGGAGGGTCTGAGGGCCACTTCCAACCATTGTGGGGATATGGGTTTCCAGTCAGTGAAACTTTAGCCAACAGTTATGATTATTAATCAAGGAAGCCACACAAAAAGGAACAGTGTACCTTTTCTATATCTCATCAGGACCCACAATAACAAAACAGTTATGATTATTAACAGTACAAAACAGTTATGATTATTAATCAAGGAAGCCACACAAAAAGGAACCGTGTACCTTTTCTATGTCCCATCAGGACCCACAATAGATTGTACAAAACAGTTATGATTATAAATCAAGGAAGCCACACAAAAAGAAACATTGTACCTTTTCTATGTCCCATTTGGACCCACAATAGATTGTACAAAACATTTATGATTATTAATCAAGGAAGCCACACAAAAAAGGAACAGTGTACCTTTTCTCTGTCCCATCAGGACCCACAGTAGATTGTACAAAAATGAGGAACCTAGTTTCCATGATTACAGTGTAATGATGTCAACACTTTGTACCCTTGGTCAGCCTCCAAGCTGGACAAAGTTGCATGGCAGAAGCTGGAAAATATTAGTAAACTATGCTACATTCTAATAGGTACTAGGGACAACCTAGGTGTGGAGGTTTCTCTGTAGCTGAATTTTTTTTTTGACAAAGAAAACATTTACAGTTTATACCACTGTATTCAAGGAGCTAGGTATTGATTAGTACTTTAGAGGAATATTCATACTAACAAGAACATTTGAAGTTATGGAAATATATGTAACTTCCACAGCATGGGTACTGTCCCATATTGATTTAGATTGTTTGGTATTAGGCAGAACAGAACCTATAAGTATGTCAGTTTAGTGGAGGTGTCAATCCAGATGGTGTTTACCTGTCAGATGAAAGGGCATACACTATCAGGATAAAACAGTTTGCCATAATGAAATCTATAGAGTGTACCATGGTGCCAAAGTATGAGTTATAGTATGAAAGACATCCATATAGCAAATGGCTATATAGCTCAAGTTTCGGACTTTTCAGTAATTTGCATTACTTTTGCTAATACTCTTCTTGATTTCAATATTTTTTAGACAATTTCAGGATCTCAACAGCATTTGTCCTTTCTGATACAAAGAAGAATGGCAATTTTCTAGAATCTTCAGGATATTTTCTGTAAGAAGAATGGGAATGGGTGAAGTATATGTGCCAGGTTAGTTACGTGGTAATTTGTTCAATGTTCAAACTTTTCATTGTAGAATCTTTTCTATGAATTTGTGATATATGAATTCATTTGAGGTTCAAACTTCTCATGATAAGTATTCCTCCTTGAAGTTGTGATAATTTCATTTGATAGTTTTCAAACTTTATGATTGTATATATTTTTCTTGAATTTATGACTGTTTGAAAATGTCACAGACAAAATGATCAGTTAATATATTTCTTTGAGTATGTGGTCCTCTATGTAAAAAATTTTGTTTTTGTCAGAGAATATCTTTTCCATTAAGGTTACAAACACGAGTTAAAGTAAATTTAGCTACACTCATGTTTGCTTTTAAGCATTTAAAGATGTATATGTGATAGTGAATAATGCCTCTTTGGATGCATTCTAGTTTACAACATGTTTTAATGATGAGTTTGTATATACAGATGTACAAAAATGTGTAGCAAAAAATATTTTAAATTCTGGTAGATTGTACCCTGTACCCATATTCACTCTTTTCTTTTTCTTCTAGTCTTCTCTGTCTTCTCTATTAAAAATATGCAAGATTTGGAAGTCTCCAAAGTTTGGAACAAAAAATAGTTATCGGAAATATTTAGAAATACAAAAGGCTCTTCTTAGGTGGGACCTTTCGTAATTGGAATTTTCCAATTCCTGGAATGATGAATGGGAGAAGTTGGAAAAGGCAGCAATTTCAAGAGAACTGAGATGGATTTGTTTACTTTTTTATTTTTTATTTATTTATTTATTTATTTTTCATTTATTTTTTTAAACTGTCAAATTTCTAGAATAATTGGAAATCTGGAGAATAATTTTTCATTTTACATTTTTGGAAATTTATTCCAAAAAGTTCTTAGGGTTTAAAACTCGGAGAGAGATGTTCCTTTCAAAGTACAGTAAACTCGCGCTTATCCGAACACGTTTTAACCGAATAATTGCATTAACCGAACATTTTCTCAATACGGTAGCCATTGCTTTAACCGAAAGTATTTGGATCTCAACCGAACATTCAAACACCCCGCCGCCTCTTCCGCCACCCCCGCGCCACCCGCAAGCTTCACCAAGTGCTCACACGGTGGCAGCACACTCCATGTTTACACCTGATCGGCTGTTTGGCGGTACATACATTCGTGAGTCCTCTCGGTTACGATACAGTATCACAAGCTCTCCTTAAACATTTTCTCTTTATACTCTATAGAATATGTTTATGAACTATTATAAGCATTTCCATGTGTACGTTAAGTTTACAGGTACGAATATTGCAGCTGACATTACCACATACAAAGTCGGATTAACCGAACATTTCGATTAATCGGACATTTCAAATCCCCCTTGGAGTTCGGATAAGTGGAAGTTTACTGTAAAGCAGTTTTGGTTATGACTATGAAACCTGAAGACATTAAATGCTACATAGTGAGCATATTTCACAAAAAATTGATATATAATTAACTCTTGAGTTATGTTAGCGTTACATTTCTTAATAGGTTGCACGTCACAAAATTGCACATTTGAAACAAATATTTCCCTTTAGAAGTTTTTCAAGAGAGGGGGTTGATATGTCCATGGACTGGAAAATGCGTATCTATTTAAGGGGTATGCTACTCAGATGATTATTCATGCATGGGTAAATTGAATAAATAATATAAATAAGTTTGTTTTACTTGCACTATAGACACTATTTATTTGTATGCATTGTCTACAAAGCACAACCAAGTTATAGAATACAGAAAGCTATCCACAAAAGTCAAAAAATGCTAATGCATCCAAGAAGTGTTTATGGAACTAACATTTTTGGAGTTTGTCATAAAAAAAAAGGGGGGGGGGTGACAAATGTCATCACTGCAGTGAACCACCCACAAAGACTATACCACCATGTCAAACCAGCACAACAACAATAAAAAAAGAAAAAAAAATTAAGAGAATAAGAGAAGGACAGTACATACAATAGAACATAAGGGATCTTCACCATTGCACCCCTAGCAATTAATTTATTATTTGTGGTGAAAAAATATTTAGTAACCCTTGCCATATACTTTAAAAGTGTACTCTTTATCTACTTGAAGAAACTTCAATAAGTGAAATGTACATTCAGTAAAGACTTTGTCCCCAGATGGTGTTTATTCTGTCAAAAACTGTCAACAGTTGCTTTCTTAAATGTGGCCTGGTATGGTTAGTGCATAGATGCATGGCATGGGTTTTTGAAATCACTGTTATGAGTTACTCCACTAGCCTAAACCACATTAAGTTGAAAAAGATATGTATCTCAAATAAATATACATTAATTTTAACTCGTGTTAAAAACTTGTAAAACTCGCATAACTCAAGAGTTAAATGTACAGTGGGGGGCAAAAACTTAGGCACCAGTGTAAAAATAATAAATTTCCTCAAATAACCTACATTATCAGGTACTTACTAGCTCTAGTACTTTGTTGGACATCCCTTTCTCTTGATACATTCTCGGAGATGTTTAGGGACAGATGCTGCAAGATTTTGAAGCCACACAAATATCCTTGATGGCTACCTCCAGCTTGGGGATTGATGAAGTGTCGCGCTCATGTAACTTATCATTTGTGAGTGCCCAGAGGTTCTCAATTGGGTGAATTACCTGGCCAATCTTTTATACACTCCACATCGTAGAATGCAAACCATTCTTTAATGAGTTTAGCGGTGTAGCATGGTGCACCATCCCGCATGAAGAATAAAACAGTCCTCCAAATGGTTATTAAATAGCTCAAAATATCGGTCTACATTCAGAGTTACATTTTTTGGTAGTATTGCTAATGATCCCACACCATGGTAGCCAAAAGCACCCCAAACCATCAGTGTACCATCGTCCTGGCAGTGATTCTTTGGACCCAAATTTCACACATGGTAAAGTAAAACATCCTGATTCACTGATGGTTTGGGGTGCTTTTGGCTACCATGGTGTGGGATCATTAGTGAAACTACCAAAAAATGTAACTGAATGCAGACCGATATTTTGAGCTATTTGATAACCATTTGGAGGACTGTTTTATTCAGTGCAAAACATATGTTTTCATGCAGGATGGTGCACCATGCCACACTGCTAAACTCATTAAAGAATGGTTTGCATTCTGTGATGTGGAGTATATAAAAGATTGGCCAGGTAATTCACCTGATTTAAACCCAATTGAGAACCTCTGGGCGCTCATGAAAGATAAGTTACATGAGCGCGACACTTCATCAATCCCCAAGCTGGAGGTAGTCATCAAGGATATTTGGAAGAATATGGACCCTGTGTGGCTTCAAAATCTTGCAGCATCTGTCCCTAAACATCTCCAAGAATGTATCAAGAGAAAGAGGTGTCCAACAAAGTACTAGACAGCTGATAATGTAGGTTATTTGAAGAAATTTATTATTTTTACTCTGGCACCTAAGTTTTTGTCCCCCACTGTATATAATCTGTAGGAGTTCTTCTAAACATCTTATGTTTTACTTTTGCTCAGTTCTCGTAACCTATTATTTTAAGTTTGAGATGCTTGGTGGCCAAGCAGCTTAGAGTGTTATTACATGGATGAGAGGTCAGGAGTGGAGATGGTTTGAGCTGTGTAGCGTCAGGAAAATTTTGTAGTAAAAGCATATTTTTAAGAACTTGTCATTGGCCCCAGTTGCCATTACTGTCACATGCAATCATAAACTCAAAGTATATGGGCTTGCTCTTCCTCTCTTGAGGGAACAGTACCTGTTAGTGGTGGTCTTGTGAGAGAGACAATACATAGAATCACATTCTCACAGCCATACTCAAAACCCATCAACATCTCCTACTTCCATGGAATTGGCACTTGGTCTCTTGAATTGGCCTAAGATCTCTCATAATCAGTTTTGATTATTCCCCCCTCCCCCACTTTTTCACATACGGAGAATTATCAGTCATTAATAGGGGTGAATGGAGAGAGGTTGTGTATAGATGATGCTGTGATGCATGAGGGGGAGTGGGTAGGGGATGGGGGGTGAGGAAGTATGTATGAGAAAAATTTTGACGCAGCCCGAAGGGATTTCTCCCCGTCTTCTCCTTTTCTGCATGGGGGGACGGAGAGGGGGGGTCGCCGAATTTATGAAGCGGCTTTGCTGTGGATGTGCTGTATCTTGTGACACTGCTTCTGACCCAGGGCAGTGGACAGGATGCAGGGATGATCTGTCATCCCAGAGGTGCCGAGATGGGAGGGAGGGAGGAGGGTGGAGGGGAGTGGAGTGGAGTGTATGGGAAATGGAATGGGTGGGAGTAGTTTCTATGCCTTTTTCTTTTTGGCTACCCCCTGTGTAGGGGGAAAGAGCCTTTGGTATATGTATGTAACTGCTCCCCTCTTTCCTCCAGTAATCAGTGACAGAAACAAGACCTACATTAATACAACACAAACAACAGTCTAAGTTTCTTAACAGAGAGATCTTTGGGACAGCTGAAGAACCATTGCTGTCAACTATGGAAGTGTGGGTTTTCCATCTGTAGAGCTCGAAGAAATGTCTGCAATGATTCCCTTAGCTGATAAAAATAGTTTGACAGGTAATGGAACAAAAGATACAAGTTTGCATTTATAACAGAAGTGTTAACTTAGTTATTCCTTTGAGTGTGTGGGTTTGCTTTTGGTCTTAGTCATTTTGCAGCTGGAAGAATAAAGCTTGAGTTGCTTATCAGGGAAAGAAATCAGGTAGATCAAGATAAAATTAATTCTTTAGTCCTTTAAATGTACAAGTTTCTGAATAGATCTTCCTGCCAGTAACAGATGAAACAAACTATTGGACTCTTGCATTGAAAAGGATGAATTCGCAAGATACATAGACAGAAATTTTATGTGCCAAATAATGCTATTTCTAGTCAATTTACCTCATGTCACTTCTTGCCATGGTCTGATTTTAATTGAATATGAAGCCAAGTTTACTGGGGTGCAATTTTAGATGATTTATTGTAAATGGTTATAATGCAAATAAATCATGTAAAAAGGATAGTTGTCCTTTCAAGGACCAAGTTATTTGTTGCTTAGTCCTTTCCATGGGTGATGAAATATGTTGAGTTGCATTTACAAAATGAGGTTACGACTGTAGGAATACCTCTACTTGGTGGAATTTTTCTATAAATCTGTCATTATCCACTTGGTTTGTGCATTTGTCTTGCATAAAAGGAAACAAGAAATAGTCATTGACAATGTATTTATTAATTTACTTTTTGAGTATGAGTTACAGTTGGTAACAGATTGAGGGACAGGTAGATGTTAAAGTCTTGTGAAAATAATTACCGGATTAAAATTGTTGTAATAAAATGATTATCTGGTAGCATTCCAGTAACTTGCTCAAGGTCTTTAGTTTGGTAAGACAGTAGCTGTGTAATCAGGATTAGTTTTCATTAATATTTTGTTTAATTGGATAATTAATATTGTTTTAATTAAACATATTGGATGTGATACTTTTCCAATTGTATTTTTGAAATTGGAAGGCTGTGTTGATATTACATTTATTGACATGACCACTATGTAAGGATCTTACTGATTTTTATATCTATATTCTATTGAAAATACATTTTACATAGTTGCTTTTTCATACTTTTATTTTTCCTTGCACTCGAATTATGTACAGTATTTTTTTTCCAGGATTTGTATTGAGTATGGTTAAAAACAGCCAGTTAATCACAAATCAATCAATCTGTTGTGAGAAGAAAGTTATTGAAGTATCTGTCTTCGACATATTAATGACCAAACTAAAGGTTTATTGTTACACAGTACCTTGGTTATATATATCATACACAACCCTAAGTTGAACAATTATAATCGGATGTATGAGGAAAAATTAATAATGATTGCAGTGTATGTATGATTTCATAGACTATACACTTATTGGATAGGGAACATCACTGAAAAGCTGGTAATGCTGGGAATTGAACCCGAGACCTCTGAGGGCCAGTCTGGGAGTGTACACTGCTTACAGGATCTTACTGTACTGTATTTGATAGGTAGGGTCATGGTTGCCTCCAGTGACCATCCACACACCACTTTATAAGAGGGAAATGGCCTTTCAGAATATATATGTATAATTTAATCAGTCTATCAGCACAATATATGGAGGTAAATCAGCTGCAGCTCTGGTATACATGTTCATGTTTGTATCAATCTCTGTGCATGTATACATTTAACTCTTTGCTATCATGTCTAATTGATGCCAATATAGCCTCATGATAGTCAAAAATACAATGGCAGAACTCAACCTGCGATTCTTCTCATACTGAGCAGGATTACTATTGCAGTGCCGATCCATCAGTAGAGTAAATCTAACCTGTCTCGTGATGTTCAAAACCCAGTAATAACCTCTGCCTTCCCTACTTCTTTTACTAATCTTTCTTCATTCATTCTATCCATGAACAAATGATAAAAATACCAGGTGGTCCAATACTCATGAACGCCATTCCGAATTTGCCATCATTATACCAAAAAAAAACTTAACAACATTGATAAGATTAAAATGTTATCATAAACATAATCACTTAATGTGATTGTTTATGGTAACATTTTATTGTTATCAATATTGTTAAGTGTTATTGGTATAATGATGGCAAATTAGGAATTATATTCATGAGCATTGGACCATCTGGTATTTTTACCATGTGTTCATGGATAGAATGAATGAAGAAAGATTAGTAAAAGAAGTAGGGAAGGCAGAGGTGGATAGGGTGAACTTGAGGGGATGACCAAGGATGAGATGGATGGATGGGATGAAAGGGGTGTTGAGCAAGAGGGGAATGTCTGTTGAGCAAAGAAGGGAGAATGTAGGGAAATAGAGAAGAGTGGAGAATGGCTGTGTATAGGTGATACTGTGATGCAAGGAAGGGAGGATGGTGGATAGGATAGGATATTTTGATGCAGCCCAAAGGGATTCTCTCCATTTTCTCTTTTTCTACATGAGGGGACAAAGAAGGGGGTTGCCTATTAAATGAAGCAGTCTTGCTGTATATGTACTATGTCTTACTACATTACTTCTGACCCAGGACAGTGGGCAGGATACAGGGATGACCCGTCATCCATGAGAAGCTAAGATGAAATGGAGGAAAAGGAGGTGGAGGGGAGTGGAATGGGTGGGAGTGGATATGTGCCTTTTGACTTGGCTGTTTCCCTTGTAAGGAGGAAAAGCCCTTGGTATGTATATACATATATATATATATATATATATATATATATATATATTTATATAAATATATATATATATATATATATATATATATGGGAAAGGTGGAGGGGGAAACACGGGTCTTTATCTGATTATCGAGTTTATTCCTGACCGGTTTCGCTTACAATAGCTTCTTCAGAAGAAGCTATTGTAAGCGAAACCGGTCAGGAATAAACTCGATAATCAGATAAAGACCCGTGTTTCCCCCTCCACCTTTCCCATAATTTGTCCCAATGTCTCTAAATATATATATATATATATGTATATATATACAGTGAGTCCTCCTTATATATATATTCTTTATCTGATATATATACATACAGTGAGTCCTCCTTATATGGTAATTCTTTATCTGATAAATTCACAGATACGGTATTCGCTAGATATTTTGAATAGGAAAGAGCAGGGAGAAGGTATGTCTGCCATATCCTATTATTACATGTTATAATGGGTTCAGTATATGGTAGTTTCAATTTGCGGTAAGGTTTTCAGGAACGCATATGTACTGTGTAATGAGGACTTACTGTATTTATATATATAAACATAATGACAATGAAACAGATAATGCACTAGTAGATTGTTTTTTGTTTACCTTCAGCATCTATACAGGGATTTCTCGATTTATGCATGTTTAGAATATGTGATTTCGGAATAACATAAGGTAATAAGAACCTAGTCATTTTTTTATATTACAGATTATTTAGAATAACACAATGTAAAAAATCAGTAAGCAATAGTAAAACTTAACTTCACTTTATGCAATTTTTACTTTATGCGATTCCCTCAGGAATGTATCCCTTATATGAATCAAGAAATCCCTGTATACACTACATAAATTTGTTGAAGGGTTTGAAAAATAATAGAGAAGGGTGAAGCTTTGCTGGCCTACCAATTGATGCTTCATCTCATCCAGCAGTTTAGCAGCAGCAACAGTTGGTAAGGAACTGCCAAAGCTCTCAAAGAGCAGAACTTAATAATCTATGGAAAAGATACAGAAGGTGCTATGCTCATAAACATCCTAATTTGCCATCATTATACCAAAAATTCTTAAAAACATTGAGAAAAATAAAGTGTTACCTGAAGCTCAATGGCAGTGAAACTAATAATGCACTAATAAACCATTTTTATTTACCTTTAATACTGTACATAAATACACCTATTGAAAGAGTGAAGTATGATTGAATGGGGTGAATTTTTAGCCTGCCAATCAACGCTATCTCTTGTACAGCACTTCTTCAGCAGTAACAGGAGATGGTAAGAACCTAAGAATGGAGGAGACTGCAAGAGACCATAAGGCCTAAACTAGGTAGTTCCATGACCCTTACTACCCTTCATCCCTATTCATAAAGTTATCTTGTAAAACAACCAATTGTTTCAGTGCTTATTATATTGTTACTAAATCTATTCTATTTGTTAACCACTCTGTTGGTAAACCAGTTCTTGCCTGTTTCTTACTTAAATTTAAATATATCCAGTTTGAATCCATTACTACGAGTCCTGCCCTGTGTTACATGTTTGCATCACTCTTGATAAAGCGATTGATATATTGAATACAGTACCTCTATTAGATTACCTTGCACTCTCCAGAAGATGTAAATTATGGTGCCTAGCCTGTCATCCACAAACTTACAAACATCGATATTAATTCCATTGTCCAAGTTGTTAATGTATGTAATGAACAATAAGAGACCCAAAACTGAGCTGAGAGGAACTTCACTAGTAACACTGCCCTATTTGGATTTTACACCATTAATTATGAGCCACTGTTTTCTGTCACTGACTCATGCTCTAATACATTCAAATACTTTTCCTCTTATGCTATGGGCTTTGATTTTAGTTAGTAGTTTCTTATTGGGCACCTTATTGAACGTTTTGCTAATGTTGAGGTACTGTATATAATATTGTAAATATCATTGTTATCTACTGCCTTGTAGACATCACTGTACATACATATACCTAAGGCTTTTTTCCCCCTTACAAGGGAGGTAACCAAAAAACAAAGGCGTAAAAACCATTCCTACCTATTCCATCCCTAATACACTCCACTCCCTTCCACCCTCTACCCTCCCTCTCATCTTGGCACCTCCTGTAAATAAATAAATGATTAGTTATGCACAATCAACCCTTGGTGGATCCATATTGTGAGTCACAAATCAGATTGTGCCTTGCATTCAGTAATACTATTTGCTATTAATGACTCCAGCATTTTACCTCTAACTGATGTCAAACTGATTGGTCTGTAGTTGTGCTTAGAAGATTTGTTACAGTTTTTAAACACAGGAGCAACATTTGCCTGCTCCCAAGAGATAGGCACAAATCCAGTGTCATGTGACTTACTAAATACTTTGTGAACTGCACACATATTTCAAATATGCATTCTTTTAGTACTCTTGGAAAAATCTTGTCAAGACCCTGAGATTTTGTAAGTTTGACTACTTTTCCTTGCTAATGCTGATGCTAGTTAGTCTATCCCGTTCTTCCCCACTGAAGATGAGTTTGCAATCAGTTACTAAATCTAACCTCTATTTTGTGAATACTAAGAGAAAATACTTATTAACACCTCTCATTTTTTCCTCAATCATGACACAGTGTTGTGTCTTGCAACACTGCTTCTGACCCAGGGCAGTGGGCGAGATGCAGGGATGACCCGTCATCCAGGAGGAGCCAAGATAAGAGGGAGAGAGGGAGTGAATGGGAGTGGTGTATGTAGGGGATGGAATGGGTGGGAGTGGACAAAGTTTTTTTTTTCTTTACAAGGGAGGTAGCCAAAAAACAAAGGCATAAAAAAAAAAAAAGATTGAGAACTTTGCAGAAGTGACATGGCAGAGATTGGTGGAATTGTGTATGTCATGGAATGCTATCAAAGAGGCCTTTGTTCAGCAGTGGACTCAGGATGATTGATTGATTGATTGAAATTTGTATGTGGATGTTTGTGTGTGTGTATTCGTGTGTGCGCACGTGCATGTTCACGTGTTTGTGTTTGTGCGCAAACGTGCAACTTACGTAATTACGTTTATGTTACTGTAATATACAGGAGGAAAAGGGATGCGTCATTACCTTTGAACCTGTTCCAGAAGTTTCTGCATTCCTGTGGAATGGGCTATGTTCTTTGACATCCTGTAGTCAGACATGTTATCCTTTCTAAAGAGTTTCCATGACCTTGTGACTTTCTGTCGTTAGCGTTAGTGCCTTGTCCCTTCCGTTAAATATTTTCTTAGACAATAATATCGCTTGATGGCAGTTATTACGAAAATGTTACTAATATAAAAAACGGCGAAGAAAAAGAAGAAGAAAAAAGAATGAGCCCACTTTGGGTCAATCCCTTGCCGAATAAAGTCGTCTGGCCTCACGTGACGACAATTATCTTGATCAGTCGTCAATGAGTAGAAAGGAAGAACATGTGCTTTGTTGGTGGTGGTAATACTGTTGGCGTCAGGACAGGTGATTGTAGTAATTGCAATAGTGATGGTGCGAATGGTAATAGTGATAATAATGGTCGCAACAGAAACATTGTTCTTCGCCGGTGATAACCAGCGTTTCTATCCATGGGGACAGTATCACCACCGAGGAGTTGGGGAGGTCACTTTTTTTTTTTTTTTTTTTTTTTTTATTCTTTGAGTTGAGGTGGATCAAAGTGATCACGTTCAACATCGATCATTGCTCCTTCTTGACGTCCTCCACAAAGTTTTTCTTTATCACCTCCGTAATCAACTTCTTCGGCGCTATGTTGTCCCTGAGAACAGAAACGGTGGTTATCACCGAAGAAATACTAAAAGAACTTCCTCCTACACATGAAAACACCCACGTTGACATCGACAGATACGTTCGGTTTGCACAGGAATTTGCATTCCGTACTCACCGAAGAACGAAAACAAGAGTCCGCCGAGTGACCCCATGTGTGATGTGACCTTAGGTCACGTGATCGGTCGTCTGGACCGCCATGGCCGGAGACCTTTGTAGAGGGATGAACAGCGAGAACACCCACTGGAGAGATCGCTTTCAGGTGTGTCTAGCTGGCGAAGAACCTCGCCGATGGCACCCAGGTAGCAATAAAGGAAGTCCCCCTCTCCCGCGTCGACACGTGGGGGGCGACGCGATGGAATGAGAGTGCCAATGGAGGCCTCTCTTCTACATAAGGTCCAGACAGTTCCCGGGGTAATAAAACTGTACGAATGTTTCATTTCCGAAGGCAAGTTTTATATGGTAATGGAGCTGGTACCTAAGGCGACCTCATTATATGATTATATGGAAAAGTCCGGCAAACTCCCCATTAAGGACATCAAACGGCTCTTTATCGACATAGTAAAAACAGTCCAACGATGTCTTAACGCAGGCGTTTCTCACAAGGATATAAAACCAGAGAACGTCTTGCTGTATCAAGAACCAGTCTCAGGGGAGTATAGAATAAAGCTAATCGACTTCGGATGTGGGGAGACAATTAAAGGCTATCAGGGAAGGCATACGGGTGGGACGACTATTTACTGGCCACCCGAATACCTCGCCGATGGAGAATTCCTACATGTCCCGGCAACTGTGTGGAGTCTCGGGACGCTGTTATATTACCTGGTGTGCCAAGACGATCCCTTCTACGACGAAGGCGAGATCGAGAAGGCTCACCCGCCCTTCCCTGAAGACCTCCCCCATCAGTGCCGCGACTTGATAATGAAATGTTTCGTTATGGATCCATGGGAGCGGCCCACACTTCACGGGATCTAATCCCACCCTTGGTTAAGGGGACTTGGCCGCTCGAAGGACGGGGACAGGCTTGAGCCGCCCGATCCTAAGTTATTTCCACCAGAAGTCTTCAGGAAACTGCGTCTCAAGAAACGCAAAATGAAACAGAAGCCCCGGACCCCGAAAAAGAAGAAGAATAAACAAGGTCAATCTGAAGCAAACGACAAAGAAACGACTCCAGTAACACAAAAGCAGCAGAAACGTGATTGATCAAGACTGCTGCCAAACATGAAGCCCACAAAGCCCTCATCAAGTTTTAGATGCTAAAATTGGCGATAGCACGGCGTGAGGAAAGATGTCCAGGAAGAAGCTTTCTCGGCTCTGGAGGAATAACCGTCGGACCATCTGCTTTCTTGGTCCTCGCCCTTAGGACCAAGTAACCAACACGTTTCACTGGCTCGAATTCAAAGAAAGTTAGAAAGAAAAAGCACAATGAAAATGGGCAACTACAGAAACTAATCAAATTAACTGAAATATCTAAGGAAGCAATGAAGCGTTTTTGAACGTTAAAAAGAAGAAGAGGTAAACGATGAATTTTCTCCGAAGATTCGATTTGACATCAAGAATAATCCTCAAATGACGGATTCTTGACAAAGTAGAAAATCGAGCTCCAATCTGTTCTGCTCTTCGCCTGTCGTGCAAGACTGGCGTCAACAACAATGGCTTCTTGTCAAATATAAGAGAGAAAAGGAGACGTTCCATCAAGAGTAAAATCGCTTTTGTAAGCAAGAGCCTTCTGCTACCGAATCCATGGATAAAGGAAAAAGTCCAATAGAGGTTGGGTAGCCACAAAGATGGAAAATGTCCACACAAGAAAAAGAGAAGTCCCTCCTTAATCATAATAATGACGAAGATGGAAGAGTTCGTCTGAAGGAGCCATGCATAGTTACAGGAAAAGGGCATGGATATACGGATTACCAGTGATGGAAAAGACCCATATAATATCTAAGAAAATACCAAAATGAGCCTGAGAGCAAATTCGCTCTTTATGTCATCATAACGACAGAGCTGAAAGAAGAATTAATCAGAAAGAGCCATAAAGAGAGGAAAGACATAATGAATATGAAGAGCAAGAGAACATAGAAAGTATCCTTTAGGTTTATGGAAAAAACAACAACAAACAGAAAAGGGCATGGAATAGTGAAAAGGGTCAGTGAATGAACTCGTCTTAAAGAGCCATATACAGGAACAGAATATTCTCCCCTCAGCTGAATAAAATCAACTGGCGGCATAAAGAATAGATATACGAAATTTAAAACATAGTCAAAGGCTTGACCTAAAGAGATGCTTCCCTCAGATGAATAAAACAGCTTTGTAGATAAACAAAATTATCGAAAAAAAAACATCAACTGATGATTTGAATTGAAAAGCTGAAGACTTAACTGAGTGTGGTTTACTGTCAAATAAATCAAATCACTTTGTGGTCGCCGTACCAGATATACAAGTCTCGTAAGACAAGGGAAAGGTGCCTATGGAAGTTGGAATTGTTGGGAAACGAAGCCCTAAGGAAAAGACACTCTCTGGTTTGATCGTTCGGCTGCCACCGATATGACGTCATCTTCCTGGCCGGTCGGAGGTTGGAGCGTTGGCCTTCCGTGGGCTGCTCGGGTTTGATGGATCTTTGGCTTACTCTCGTACGGACAGGTTTCATACTCGGTAGAAGGTCCAAATACTTGACCTATAGGTTGATGGTCCCACGTCAACAGAATCAGTACAGAGGAGAATGACCAAAATTATACATGGACTCAGAAATTTACCTTACGAAGATAGGCTCAGGCACTCTCTGGAAAGACGCAGAGTGTGGGGTGATCTAATAGAGGTGTTTAAGTGGATCGAAGGCTTTAACAAGGGTGACGCAAACAAAGTCATCATATTAAAACAACAGGGCAGGACTCGCAGTAATGGATAAATTTAGATTTAAGAAGGAAATAGGTAAGAATTGATTTACTAATAGGGTGGTCAATGAATGGAACAGACTTAGTTACCATGTAGTGAGCGCTGAAACTATCAGTTGTTTTAAGAAACGGTTAGACAACTTTATGGATGGGGATGACAGGTGGTAATGGACATGGAACTGCCTAGTGTAGGCCTCATGGTCTCTTGCAGTCTCCTTCATTCTTATGTTCCGTCGGACCTTCTGCTTTCTTGCTCCTCGCTCCAAGGACGAGGTGACCAACATGTTTCAATAGCTCGAACTCAAAGATCGAAAGGTAGAAAAAAAGCATGATGAAAATGAATACCTACAGAAACTGATGAAAATAATTAAATGATGAAATTGATTAAAGGATTAATAAAACATTTTTGAACGTTAGAAAAAAAGGGGTAAACGATGAATTTAATCCGACGATTCGATTTGACTGTACAGAATAATCTTCAAATGACGGATTCTTGGCAAAGTAGGAAATCGAGCCTCAACAACAATGACCCCTTGACAAATACGAGAGAGAAAAAGAGCCACTCCATAAAAAAAATCGCTTTTGTAAGCAAGAATATTTTGCTACCGAACCCAGGGACAAAGAAAAAAGGATGCCAGTCTAGTATGTGATCTACGACAACTTAAATCTAGACTAGCTTATGATCTACATTCAAAATATTGTTACAAATTTGCAATTATAATTAGAGGAGTGAATTGAACATTAAAATAAATTAACTGTGTATTTTTTTTGCTCTCATCTACAGCAACTTAAATCTAGACTAGCTTGTGATCTATATTAAAAATATTCTTTTAGATTTGCAGTTATAATTAGAGGAGTGAGTTAAACATAAAAAATAAACTGATTCTCACTTCATACTAGAAACATGAATATTATGACTATTTGTAAACAGCACTGATATTCTAAATTGCAATAAAGATATTTTGTTCATTTGATAATAAATCTTCCAACAAATGAAATCTAAATGAGACTGAAATATTTGTAATGGAACACTTTTTTTTTTTTTTTTTAATACTAATTTCAGCTTCTAGCCACGACCATCCGGTGTTCTGCGTATGTGTTCCATCTTGACTATTAACATGGCTTCACTGGTGGTTGACGATGGCATGGTTGTAATAACTATTCAGATTCGAATATGGCGGCCAATCATCTGAGTGGATGATAGTGCCTGCTTGCACTTCTCTTTGGGTAATTGTTTCTAGAGTAACTCTGTCTCCTTTTGGAACATAGAAATGGCAACAATCTAAGCCATTTTTAAGTACGAAGACCTATGCACCATCTATTCTTCGTCCTTGATTTCTATTATTCAAAACATCTGCCTCATTGTCAGTTGATTCGGATCCTTGATTACCAGTGAGAAGATTACATATTTTCGTCTTCACTAAATAACGTATGTTCTTATGTATTCAGACAATTTAAGAATGTAGTCCCACGGTTCCTGTTTGTACTAGGATGAATGAACGCAAACGGTCCATCAAGTATGGAAAAGAAAGTTCAGCGGTGTTCCAACGTGTAAAAATCATTGTTTAGATTGGGACAAAGCTGAGCTCATTTATAAGCCTAAATGTGAGTTCAGGAGAAAAATGGTTGAATCAACTATCATTGAATATCAACCCAATATGAACATTTCGAAGGGGCAATGTTCCACGGACATAATCTCAGGACTTTTCATCATAAGAACATAAGAATGAGGGAGACTGCAAGAGACCATAAGGCCTACACTAGGCAGCTCCGTATCCATCACCACCTGTCATCCCCATCCATAAAGTTGTCTAATCGTTTCTTAAAACAACTGATAGTTTCAGCGCTTACTACATGGTTAGCTTAGTCAAAAGACATTTGCCTCCTGACCCCACATACTGAGTGAGCCTAGGGTAGGGCCCTCTCCCACTGTTCCCCTTAAGTAGCACTCACTCTTCTATACTTTGTATCTACTGAAGAGGATTGCAGTTTGCAATCGATATATACAGATTCCCAGTCTCCAGTCTTTTTCGCTCCAACTGTGGTTTTCACGTGATCGACAAATGTGGTAGTTTTTAATACGTGTATATATATATATATATATATATATATATATATATATATATATATATATACATATATACATATTGATAAGTATTTTAGACAAATTATTTTAAAGGGTGGAGAACATAAACACAGGGGAAGGCTCGGAACCCTAAACACTCTAACGTTTCGTTCGCGTAGAACTTCTTCAGAGAAGAAGTTCTACGCGAACGAAATGTGGTAGTTTTTAATACGTGTATATATATATATATATATATATATATATATATATATATATATATATATATATATATATTATATATATATATATATATATATATGTGTGTGTGTGTGTGTGTGTGTGTGTATACTCCCTCTGGGGTTGGCAAAGGCAGATGTCTAGAATGTCATCCGGCTTTGCTCTTGGGTAAACTCGCCTTTTCTGTGTCAGCATAATCTGTAGGTCTCTCCCGTGCTCTTTTATTCCCAGTCTCATGGCTGCGATATATAATTTGCTTCAAAAAGTATCAGGCAGCGAGGATCTTATTCGTGATCTGATGTTCCTGTTGAGCTAGTCTGGTATTGGCTGGTTAGTAGAGTCTGAGGGTTGTTCTCGTCGTGTTTCTTCAGGGCTCCATTTTGCAAATGGCAGGTTAAGCGTCTCGACAAGGTAGTCCCTGTCATTTCTATGAATGAGTGAGGCCCGCTGTCCTCAAAGTTGCATGTATGTCCGTAGATGACAAGGGTCTACTGTCCAAGGGCATCTTGATGAGCTGGTTCCTGATTACGTACCAAGAGGATTTTCTTAAGCTTCGTTGACACGGGGATAGTTTAGTAGCAGCTAGTTCCAGCTGCAAGTCAACTTACAAGGCAAATACGTGTTCACACCAGGATAGTTTGGAGGCAAGTTAACTAACTTTCCGTTGATGTTGAGCAAGCAAAGGGGTAATTTACAAGTCGCTAGCACTAACGGCTACTAAACTAGCCCCGTGTCAACGAGGATTTATTAAAAATATAGATAATAAAGAGTTTGTTGATAATGGTGTCCTTTATTGTCCTTTCTTCTGTTCTATAATCTGTTGACATAAATTTCTTGTCGTAAATCTTTTTCTGTTCCTGGTTGGCCTTTGGGGACTACTGTTGCGTGATTCACCATTGTCTTGGATCACGTGTTGGACTCGTGATCGACAGCTATTTCCTTCCCGGAAGAGAGCTCAGAGCTTATGTATGACCAATCTATAGGTAATGCTGTGACCTTACACGCACTCACACACCCAACTCCCCGTCCACGAGAGTTGGAGTAACGATTTGTAGCGCAGCGGTACTGAAATTATTTCAGCCCTGGGGGGGATTCGAACCCGGACCGCCGTAGTGTCGGCCGGGAACTCTACCAACTGTGTGTACTCGTGTGATTGTGTGTGTGTGTGTGTGTGTGTGTGTGTGTGTGTGTGTGTGTGTGTGTGTGTGTGTGTGTGTGTGTGTGTGTGTGTGTGTATTTTTATGTGTACGTGTGTATGATGATATGTAAAATCGTGTGTATGTGCGCATATGTGTGAGTCACTATGGTTTTGGATTACATGTTAGACCTGTGATCAACAGTTATTACCTTCCCTGAAGAGAGCTTATATAGCTCAATTTCTTACGTGTGTGTTTATTTTTTCATAGAAACATATGAACACATAAAAGCCTTCGGTAGTGAAAAAAAAAAAAAACATTGTGAGCACGTTAGGTACCTCAGGTCCCCAGTCATACATTCAAGATTTTCGTCAAATGTTGTGAATTTGAAAAGATGGAAGACGACTTCTCTTACAGTATTCGAGACTTCCCCAAAGACAATCCAACAATGCGTCTAATATTCTTATAGATTTAACTTCTCTTAGTTCGTCATTCAATTTCTCAATATATGACGCAAAGGTGATTGGACATTTGGAGATTCGAAAAATAAAAGATTGTAACCGAAGTCGTTTCTACTCAAACGAACTCACTTGAGTTGCGTAGGTGACTGGGGCTCCAGGCAGTCTGCTTATCTGCGTACGAGTATTGCTGCTGCTTTAGGGACGAAGGGATGAAGGAAGTAAGGAAGGAGAAAGGAAGGAAGGAAGGGAAGAGAAAGGGAGGAAGGAAGGAAGGGAGGAGAAAGGAAAAGAAGAGAAAGGGAGGAGAAAGGAAAAGAAGAGAAAGGGAGGAGAAAGGAAGAAAGGAAGGGAGGAAGTAAGGGAGAAGAAAGGGAAGAGGAAGGAAGGGAGGAGAAAGGAAGGGAAGAGAAAGGGAGGAGAAGGGAAGAAAGGAAGGGAGGAGAAAGGAAGAAAGGAAGGGAGGAGAAAGGAAGAAAGGAATGGGAGAGAAAAGAAAGGAGGAAGGAAGGGAGGAGAAAGGAAGAAAGGAAGGGAGGAAGTAAGGGAGAAGAAAGGGAAGAGAAATGAAGGGAAGAGAAAGGGAGGAGAAGGGAAGAAAGGAAGGGAAGAGAAAGGAGAAAGGAAGAAAGAAAGGGAGGAAGTAAGGGAGGAGAAAGGAAGGGAGCAAGGGAAGAGAAAGGAAGGAAGGGAGGGAGGAGAAAGGAAGGGAAGAGAAAGGAGGAAGGAAGAAAGAAAGGGAGGAGAAAGGAAGAAAGGGAGGAAGGAAGGGAGTAGAAAGGAAGGGAGAGAAAGGGAGGAAGGAAGGAAGGGAAGAGAAAGGAAGGAAGGAAGGGAGGAGAAAGGAAAAAAGGAAGGGAAGAGAAAGGAAGGAAGGAAGGGAGGGAGGAGAAAGGAAAAAAGGAAGCGAAGAGAAAGGAAGGAAGGAAGGGAGGGAGGAGAAAGGAAGAAAGGAAGGAGAAAGAAAGGAAGGATGGGAAGAGAAAGGAAGGAAGGGAGGAGAAAGGAAGGAAGGAAGTGAGAGAGACATATTCTTTGCACTGTACCCCCTACAGGGGTTATCACAATGGTCTATTTTTCCTCCTACCTCCGATTAATCGGCGGTACCGTTCACCTCCAGAGCTCTTTCCACCGTAAAATCACTATAGTAAACTATTTTGTTTTCTCAACAGAAATACATAGAATGTCATTTGATATGCTGGAGGGAAATCATTTTCTTCCAGCATAGGGTACGCGTACCAATGGAGACGCATTTGCTCTATGCCAGGGGTCGGAAACCCGTGGTTCTAGAGCCGCATGTGGCTCTTTAGCGCTGCCCTAGAGGCTCCCTAGAGCTTTTTCAAAAATGTTCGAAAATGGAAAAAGATGGGGGAGGGAAATAAATTTTTTGTTTTAATATGGTTTCTGTAGGAGGACAAACATGACACAAACATTCTTAACGTTTTCCAATGCTGTAAAAATGTGTAGAATTAAATGTGTTGCCTTCATTATAAGGCTTATATAAGACTTTTATTTTTTTGCGGCTCCAGACATATTTGTTTTTTGTTTTTTTGGGTTGCCGATCCCTGCCCTATGCAGACGCATTTGACACAAAAAAACTTCTACCTGCCGATGGTGAATAAATAGGAGCATAATTATAGGCTCAAAAAATCACTTAACTATCCCCTGCATGCAATGGGAAGCAGTTTCTGATGCACAAGTTTTACATAAAGCCATGCACAAGCCACCTGCCAAAAATGGAATAAAAATCTGTTAAGGAACAGTAAAAAAAAAAAAAGAAAAAAAAATCTTAGGTTTTCGTAAAGATTCTTTCAAAAACAGTACTTTTTTTATTTCATCACCTGCAGTCACGTACCTATTTGGATTAGGAAGGTAAGACTATGTCACATTATGAGGGGATAGTTAAGTGATTTTTTGAGCCTATAATTATGCTCCTATCTGTTAACCATCGGCAGGTAGAAGTTTTTTTTTGGTGTCAAATGCGTCTGCATAGGGCAAGTGCGGCTCCATTGGTACGCGTACCCTACCAGATTCCTTCCCAAAAGCTGTGGGCTGCAAATCTGTTCTGGTAGTCGGAGGAAAAATAGCCCAGTGTGATAACGCCATACAGGTGACTAACTTCATTAGTTTCATGCACTCCATACAAGAGATTATTGTAGCCACTGAAGGCTTTTATGTGTTCACATGTTTTTGTGAAAAAATAAAAAAATTAAAACACGCAAGAAATTGAGCCATACATGGAGCTCTCTTCAAGGAAGGTAATAACTGTTAATCACAGGTCTGGCAAGTAATCCAGAACCATAGTGACTCACACATATGCGTACATACACACGATTTTACATATAATCATACACACGTATACATAATCATTACACACACACACACACACACACACACACACACACACACACACACACACACACACACAATCACACGAGTACACACAGTTGGTAGAGTTCCCGGCCGACACTACGGCGGTACGGGTTAGAATCCCGCCCAGGCCTGAAATAATTTCAGTACCGCTGCGCTACAAATCGTTACTCCAACTCTCGTGAGCGGGGAGTTGTGTGTGTGTGTGTGTGCGTGTAAGGTCACAGCATTACCTATAGATTGGTCATACATGAGCTCTGAGCTCTCTTTCGGGAAGGAAATAGCTGTCGATCACGAGTCCAACACGTGATCCAAGACAATGGTGAATCGCACAACAGTAGTCCCCAAAAGCCAACCAAGAACAGAAAAAGATTCGCGACAAGAAATTTATGTCAACAGATTATAGAAAAGAAGAAAGGACAATAAAGGACACCATTATCAACAAGCCCTTTATTATTTATTTCTTAATAAATCCTCGTTGACACGGGGCTAGTTTAGTAGCTGTTAGTGCTAGCGACTTGTAAATTACCCCTTTGCTTGTCCAACATCAACGGAAAGTTAGTTAACTTGCCTCCAAACTATCCTGGTGTGAACAAGTACTTGCCTTGTAAGTTGACTTGCAGCTGGAACTAGCTGCTACTAAACTATCCCCGTGTCAACGAAGCTTAAGAAAATCCTCTTGGCACGTAATCAGGAACCAGCTCATCAAGATGCCCTTGGACAGGAGACCCATGTCATCTACGGACATACATGCAACTTTGAGGACGGCGGGCCTCACTCATTCATAGAAATGACAGGGACTACCTTGTCGAGACGCTTAACCTGCCATTTGCAAAATGGAGCCCTGAAGAAACACGACGAGAACAACCCTCAGACTCTACTAACCAGCCAATACCAGACTAGCTCAACAGGAACATCAGATCACGAATAAGATCCTCGCTGCCTGATACTTTTTGAAGCAAATTATATATCGCAGCCATGAGACTGGGAATAAAAGAGCACGGGAGAGACCTACAGATTATGCTGACACAGAAAAGGCGAGTTTACCCAAGAGCAAAGCCGGATGACATTCTAGACCTCTGCCTTTGCCAACCCCAGAGGGAGTATAGATACATACATACATACATACATACACACACACACACACACACACAAACACACACACACACACACACACACACACACACACACACACACACACACACACACTCATATATATATATATTCCCCGTTGTATTAAAAACTACCACATTTGTCGATCACGTGAAAACCACAGTTGGAACAAAAAAGACTGGAGACAGGGAATCTATATATTTCGATTGCAAACTGCAATCCTCTTCAGTAGATACAAAGTATAGAAGAGTGAGTGTTACTTAAGTAGCACTCTTGACAAGAAAAGAGGACCATTGGGTGAGGTCCCTACCCTCGGCTCACTCAGTATGTGGGGTCAGGAGGCAAATGTCTTTTGACTAAGCTAACCATGTAGTAAGCGCTGAAACTATCAGTTGTTTTAAGAAACGATTAGACAACTTTATGGATGGGGATGACAGGTGATGATGGATAGGGAGCTGCTTAGTGTAGGCCTTATGGTCTCTTGCAGTCTCCTTCATTCTTATGTTCTTATGATGAAAAGTCCTGAAATTATGTCCGGGGACCATTGCCCCTTCGAAATGTTCATATTGGGTTGATATTTACTGATAGTTGATTCAACCATTTTTCTCCTGAACTCACATTTAAACTTATAAATGAGCTCAGCTTTGTCCCAATCTAAACAATGGTCAAATTCTTTAACACGTTGGAATACCGCTCAACTTTCTTGTCCATACTTGATGGACCGTTTGTGTTCATTCATCCTAGTACAAACAGGAACCGTGGGACTACATTCTTAAATTGTCGGAATACATAAGAACATACGTTATTTAGCAATGACGAAAATATGTAGTCTTCTCACTGGTAATCAAGGATCCGAATCAACTGACAATGAGGCAGATGTTTTGAATAATAGAAATCAAGGACGAAGAATAGATGGTGCATGGGTCTTCGTACTTAAAAATGGCTTAGATTGTTGCCATTTCTATGTTCCAAAAGGAGACAGAGTTACTCTAGAAACAATTACCCTAAGAGAAGTGCAAGCAGGCACTATCATTCACTCAGAGGTATGGCCGCCATATTCGAATCTGAATAGTTATTACAACCATGCCATCGTCAACCACCAGTGAAGCCATGTTAATAGTCAAGATGGAACACATACGTAGAACACTGGATGGTCGTGGCTAGAAGCTAAAATTAGTATAAAAAAAAAAAAAAAAAGTTCCATTACAAATATTTCATTCGTTGGAAGATTTATTATCAAATGAACAAAATATCTTTATTGCAATTTAGAATGATATCAGTCCTGTTTACAAATAGTCATAATATTCATATTTCTAGTATGTAATGAAAATCAGCTTATTTTCTTATGTTTAACTCACTCCTCTAATTATAATTACATATCTAAAAGAATATTTTGAATATACTGTAGATCACAAGCTAGTCTAGATTTAAGTTGCTGTAGATGAGAGCAAAAATACACATTTATTTTCTTTTAATGTTCAATTCACTCCTCTAATTATAATTGCAAATTTGTAACAATATTTTGAATGTAGATCATAAGCTAGTCTAGATTTAAGTTGTCGTAGATCACATACTAGACTGGCATCCTTTTTTCTTTGTCCCTGTGTTCGGTAGCAAAATATTCTTGCTTACAAAAGCGATTTTTTTTATGGAGTGGCTCTTTTTCTCTCTCGTATTTGTCAAGGGGTCATTGTTGTTGATGCTAGTCTTGCACGACAGGCAAAGGCCAGAACAGATTGAGGCTCGATTTCCTACTTTGCCAAGAATCCGTCATTTGAAGATTATTCTGTACAGTCAAATCGAATCTTCGGAGAAAATTCATCGTTTACCCCTTTTTTTCTAACGTTCAAATTTTTTTTATTGCTCCTTTAATCAATTTCATAATTTAATTATTTTCATCAGTTTCTGTAGTTATCCATTTCCATCATGCTTTCTTTCTACCTTTCGATCTTTGAGTTCGAGCAATTGAAACTTGTTGGTCACTTCGTCCTTGGAGCGAGAACCAAGAAAGCAGAAGGTCCGACGGAATATAAGAATGAAGGAGACTGCAAGAGACCATGAGGCCTACACTAGGCAGTTCCATGTCCATTACCACCTGTCATCCCCATCCATAAAGTTGTCTAACCGTTTCTTAAAATAACTGATAGTTTCAGCGCTCACTACATGGTAAACATGTCTGTTCCATTCGTTGACCACCCTATTAGTAAATCAATTCTTACCTATTTTCTTCTTAAATCTAAATTTGTCCAGTTTAAATCCATTACTGCGAGTCCTGTCCTGTTGTTTTAATATGATGAACTTTTTTGCGTCACCCTTGTTAAAGCCTTCGATCCACTTAAACACCTCTATTAGATCACCCCGCACTCTGCGTCTTTCCAGAGAGTGCCTGAGCCTATCTTCGTAAGGTAAATTTCTGAGTCCATGTATAATTTTTGTCATTCTCCTCTGTACTGATTCTGTTGACGTGGGACCATCAACCTACAGATCAAGTATTTGGCCCTTCTACCGAGTATAAACCTGTCCGTACGAGAGTAAGCCAAAGATCCATCATACCCGAGCAGCCCACGGAAGACCAATGCTCCAACCTCCGACCGGCCAGGAAGATGACGTCAAATCGGTGGCAGCCGAACGATCAAACCAGAGTGTCTTTTCCTTAGGGCTCCGTTTCCCAAAAATTCCAACTTCCATAGGCACCTTTCCCTTGTCTTACGAGACTTGTATATCTGGTACGGTGACCACAAAGTGATTTGATTTATTTGACAGTAAACCACACTCAGTTAAGTCTTCAGCTTTTCAATACAAATCATCAGTTGATGTTTCTTTTCGATAATTTTGTTTATCTACAAAGCTGTTTAATTCAGCTGAGGGAAGCATCTCTCTAGGTCAAGCCTTTGACTATGTTTTAAATTTCGTATGTTTATTCTTTATGCCGCCAGGCGATTTTATTCAGCTGAGGGGAGAGCATTCTGCCCCTGTATATCTCTTTAAGACGAGTTCATTCACTGATCCTTTTCACTATTCCATGCCCTTTTTTTTTTTTTCCCATAAACCTAAAGAATACTTTCCACCTGGAAGCGATCCCTCCAGTGGGTGTTCTCGCTATTCCTCCCTCTCCAAAGTTCTCCGGCCATGGCGGTCCAGACGACCGATCACGTGACCTAAGGTCACATCACACATGGGGTCACTCGGCGGACTCTTGTTTTTGTTCTTCGGTGAGTACGGAATGCGAATTCCTGTGCATACCGAACGTATCTGTCGATGTCATCGTGGGTGTATTCACGTGTAGGAGGAAGTCCTTCAAGTATTTCTTCGGTGATAACCACCGTTTCTGTTCTCAGGGACAACATAGCGCCGAAGAAGTTGATTACGGAGGTGATAAAGAAAAACTTTGTGGAGGACGTCAAGAAGGAGCAATGATCGATGTTGAACGTGATCACTTTGATCCACCCGTACTCAAAGAATAAATATGAATACGTCACGTCATATAGCTACCTTCCCTCCGTTCTCCTTACAAAAAAAAAAAAAAAAAAAAAAAAAAAAAAAAAAAAAAACTGTGTGATCTCCCCAACTCCTCGGTGGTGATATTGACCCTAAGGATAGAAACGCTGGTTATCACAGGCGAAGAACAATGTTTCTGTTGCGACCATATTATCTATATTACCATTCGCAACATCACTATTGCAATTACTACAATCACCTATCCTGATGCCAACGGTATTACAACAAAGCACATTTTCTTCGTTTCTGCTCACTGACGACTGATCAAGATAATTGTCGTCACGTGAGGCCAGACGACTTTATTCGGAAAGGGATTGACCCAAAGTGGGCTCATTCTTTCTTCTTCTTCTTCTACTACTCCGTTTTCTATTTCTTTTAGTAACGTCTTCATAATAGCTGCCGTCAAGCGATATTATTGTCTAAGAAAATATTTAACGGAAGGGACAAGGCATTAACGCTAAAGAGTCACAAGGTCATGGAAAGTCTTTAGAAAGGACAACATGTCTGACTACAGGATGTCAAAGAACAACCCATTCCACATGAATGCAGAAACTTCTGGAAGAGGTTCAAAGGTGATGACGCAGCCCTTTTCCTCCTGTATATTACAGTAACATAAAAATAATTACGTAATTTGCACGTTTACACACACAAAGACACACAAACATAAACACAAACACGTGATCATGCACGCACGCACACACGAATACACACACACAAACATCCACATACAATTTTCAATCAATCAATCATCCTGAGTCCACTGCTGAACAAAGGCCTCTTTGATAGCATTCACTCCTGCAAACTTTTCAATCTCGTCTCTCCACCTTTTGTCTGGACTCCCTCTTCCACGCTTCCCGTCTCGCGGCGTCCAGTCAGTAACACACTTGCTCCATAGCTCATCCGTCGTCTGCACTAACTTACTTGCCCAATTCCAATTCCCCTTTTTTATCACCTCTACAATATCTTCCACTCTAGTCTGTTCTCTCAACCAATTTGCTCTCTTTCGGTCTCTTAGCGTTATTCCCATCATAGATCTCTCCATTCTCCTCTGTGCAGTCCTTAGCTTTGTCTCCATCACCTTTGTCTGTTTCCAAGTCTCACACCTGTACATTATTGCTACCAGAATGCATTGATTGTAAACTTAACGTTTCAGACATAAAAGTTGAAAGCCTCTCAGGACCTTATTATACTTACCAAACATTTTCTGACCAAATGTAATACACCTTTTTATTTCATTATCATGATCTTTGATCACTTTCACCATCTGACCAAAATAATTATACTCTATAACTTCTTCAAGACTCTCACCATTCTCTTTGAATTTTCATGTTAAACATTATTTTGGTTTTACTCTTATTCATTTTCAAACCTGCTTTGAGGTTTTCCTTCTTCAGATTACTCAACATATCTTGCAAGTCTCTTGCTCTTTCTGAAATAAGAATAATGTCATCCACAAATCTTAGGTGGTTAAAATATTCGCCTTTAATCTTCAAACCTATCTCTTCCCAACTCAACCTTCTGAAAATTTCTTCCAAGCAAACTGCAGAGAAGGAGACTGACAAGTCATCGTCATATAAGCTACCACAAACTCCTTTTGGAGGCACACTGATGACATAATTCATAGCAACGGCAAAAAGTATGGCATTAAGTATACTTCTTTGTAGCATGAGATCTTCAAGAGGACGAACTTCAGGTAGACCACTCCATTTCACACCTATAAGAAATATATACATACACCAAAGGCTTTTTCCCCATTATAAGGGAGGTAGCCAAAAGGAAATAGGCATAGAAACCACTCCCACCCATTCCATCCCCTACATATTCCACTCCCCTCAACCCTCCTCCCTCCCTCTCATTTTGGCACCTCCTGGATGACGGGTCATCCCTGCACCTTGTCAGTGTGATAACGCCGTAGAGATGACTAAGTTCATTAGTTTCATGCAGTCCATACCAGGGATTATTGTAGCCTTTCTACGCACCAGTCGCCCAACATATGTATATATATATATATACATATATATATATATATATATATATATATATATATATATGTATGTATATAATGTGCAACACTAAATGGGTTCCAGTAAATAGAGATACATTTTTATCAACCACAATGCACTTCAATTCTAAGCCATCAACATTGGGAGACCCGTGGAGGCCAACTATCTAGATGGAGCAATCGGTTAAGTCACTACAGCACTTATGACGTGCTAGCCGGGTTCGAGGCATTGGCCGTACCACGTTTCAATTTCTGCATGTTGGCCTCCACGGATTCCCCGATGTTGATGGCTTAGAATTAAAGTGCATTGTGGTTTTTATATATATATATATATATATATATATATATATATATATATGTCATATATATATTGTATATATTATTACATATATATTATATATATATTATTACATATATATATATATATATATTATTTTGCTGTATTTTTTTTACTTCACCTCTTTTGTTGCTCTTCTTAAATATCTTCTTTACTGTTCCCACTTCGGAGGGACTGTTCACAAGGACGGAAGTGCTGGCGATTTTACGACAAAATACTGCTGTCCCTTAGCCCTGGCCACGTGACCTTATAAAGGTCGACTCTGGAGACATTTTTAGTGAATGTGGGCAGAGTTTGTCAACTCCACGCTTAGTCTTTGCTCTACGTTACGCTGCAGAGCAATGAGGCGTCACAAAAGAGAGAGAGAGAGAGAGAGAGAGAGAGAGAGAGAGAGAGAGAGAGAGAGAGAGAGAGAGAGAGAGAGAGAGAGAGAATCAATGATGTCTGGAAAAGGAGTGTCGTCGTCCAGCAAATTTGCCTAGCGTCTCGTATGTGCGCGTGTCTCTTAAGGTGCCGGCACACTAGATATATCTCGTTAGCATGCTACTTGCTTTTACTGTTTCGTTTGGGTAGAAACGACTTCGGTTACGATCTTTTGTTTTTCGAATTTGCAAATGTCAAATTATTCTTGCGTCAGATCGTGAGAAGTTGAATGACGAACTACGAGAAGTTAAATCTAAAATACGAATGTTAGGCACATTGTTCAGACGTTCTTACGGATGTCTAGAATATTGTAACCGAAGTCGTTTCTACTCAAACGAAGTAGCAGGAACAAATAGCACACTATACCCTATGCACTGGTGCGTAGAACTCCCAGTGCCCCGCCCCCCTCACACTGCATTCAGAAAACATTGCATCCACACGCACGTTCTCGCCATGGATGCCCATATGTGGCAACACCGGGAAATCTCCTAGCCACGCCTTATCGGTCATTTCTCCTTGCGTTGACTATAGTCTGGTATGCCGTCACTTTTAGTGACGATCGTGACGCGTACATCGTTTGTTGAAGGTGTGTGAAAAATATGTTTATTTAATAAGTGCAATATTGGAATTTTTGTCAATGGAAAATCGAATACAGTAACAAAATAAATTAATTTTGATTAAACGTTTCTCTTGCTATGCGAATCTAAGTAAAATATGCAATACTAACTTCAAACAAACTTTTGATAAACTTTGAAAGAAAAAGTACTATTTTGTCTCAAGTGTAAATAAAATGCATAAAACTGTACTCAGGCAGGA
>NC_134816.1:31871266-31873766 GCF_046742065.1 Oratosquilla oratoria | reverse complement strand
AATCATTCTCCATTCACCCCTGTCTTCTGTCCTCTCCCGTCCTTCCTCAACAGACATTCCCCTCTTCCCCAAAGCCCCCTTCACCCCATTCATCCACCTCATCCTAGGACGTCCCCTCATGTTCACTCCCTCCACATCTGCCTTCCATACTTCTTTTACTAGTCTTTCTTCACTCATTCTTTCCATGTGTCCAAACCATCCTAATACTCTTTCATCAACCCTATCTCCCAACTCCCTTTCCACCCCTGTTCTCCTCCTCACCTCCTCATTTCTCACGCTATCTAGCCTAGTAACCCCCATCATACTTCTCAGACACCTCATCTCAAACACATTCAAACTCCTCTCTTCCTCTCTCATGTTCCATGTTTCTGCCCCATACAGTGCTGTTGGCACAATCACTCCTTCATACATTCTCCTCTTAGCATCCATTCCTAAATGTCTATTCCTCATTACACTCTTTAATCCACCAAGGCATTTACTCGCTTCTCTCAATCTACATTCTACCTCCACCTTCACTCCACCTTTCCCTGCCACATTTGCACCCAAGTATCTAAAACTATCCATTTCCTCCAGTCGCTCTCCCTTAATGCTCACTTCCAGTCTGCTGCCACTTTCACCCCTTGTACATCTCATCACCTTACTTTTACCAACATTTATCTTTAGTTTTCTTCTATCACATACTCTCCCAAAAATTGTCACCATCTTCCTCAATCCCTCCTCCAATCCTGCCACAAGCGCAGTGTCGTCCGCAAACAACAGCTGGCTCACCTCCCACTTTTCTCCATTTTCTTTAATCATCTCCAATCCCTGACCCACTACCCTTGCATTTACCTCTCGCACTACCCCATCCATGTATAAGTTGAACAGCCAGGGCGACATAACGCATCCTTGAAGACCCACCTTTCCCTCGAACCACTCACTCTCTCCATTTCTAATCCTGACACAAGCTCTACTACTCTCATAAAAACTCTTGACAGCTCCCAGAAGTTTTCCTCCTATCCCGTATATCTGCATAACCTCCCACAGTGCCTTTCTGTCTACCCTATCGTAAGCCTTTTCCAGATCCATAAAAGCCCCCCCAAAAAAACATCCTATATATTTACTCTCTGATTATCGTATATATTAATTCTGCCTTGAGAATGAAGTTTTGTAACTTCGATACGTTGGTATCAAAAGCTCTACTAGTGTGAATACCCTGCCTCAATGTTGTAATATCTTTTGCTGATCTTCTACATAGATTGCCTCTTGAAATACGTCGCTTTGTTCGCAGTATTGAAGAAGTTAACAAGAAAAATTGTGAGTTGTCATCATGCTATTATATACAATATCTCTTGCCAGAGGTAGAACCTCCTGCCTAAGTACTCAGATATGCATATAAAAGATTGAATATTTCCTTCAATTATCTTGCAACATATATCATATACATATATATACATATATATATAAATATATATATTTATATATATATATATATATATATATATATATATATATATATATATGCGAATAAATCACAAAAACACGTGGTTCACAAAATGTGTAATAAAACCACTTGGAAAATAAAATTAAAGGTGACCGAAGGTTTTCGTCTATCTATGACATTTTCAAAAGTACAGAGTAAGGAAACAGTGACAATATATATATATAAAATAAGCACACTAGGAGGGAATTAAAACAGGTCCATTGTGACCTCACTCTCTCAGCACTGCCGGACATTTGAGTCGGCTACTGTCAACAATTTTGTATGTTATAAAGTTATATAAATTATACATTCCCATACTCATATTCATGTTGTTCTCAAATGAAGCTTTTATATAACATGATTCTATGATATTCCTCTCCTTAATGTCCTTACTTAAGACAATTTTCTTTGTGTTATCCCAATCAATGCAATGATTAAAATCCCTTAAATGCAAAATCAACCAACTTGAAACTTGCCCTGTTCTGATATTACATTTATGTTGGTTTATTCTCAATTTTAAATCCTTGCCTGTTTGTCTAATTAAAATTACAATTTTTGCAAGGGATACTAACACAGCCTTCATTAAAAACAGGTGAATTTTTAATCAACCTCTTTTTAACAGTGTTATTTTTAAAGACACTAAAATTTATTAAAAGTACGAGTTAGACTAACAAAATTTTGATGAAAAGGGAGGGTTAAAATATTCTTAAACCTGAACTGCTGATTATGATTAAGACCATAAAAAGTTTTTTTTTTGCTGTGTTTTGAGCTACGTCAATTAAGTGTTTTGGGTATTTTAATTTATTACCAATGTCATAAATGATTTCAATTTCTTGGTCTAAAAATTCTGGGCAACAAACTCTAAAGGCCCTTAGAAACATTGAAGTGAATACTGATACTTTAGTCTTTAGACTTAAGGAGGGATATTAAGGAGAGGAATATCATAAAATCATGTTATATAAAAGCTTCATTTGAGAACATGAATATGAGTTCTTTAGACTTAAGGAAGGACATTAAGGACAGGAATATCATAGAATC
>NC_134816.1:31863766-31866266 GCF_046742065.1 Oratosquilla oratoria | reverse complement strand
ATATAGCAAAGGTGAATGATGAGCTAAGTAATTGCAGACCTATACGAATGGTAGACATATTATTAAAATGTTCTTGGAGAAGCTTTTTGTAAGCGAAGTCATGTTCTAGTTATTCAAATGGAGGGTGTAGGTACGATGTTGGAGGAGAAATAGCCCAGTGTGATAACCTATTTACCAGACACTCATGAGAGGAAGGGTGGTTTGTGTGACGAGTTGTTTGAATGTGCGATTTGATCTTATCGTTCTGAAGACGGCCACGTGAGACGCCTGGAGAGTTTAGCTCGAAGTCTTGTCCATGTACCCATTAGGAGGCCCACACTCCTCAATGACGGTAACAAGGACCACGATGCGACGTAGGCTGAATTAGCCTACCTTTGTTCTTAAGGTGAAGGTCAGAGGAATTCTTGGAATGATGATAGATGACAAGATGAAAATGCCAGGCCACATTGCACACATGCACGCACACACGCACTCACATGCACATACCATCACGCACATGCACGCACACGCGTATGCGTTCCGTGCAGACACGCACACATACGTATGCATAACGTACACAGACACACACACGCACGCACATGCACATACCATCACGCACATGCACGCACACGCGTGTGCGTTCCGTACAGACACGCACACATACGTATGCATAACGTACACAGACACACACGCGCGCGCGCGCCTATCCACAACGTACACATACGTATGGACAACGTACACACACACACACACACACACACACACACACACACACACACACACACACACACACACACACACACACACACACACACACACACACACACACACACACGATGGCGCAGTGGTAGAGCTCCCGGCCGCCACTACGGCGGTCCGGGTTCGAATCCCGTCCAGGGCTAAAATTATTTCAGTATCACTGAGCTGCGAGTCGTTACTCCAACTCTCGTGGGCAGGGAGTTGTGGGTGCGTGTAAGGTCACAGTATTACCCATAGATCGCCCATATATGATCTCTGGGCTCTCTTCCGGGAGTCCAACACGTGATCCAAGACCATGGTGAATTACACACACACACACGCACACACACACACACATATTCAAGAAGAAATTAGACATGGCGAGATACAGAGACGGGACAACACGAGCATAGCTCCCCTTCCCGTAAGATACAACTATGTAAAACACACACACACACACACACACACACACACACACACAGACACACACACACACACATACACACACGCACGCACACACACACATACACACACACACACGCTTACACACACACACACACACACACACACACACACACACACACACACACACACACACACACACACACACACACACACACACACACACAACTCAACGGTGCAGTGGTAGCGTTTGCAACCACGGGTACAGCGGTCCGAGTTCGAATCCCGCCCAGTGCTGAAATAATTTCAGTATCGTTACGCTGGTAGTTGTCACACCAACTCTCATGGGCGGGGAGTTGTGTGTGTGTGTGTGTGTGTGCGTAAGGTCACATCATTACCCATAGATCGGTCATATATGAGCTCTGAGCTCTCTTCTGGGAGGGTAATAGCTGTCGATCACATGTCCAACACGTGATCCAAAGACCATACTGAATCATGCACACAAACTGTTGTAGACAAGAGTAAAAACGTTAAGGTCTACCTTATCAGTTTTCATTTTCTTTATCATAGAGTATTGAGAAGAGAGAGATAGATAGATAGATAGATAGAGAGAGAGAGAGAGAGAGAGAGAGAGAGAGAGAGAGAGAGAGAGAGAGAGAGAGAGAGAGAGAGAGAGAGAGAAACGAAATAAGGAATAACTAATATATTTTTCACCTTTGGCGACAGAACAACAACAACAACAACAACAAAAACAAAAACAACAACAAAAATAATAATAATAATAATAATAATAAATAATAAAATAATGGAAAAGAGAAATGATGAGAAAAAGGAGACTAAGGAAGGTGGCTTCATTGTAGTTCCAAACTCCAAGCACACAGAAGAGTTAGGACATTTGCTCCGCAGAGCAGGGCTGAAGATCGCCAGTACATCCAGTACGAAGATAGGTGAAGTAGTGAGAGGTAAGAGTAGAAATGAACATAATAACAACAGTATGGTTTACAGAATCCCATGTGGTGGCTGTGACCTAAACTACTTTGGGGAGACAGGAAGAGGCATACACAAGCGGACATATGAGCACAAGAGCGACCTGAGGGCCCACCGAACATCAAACGCCCTGGTGATTCATGCGGAGGAGTACGGACATTTACCTAACTGGGACGGAGTGGAAATATTAAAACAAGGATTAGACAAGAAAAAAAGAAAAATAGTAGAAGCAGCTTTTATAGCATCCCAGCCCTGCTGTAACCATCGTGATGGTTTTATTAAGCTGTCCAAAATGTCCGGCTGGATGATCTTACAGGAGCTGAAGGGTACGAGAGGGAGGGAGGGGGTGGGTTAAGGAAGGAACGCGGAATGATGTAAGATATATAATTGTTGA
>NC_134816.1:31856266-31858766 GCF_046742065.1 Oratosquilla oratoria | reverse complement strand
TGACTTTACCGAATGCGCTATCAAGAGAGATATAAGTTGAGAGTAACTTTTCTTATACATTTGAAGATCACAAGCAGCAACACACGAGCTCCACAACGACTTGGACAAACATCACCCTATGGAACGCCACCATCCTCAATTTTGTTACCTCCCCCAGTGCCAACACAAACCAAATAAAATTAGCATTTCAATCTAACACATCTATACCTACACTTTCAACGTTAGACTACACTCCTGAAGATGGCCGAAAGACGCCTCGAGTTACATAGATTTTTGTAATTTAATTGGCACCCACGCCAACGAAGACCGGAACATCGTCAGAAAAATTGAAAAGGCAAACTGCAGATTGAATAATGCTGTAACTGCTGTCGACTTCAATAGAACACGTGTGTATATGTATGTATATATATATATATATATATATATATACATATATATATGTACGGTATACATATATATATATTTATATATATATATGATAATTTGGATGATGGAGAACATAAACACAGGGGAAGACACGGAACCCTAAACACTATATATATATATATATATATATATATATATATATATATATATATATATATATATATATATATATATATATATATATATATATATATATATATATATATATATATATACATATATATATATATAAGTAAAAAGCACCATTGCTTTTTATTTTTTCCATCATGGTTCCTGGACTCCAGCTTTTTTCGTACGTATGTGTATGTGTATGTATATATATACATACATATATATATATATATATATATATATATATATATATATACATATACATATACATGTACATATATATACACACATACACACACACATATTATATATATATATATATATATATATATATACATATATATATATATATATTTAGATATCAAATGACAGATGAGAAATTCTGGGTGGCGGAAGTAAAACGAAGATGATCTTCTTCATAGAGTTATCTACAGGTTTTAAATGCCACATTTTATATCACTCCTGAGGGGCCTCTCAGTCAGGTCACCTCCAGGACGCTGTGACCTGACCAAGAGACCCCTCAGGAGTGATATAAAATATAGCATTTAAAACCTTCCGTAGACAACTCTCTGAAGAAGACCAAAGTGGTCGTAACGTAAGAGTATAACCTATTCCGAGAGCATCTTCGTTTTACTTCCACCCAGAATCTCTCATATATATATATATATATATATATATATATATATATATATATATGTATATAATATGTATATATATATATACGTATATATATGTATACATATATACGTATATATATATATATATATATATATATATATATATATATATCACTTGAACAAAATGTAGCACATTTGTAAAAAATAATCTCGAAGAACCCTCAGTCGGAATAAAAGCAAACTTAGAAGAAAGTATAAATTCTATATTTCGGCTAATAGCTATAGCCATCTTACTGAAGAGGGCTATAGCTATTAGCCGATATATAGAAATTATGCTTATAAGTTTTCTTTTATTCCGACTGTTGGGTCTTCATGATTACATATATATATATATATATATATATATATATATATATATATATATATATATGTGTGTGTGTGTGTGTGTGTGTGTGTGTGTGTGTGTGTGTGTGTGTGTGTGTTTGTGTGTGTGTGTAAAAAAAATTTGTGGTCTACATTGAGTTTGGAGGCGTTGATACAAACGAAGTGGTGGATTCTGGTATATAATCTCTCCGTCTAGACTATTCTACTTCTCGGAACATTCCACGAAAAAAACACTGGCAGTTGCCAATGGGGATATTTACATACATATGGTGGCTGTTGCTAGATCAAAGGAGTTATATACATTTTATTCTCCATTATCTACTGCTTACTCTACTTCTTTAATGTACAGTACATGAACTGAGTATGGACACTCAGTATTTAAACATATGTTATTTATATACAAGAATGAAACATATATTAAAAATTATATTGGTCGTATGATGACTTGCAGTTGGCAATGTCAGACGCAGGTGTCCTTTCGCGCTTGGTAGAAAATGACCGCGGTGAGGTCAGACACAATAGGCGGTCCCACGGGAGTTTTCTGGGGAGGACGGACCTGACATCTTGTAGCTAATGTGTGCGCATGTGCACGCTGGACATATAAAAATTGTAATATTTCCTTCAATCATCTTGCAACACACACACACACACACACACACACACACACACACTATATATATATATATATATATATATATATATATATATATATATACAAAAGAAGCACACTAGGGGGGAATTAGGACAGATCCATTGTGACCGCACTCTCTCAGCACTGCAGGACATTTGAGCCGGCTACTGTCAACAATTTTGTATGTTATAAAATTATCTAATTTATATATTCCCATACTCATATTCATGTTGTTCTCAAACGAAGCTTTTACATAACATGATTCTATGATATTCCTGTCCTTAATGTCCTTCCTTAAGTCTAAAGAACTCATATTCATGTTCTCAAATGA
>NC_134816.1:31833766-31848766 GCF_046742065.1 Oratosquilla oratoria | reverse complement strand
ATTAATTTATTTTGTTACTGTATTCGATTTTACATTGACAAAAATTCCAATATTGCACTTATTAAATAAACATATTTTTCACACACCTTCAACAAACGATGTACGCGTCACGATCGTCACTATAAGTGACGGCATACCAGACTAGCATGCTATTTGTTTCTGCTACTTCGTCTGAGTATAAACGACCTCGGTTACAATATTCTAGACATCCGTAAGAACGTCTGAACAATGTGCCTAACATTCGTATTTTAGGTTTAACTTCTCTTAGTTCGTCATTCAACTTCACACGATCTGACGCATGAGTAATTTGACATTTGGAAATTTGAAAAATAAAAGATCGTAACCGAAGTCGTTTCTATCCAAACGAAACAGTAAAAGCAAGTAGCATGCTAACGAGATATATCTAGTGTGCCGGCACCTTAAGAGACGCGCACATACGAGACGCTAGGCAAATTTGCTGGACGACGACACTCCTTTTCCAGACATCATTGATTTTGTCTCTCTCTCTCTCTCTCTCTCTCTCTCTCTCTCTCTCTCTCTCTCTCTCTCTCTCTCTCTCTCTCTCTCTCTCTCTCTTTTGTGACGCCTCATTGCTCTGCAGCGTAACGTAGAGCAAAGACTAAGCGTGGAGTTGACAAACTCTGCCCACATTCACTAAAAATGTCTCCAGAGTCGACCTTTATAAGGTCACGTGGCCCTCCTGTCCAGGGCTAAGGGACAGCAGTATTTTGTCGTAAAATCGCCAGCACTTCCATCCTTGTGAACAGTCCCTCCGAAGTGGGAACAGTAAAGAAGATATTTAAGAAGAGCAACAAAAAAGAGGTGAAGTAAAAAAAATACAGCAAAATAATATATATATATATATATATATATATATATATACATATATATAATATATATATGATATATATATATATATATATATATATATATATATATATATATAATATAAACCACAATGCACTTTAATTCTAAGCCATCAACATCGGGGAATCCGTGGAGGCCAACATGCAGAAATTGAAACGTGGTACGGCCAAGGCCTCGAACCCGGCTAGCACGTCACAAGTGCTGTAGTGACTTAACCGATTGCCCTATCGAGAGAGATAGTTGGCCTCCACGGGTCTCCCAATGTTGATGGCTTAGAATTGAAGTGCATTGTGGTTGATAAAAATGTATCTCTATTCACTGGGACCCATTTAGTGTTGCATATATATATATATATATATATATATATATATATATATATATATATATATATATACATACATATGTTGGGCGACTGGTGCGTAGAAAGGCTACAATAATCCCTGGTATGGACTGTATGAAACTAATTATCTTAGTCATCTGTACGGCGTTATCACACTGGCAAGGTGCAGGGATGAACCGTCATCCAGGAGGTGCCAAGACGAGAGGGAGGGAGGAGGGTTGAGGGGAGTGGAACATGTAGGGGATGGAATGGGTGGGAGTGGTTTCTATGCCTATTTCCTTTAGGCTACCTCCCTTATAATGGGGAAAAAGCCTTTGGTGTATGTATGTATTTCTTACGGGTGTGAAATGGGAGTGGTCTACCTGAAGTTCGTCCTCTTGAAGATCTCATGCTACAAAGAAGTATACTTAATGCCATACTTTTTCCCGTTGCTATGAATGATGTCATCAGTTTGCCTCCAAAAGGAGTTTGTGGTAGCTTATATGACGATGACTTGTCAGTCTCCTTCTCTGCAGTTTGCTTGGAAAAAAAATTCAGAAGGTTGAGTTGGGAAGAGATAGGTTTGAAGATTAAAGGCGAATATTTTAACCACCTAAGATTTGTGAATGACATTATTCTTATTTCAGAAAGAGCAGGAGACTTGCAAGATATGTTGAGTAATCTGAAGAAGGAAAATCTCAAAGCAGGTTTGAAAATGAATAAGAGTAAAACCAAAATAATGTTTAACATGAAAATTCAAAGAGAATGGTGAGAGTCTTGAAGAAGTTATAGAGTATAATTATTTTGGCCAGATGGTGAAAGTGACCAAAGATCATGATAATGAAATAAAAAGGTGTATTATATTTGGTTGGAAAATGTTTGATAAGTATAATAAGGTCCTGAGAGGCTCTCAACCTTTATGTCTGAAACGTTAAGTTTACAATCAATGCATTTTGCTAGCAATAATGTACAGGTGTGAGACTTGGAAACAGACAAAGGTGATGGAGACAAAGCTAAGGACTGCACAGAGGAGAATGGAGAGATCTATGATGGGAATAACGCTAAGAGACCGAAAGAGAGCAAGTTGGTTGAGAGAGCAGACTAGAGTGGAAGATATTGTAGAGGTGATAAAAAAGGAGAATTGGAATTGGGCAAGTAAGTTAGTGCAGACGACGGATGAGGTATGGAGCAAGTGTGTTACTGACTGGACGCTGCGAGATGGGAAGCGTGGAAGAGGGAGTCCAGACAGAAGGTGGAGAGACGAGATTAAGAAATTTGCAGGAGTGACGTGGCAGAGATTGGCCTAGTCGTGTGAATCATGGAATGCTATCGAAGAGGCCTTTGTTCAGCAGTGGACTCAGGATGATTGATTGATTGAAAATTGTATGTGGATGTTTGTGTGTGTGTATTCGTGTGTGCGTGCGTGCATGATCAGGTGTTTGTGTTTATGTTTGTGTGTCTTTGTGTGTGTAAACGTGCAAATTACGTAATTATTATTATGTAACTGTAATATACAGGAGGAAAAGGGCTGCGTCATCACCTTTGAATCTGTTCCAGAAGTCTCTGTATTCATGTCGAATGGGTTGTGTTCTTTGACATCCTGTAGTCAGACATGTTGTCCTTTCTAAAGAGTTTCCATGACATTGTGACTGTTTAGCGTCAATGCCTTGTCCCTTCCGTTAAATATTTTCTTAGACAATAATATCGCTTGACGGCAGCTATTACGAAGATGTTACTAAAATAAATAGAAAACGGAGTAGTAGAAGAAGAAGAAAAAAGAATGAGCCCACTTTGGGTCAATCCCTTTCCGAATAAAGTCGTCTGGCCTCACGTGACGACAATTATCTTGATCAGTCGTCAGTGAGCAGAAAGGAAGAAAATGTGCTTTGTTGTAATACCGTTTGCGTCAGGATAGGTGATTGTAGTAATTGCAATAGTGATGGTGCGAATGCTAATAGTGATGATAATGGTCGATACAGAAACATTGTTCTTCGCCGGTGATAACCAGCGTTTCTATCCTTGGGGTCAATATCACCACCGAGGAGTTGGGGAGATCACACTTTTTTTTTTTTTTTTTTTTCAGGAGAACAGAAGGAAAGTAGCTATATGACGTGTTCAGATTTATTCTTTGAGTTGAGGTGGATCGAAGTGATCACGTTCAACATCGATCATTGCTCCTTCTTGACGTCCTCCACAAAGTTTTTCTTTATCACCTCCGTGATCAACTTCTTCGGCGCTATCTTGTCTCTGAGAACAGAAACGGTGGTTATCACCGTAGAAATACTAAAAGAACTTCCTCCTACACGTGAATACACCCACGATGACATCGACAGATACGTTCGGTATGCACAGGAATTCGCATTCCGTACTCACCGAAGAACAAAAACAAGAGTCCGCCGAGTGACCCCATGTGTGATGTGACCTTAGGTCACGTGATCGGTCGTCTGGACCGCCATGGCCGGAGACCTTTGGAGAGGGAGGAATAGCGAGAACACCCACTGGAGGGATCGCTTCCAGGTGGAAAGTATTCTTTAGGTTTATGGGAAAAAAAAAAAAGGGCATGGAATAGTGAAAAGGATCAGTGAATGAACTCGTCTTAAAGAGATATACAGGGGCAGAATGCTCTCCCCTCAGCTGAATAAAATCGCCTGGCGGCATAAAGAATAAACATACGAATTTTAAAACGTAGTCAAAGGCTTGACCTAGACAGATGCTTCCCTCAGATGAATAAAACAGCTTTGTAGATAAACAAAAATATCGAAAAGAAACATCAACTGATGATTTGAATTGAAAAGCTGAAGACTTAACTGAGTGTGGTTTACTATCAAATAAATCAAATCACTTTGTGGTCGCCGTACCAGATATACAAATCTCGTAAGACAAGGGAAAGGTGCCTATGGAAGTTGGAATTTTTAGGAAACGAAGCACCTAAGGAAAAGACACTATCTGGTTTGATCGTTCGGCTGCCACCGATTTGACGTCATCTTCCTGGCCGGTCGGAGGTTGGAGCATTGGCCTTCCGTGGGCTGCTCGGGTTTGATGGATCTTTGGCTTACTCTCGTACGGACAGATTTCATACTCGGTAGAAGGTCCAAATACTTGACCTGTAGGTTGATGGTCCCACGTCAACAGAATCAGTACAGAGGAGAATGGCCAAAATTATACATGGGTTCAGAAATTAACCTTACGAAGATAGGCTTATGCACTCTCTGGAAAGACGCAGAGTGCGGGGTGATCTAATAGAGGTGTTTAAGTGGATCGAAGGCTTTAACAAGGGTGACGCAAACAAGGTCACCATATTAAAAAACAGGACAGGACTCGCAGTAATGGATTTAAACTGGACAAATTTAGATTTAAGATGAAAATAGGCAAGAATTGATTTACTAATAGGGTGGTCAACAAATGGAACAGAGTTACCATGTAGTGAGCGCTGAAACTATCAGTTGTTTTAAGAAACGGTTAGACAACTTTATGGATGAGGATGACGGGTCGTAATGGACATGGAACTGCCTAGTGTAGGCCTTATGGTCTCTTGCAGTCTCCTTTATTCTTATGTTCCGTCGGACCTTCTGCTTTTTTGGTTCTCGCTCCAAGGACGAAGTGACCAACAAGTTTCAATAGCTCGAACTCAAAGATCGAAAGGTAGAAAGAAAAACATGATAGAAATGGATAACTACAGAAACTGATGAAAATTATTAAATGATTGAATTGATTAAAGGAGCAATAAAAAAATTTTGAACGTTAGAAAAAAGGGGTAAACGATGAATTTTCTCCGAAGATTCGATTTGACTGTACAGAATAATCTTCAAATGACGGATTCTTGGCAAAGTAGGAAATCGAGCCTCAATCTATTTTGGCCTTCGCCTCTCGTTCAAGACTGGCATCAACAACAATGGCCCCTTGACAAATACGAGAGAGAAAAATAGCCGCTACCTTTACAAAACCGCTTTTGTAAGCAAGAATATTTTGCTACCGAACCCAGGGACAAAGAAAAAAGGATGCCAGTCTAGTATGTGATCTACGACAACGTAAATCTAGACTAGCTTATGATCTACATTCAAAATATTGTTACAAATTCACAACTATAATTAGAGGAGTGAATTGATCATTAAAAGAAATTAACTGTGTATTTTTGCTCTCATCTACAGCAACTTAAATCTAGACTAGCTTGTGATCTATATTCAAAATTTCGTTTTATATTTGCAATTATAGTTAGAGGAGTGAGTTAAACATAAGAAAATAAACTGATTCTCATTACATACTAGAAATATGAATATTATAACTATTTGTAAACAGGACTGATATCATTCTAAATTGCCATAAAAATATTTTGTTCATTTGATAGTAAATCTTCCAACGAATGAAATATTTGTAATGGAACACTTTTTTTTTTTTTTTTTTTTACTAATTTTAGCTTCTAGCCACGACCATTCGGTGTTCTACGTATGTGTTCCATCTTGACTATTAACATGGCTTCACTGGTGGTTGCCGATGGCATGGTTGTAATAACTGTTCAGATTCGAATATGGCGGCCAATCATCTGAGTGGATGACAGTACCTGCTTGCACTTCTCTTAGGATAATTGTCTCTAGAGTAACTCTGTCTCCTTTTGGAACATAGAAATGGCAACAATCTAAGCCATTTTCAAGTACAAAGACCCATGCACCATCTATGCTTCGTCCTTGATTTCTATTATTCAAAACATCTGCCTCACTGTCAGTTGATTCGGATCCTTGATTACCAGTGAGAAGACTACATATTTTCGTCATTGCTAAATAATGTATGTTCTTATGTATTCAGACAATTTAAGAATGTAGTCCCACGGTTCCTGTTTGTACTAGGATGAATGAACACAAACGGTCCATCAAGTATGGACAAGAAAGTTGATCGGTGTTCCAACGTGTTAAAGAATTTGACCATTGTTTAGATTGGGACAAAGCTGAGCTCATTTATAAGCCTAAATGTGAGCTCAGGAGAAAAATGGTAAAATCAACTATCACTAAATATCAAACTAATATGAACATTTCGAAGGGGCAATGGTCCCCGGACATAATTTCAGGACTTTTCATCATAAGAACATAAAAATGAAGGAGACTACAAGAGACCATAAGGCCTACACTAGGCAGCTCCGTATCCATCACCACCTGTCATCCACATCCATAAAGTTGTCTAATCGTTTCTTAAAACAACTGATAGTTTCAGCGCTTACTACATGGTTAGCTTAGTCAAAAGACATTTGCCTCCTGACCCCACATACTGAGCGAGCCGAGGGTAGGGCCCTCTCACAATGGTCCCCTTTTCTTGTCAATGGTCACTCTTCTATACTTTGTATCTACTGAAGAGGATTGCAGTTCGCAATCGAAATATATAAATTCCCTGTCTCTAGTCTTTTTTGCTCCAACTGTGGTTTTCACGTGATCGACAAATGTGGTAGTTTTTAATACGTGTGGACTGCATGAAACTAATGAACTTAGTCATCTCTACGGCGTTATCACACTGACAAGGTGCAGGGATGACCCGTCATCCAGGAGGTGCCAAGACGAGAGGGAGGGAGGAGGGTTGAGGGGAGTGGAATATGTAGGGGATGGAATGGGTGGGAGTGGTTTCTATGACTATTTCCTTTAGGCTACCTCCCTTATAATGGGGAAAAAGCCTTTGGTGTATGTATGTATGTATGTATTTCTTACAGGTGTGAAATGGGAGTGGTCTACCTGAAGTTTGTCCTCTTGAAGATCTCATGCTACAAGGAAGTATACTTAATGCCATACTTTTTGCCGTTGCTATAAATTATGTCATCAGTGTGCCTCCAAAAGGAGTTTGTGGTAGCTTATATGACGATGACTTGTCAGTCTCCTTCTCTGCAGTTTGCTTGGAAGAAATTTTCAGAAGGTTGAGTTGGGAAGAGATAGGTTTGAAGATTAAAGGTGAATATTTTAACCACCTAAGATTTGTGGATGACATTATTCTTATTTCAAAAAGAGCAGGAGACTTGCAAGATATGTTGAGTAATCTGAAGAAGGAAAATCTCAATGTTTGATAAGTATAATAAGGTCCTGAGAGGCTCTCAACCTTTATGTCTGAAACGTTAAGTTTACAATCAATACATTCTGGTAGCAATAATGTACAGGTGTGAGACTTGGAAACAGACAAAGGTGATGGAGACAAAGCTAAGGACTGCACAGAGGAGAATGGAGAGATCTATGATGGGAATAACGCTAAGAGACCGAAAGAGAGCAAGTTGGTTGAGAGAGCAGACTAGAGTGGAAGATATTGTAGAGGTGATAAAAAAGGGGAATTGGAATTGGGCAAGTAAGTTAGTGCAGACGACGGATTAGCTATGGAGCGAGTGTTACTGACTGGACGCCGCGAGATGGGAAGCGTGGAAGAGGGAGTCCAGACAGAAGGTGGAGAGACGAGATTGAGAAGTTTGCAGGAGTGACGTGGGAGGGGTTGGCGCAGCCGTGTGAATCATGGAATGCTATCAAAGAGGCCTTTGTTCAGCAGTGGACTCAGGATGATTGCTTGATTGAAAATTGTATGTGGATGTTTGTGTGTGTGTATTCGTGTGTGCGTGCGTGCATGATCACGTGTTTGTGTGTCTTTGTGTGTGTAAACGTGCAAATTACGTAATTATTTTTATGTTACTGTAATATACAGGAGGAAAAGGGCTGCGTCATCACCTACCTGTTCCAGAAGTTTCTGCATTCATGTGGAATGGGTTGTGTTCTTTGACATCCTGTAGTCAGACATGTTGTCCTTTCTAAAGAGTTTCCATGACATTGTGACTGTTTAGCGTTAATGCCTTGTCCCTTCCGTTAAATATTTTCTTAGACAATAATATCGCTTGACGGCAGCTATTACGAAGACGTTACTAAAAGAAATAGAAAACGGAGTAGTAGAAGAAGAAGAAAAAGGAATGAGCCCACTATGGGTCAATCCCTTTCCGAATAAAGTCGTCTGGCCTCACGTGACGACAATTATCTTGATCAGTCGTCAGTGAGCAGAAACGAAGAAAATGTGCTTTGTTGTAATACCGTTTGCGTCAGGATAGGTGATTGTAGTAATTGCAATAGTGATGGTGCGAATGCTAATAGTGATGATAATGGTCGATACAGAAACATTGTTCTTCGCCGGTGATAACCAGCGTTTCTATCCTTGGGGTCAATATCACCACCGAGGTGTTGGGGAGATCACATTTTTTTTTTTTTTTTTTTTTTTTTTTAGGAGAACAGAAGGAAAGTAGCTATATGACGTGTTCAGATTTATTCTTTGAGTTGAGGTGGATCGAAGTGATCACGTTCAACATCGATCATTGCTCCTTCTTGACGTCCTCCACAAAGTTTTTCTTTATCACCTCCGTGATCAACTTCTTCGGCGCTATCTTGTCTCTGAGAACAGAAACGGTGGTTATCACCGTAGAAATACTAAAAGAACTTCCTCCTACACGTGAATACACCCACGATGACATCGACAGATACGTTCGGTATGCACAGGAATTCGCATTCCGTACTCACCGAAGAACAAAAACAAGAGTCCGCCGAGTGACCCCATGTGTGATGTGACCTTAGGTCACGTGATCGGTCGTCTGGACCGCCATGGCCGGAGAACTTTGGAGAGGGAGGAATAGCGAGAACACCCACTGGAGGGATCGCTTCCAGGTGGAAAGTATTCTTTAGGTTTATGGGAAAAAAAAAAAAAGGGCATGGAATAGTGAAAAGGATCAGTGAATGAACTCGTCTTAAAGAGATATACAGGGGCAGAATGCTCTCCCCTCAGCTGAATAAAATCGCCTGGCGGCATAAAGAATAAACATACGAATTTTAAAACGTAGTCAAAGGCTTGACCTAGACAGATGCTTCCCTCAGATGAATAAAACAGCTTTGTAGATAAACAAAAATATCGAAAAGAAACATCAACTGATGATTTGAATTGAAAAGCTGAAGACTTAACTGAGTGTGGTTTACTATCAAATAAATCAAATCACTTTGTGGTCGCCGTACCAGATATACAAATCTCGTAAGACAAGGGAAAGGTGCCTATGGAAGTTGGAATTTTTAGGAAACGAAGCACCTAAGGAAAAGACACTCTCTGGTTTGATCGTTCGGCTGCCACCGATTTGACGTCATCTTCCTGGCCGGTCGGAGGTTGGAGCATTGGCCTTCCGTGGGCTGCTCGGGTTTGATGGATCTTTGGCTTACTCTCGTACGGACAGATTTCATACTCGGTAGAAGGTCCAAATACTTGACCTGTACGTTGATGGTCCCACGTCAACAGAATCAGTACAGAGGAGAATGGCCAAAATTATACATGGGTTCAGAAATTAACCTTACGAAGATAGGCTTATGCACTCTCTGGAAAGACGCAGAGTGCGGGGTGATCTAATAGAGGTGTTTAAGTGGATCGAAGGCTTTAACAAGGGTGACGCAAACAAGGTCACCATATTAAAAAACAGGACAGGACTCGCAGTAATGGATTTAAACTGGACAAATTTAGATTTAAGATGAAAATAGGCAAGAATTGATTTACTAATAGGGTGGTCAACAAATGGAACAGAGTTACCATGTAGTGAGCGCTGAAACTATCAGTTGTTTTAAGAAACGGTTAGACAACTTTATGGATGAGGATGACGGGTCGTAATGGACATGGAACTGCCTAGTGTAGGCCTTATGGTCTCTTGCAGTCTCCTTTATTCTTATGTTCCGTCGGACCTTCTGCTTTTTTGGTTCTCGCTCCAAGGACGAAGTGACCAACAAGTTTCAATAGCTCGAACTCAAAGATCGAAAGGTAGAAAAAAAAACATGATGGAAATGGATAACTACAGAAACTGATGAAAATGATTAAATGATGAAATTGATTAAAGGAGCAATAAAAAAAATTTGAACGTTAGAAAAAAGGGGTAAACGATGAATTTTCTCCGAAGATTCGATTTGACTGTACAGAATAATCTTCAAATGACGGATTCTTGGCAAAGTAGGAAATCGAGCCTCAATCTATTTTGGCCTTCGCCTGTCGTGCGAGACTGGCATCAACAACAATGGCCCCTTGACAAATACGAGAGAGAAAAAGAGCCGCTACCTTTACAAAATCGCTTTTGTAAGCAAGAATATTTTGCTACCGAACCCAGGGACAAAGAAAAAAGGATGCCAGTCTAGTATGTGATCTACGACAACTTAAATCTAGACTAGCTTATGAGCTATATTCAAAATATTGTTACAAATTTGCAATTATAATTAGAGGAGTGAATTGAACATTAAAAGAAAATAAATGTGTATTTTTGCTCTCATCTACAGCAACTTAAATCTAGACTAGCTTGTGATCTACAGTATATTCAAAATATTCTTTTAGATTTGTAATTATAATTAGAGGAGTGAGTTAAACATAAGAAAATAAACTGATTCTCATTACATACTAGAAATATGAATATTATAACTATTTGTAAACAGGACTGATATCATTCTAAATTGCCATAAAAATATTTTGTTCATTTGATAGTAAATCTTCCAACGAATGAAATATTTGTAATGGAACACTTTTTTTTTTTTTTTTTTTACTAATTCTAGCTTCTAGCCACGACCATCCGGTGTTCTGCGTATGTGTTCCATCTTAACTATTAACATGGCTTCACTGGTGGTTGACGATGGCATGGTTGTAATAACTGTTCAGATTCGAATATGGCGGCCAATCATCTGAGTGGATGACAGTGCCTACCTGCATTTCTCTTAGGATAATTGTCTCTAGAGTAACTCTGTCTCCTTTTGGAACATAGAAATTGCAACAATCTAAGCCATTTTTAAGTACAAAGACCCATGCACCATCTATTCTTCGTCCTTGATTTCTATTATTCAAAACATCTGCCTCATTGTCAGTTGATTCGGATCCTTGATTACCAGTGAGAAGACTACATATTTTCGTCTTCACTAAATAACGTATGTTCTTATGTATTCAGACAATTTAAGAATGTAGTCCCACGGTTCCTGTTTGTACTAGGATGAATGAACACAAACGGTCCATCAAGTATGGACAAGAAAGTTCAGCGGTGTTCCAACGTGTTAAAGAATTTGACCATTGTTTAGATTGGGACAAAGCTGAGCTCATTTATAAGCCTAAATGTGAGCTCGGGAGAAAAATGGTAAAATCAACTATCATTAAATATCAAACTAATATGAACATTTCGAAGGGGCAATGGTCCCCGGACATAATTTCAGGACTTTTCATCATAAGAACATAAAAATGAAGGAGACTACAAGAGACCATAAGGCCTACACTAGGCAGCTCCGTATCCATCACCACCTGTCATCCACATCCATAGAGTTGTCTAATCGTTTCTTAAAACAACTGATAGTTTCAGCGCTTACTACATGGTTAGCTTAGTCAAAAGACATTTGCCTCCTGACCCCACATACTGAGTGAGCCGAGGGTAGGGCCCTCTCACAATGGTCCCCTTTTCTTGTCAATGGTCACTCTTCTATACTTTGTATCTACTGAAGAGGATTGCAGTTCGCAATCGAAATATATAAATTCCCTGTCTCTAGTCTTTTTTGCTCCAACTGTGGTTTTCACGTGATCGACAAATGTGGTAGTTTTTAATACGTGTATATATATATATATATATATATGTATATATATATATATATATATATATATATATAATATATATATATATATATATATATGTGTGTGTGTGTGTGTGTGTGTGTGTGTGTGTGTGTGTGTGTGTATGTGTACGTATGTATCTATATTTCCTCGGGGTTGGCAAAGGCAGATGTCTAGAATGTCATCCGGCTTTGCTCTTGGGTAAACTCGCCTTTTCTGTGTCAGCATAATGTGTAGGTCTCTCCCGTGCTCTTTTATTCCCAGTCTCATGGCTGCGATATATAATTTGCTTCAAAAAGTATCAGGCAGCGAGGATCTTATTCGTGATCTGATGTTCCTGTTGAGCTAGTCTGGTATTGGCTGGTTAGTAGAGTCTGAGGGTTGTTCTCGTCGTGTTTCTTCAGGGCTCCATTTTGCAAATGGCAGGTTAAGCGTCTCGAGAAGGTAGTCCCTGTCATTTCTATGAATGAGTGAGGCCCGCTGTCCTCAAAGTTGCATGTATGTCCGTAGATGACAAGGGTCTACTGTCCAAGGGCATCTTGATGAGCTGGTTCCTGATTACGTACCAAGAGGATTTTCTTAAGCTTCGTTGACACAGGGATAGTTTAGTAGCAGCTAGTTCCAGCTGCAAGTCAACTTACAAGGCAAATACGTGTTCACACCAGGATAGTTTGGAGGCAAGTTAACTAACTTTCCGTTGATGTTGGACAAGCAAAGGGGTAATTTACAAGTCGCTAGCACTAATGGCTACTAAACTAGCCCCGTGTCAACGAGGATTTATTAAAAAATAAATGATGAAGGGTTTGTTGATAATGGTGTCCTTTATTGTCCTTTCTTCTGTTCTATAATCTGTTGACATAAATTTCTTGTCGCGAATCTTTTTTTGTTCTTGGTTGGCCTTTGGAGACTACTGTTGCGTGATTCACCATTGTCTTGGATCACGTGTTGGACTCGTGATCGACAGCTATTTCCTTCCCGGAAGAGAGCTCAGAGCTTATGTATGACCAATCTATAGGAAATGCTGTGACCTTACACGCACACACACACACAACTCCCCGCTCACGAGAGTTGGAGTAACGATTTGTAGCGCAGTGGTACTGAAATTATTTCAGCCCTGGACGAGATTCGAACCCGGACCGCCGTAATGTCGGCCGGGAACTCTACCAACTGTGTGTACTTGTGTGATTGTGTGTGTGTGTGTGTGTGTGTGTGTATTCTTATGTATACGTGTGTATGATTATATGTAAAATCGTGTGTATGTACGCATATGTGTGAGTCACTATGATTCTGGATTACTTGCCAGACCTGTGATTAACAGTTATTACCTTCCTTGAAGAGAGCTCCATGTATGGCTCAATTTCTTGCGTGTTTTTTTTTTCAGAAAAACATGTGAACACATAAAAGCCTTCAGTGGCTACAATAATCCCTTGTATGGAGTGCATGAAACTAATGAAGTTAGTCACCTGTATGGCGTTATCACACTGGGCTATTTTTCCTCCGAGTGCCAGAAAAGATTTGCAGCCCACAGCTTTTGGGAAGGAATCTGGTAGGGTACGCGTACCAATGGAGACACACTTGCCCTATGCAGACGCATTTGACAAAAAAACAAAACAAAAAAATCTACCTGCCGATGATAGGAGCATAATTATAGGCTCAAAAAATCACTTAACTATCCCCTCATAATGTGACATAGTCTTACCTTCCTAATCCAAATAGGTACGTGACTGCAGGAGATGAAATAAAAAAAGTACTGTTTTTGAAAGAATCTTTACGAAAACCTAAGATTTTTTTTTCATTATTTACTGTTCCTTAACAGATTTTTATTCCATTTTTGGCAGGTGGCTTGTGCATGGCTTTATGTAAAACTTGTGCATCAGAAACTGCTTCCCATTGCATGCAGGGGATAGTTAAGTGATTTTTTGAGCCTATAATTATGCTCCTATTTATTCACCATCGGCAGGTAGAAGTTTTTTTGTGTCAAATGCGTCTGCATAGGGCAGGGATCGGCAACCCAAAAAAACAAAAAACAAATATGTCTGGAGCCGCAAAAAATTAAAAGCCTTATATAAGCCTTATAATAAAGGCAACACATTTAATTCTACACATTTTTACAGCATTGGAAAACGTTAAGAATGTTTGTGTCATGTTTGTCCTCCTACAGAAACCATATTAAAACAAAAAAATATATTTCCCTCCCCCATCTTTTTCCATTTTCAAACATTTTTGAAAAAGCTCTAGGGAGCCACAAGGGCAGCGCTAAAGAGCCACATGCGGCTCTAGAACCACGGGTTTCCGACCCCTGGCATAGAGCAAGTGCGTTTCCATTGGTACGCGTACCCTATGCTGGAAGAAAATGATTTCCCTCCAGCATATCAAATGACATTCTATGTATTTCTGTTGAGAAAACAAAATAGTTTACTATAGTGTTCTTACGGTGGAAAAAGCTCTGGAGGTGAACGGTACCGCCGATTAATCGGAGGTAGGAGGAAAAATAGACCATTGTGATAACCCCTGTAGGGGGTACAGTGCAAAGAATATGTCTCTCTCACTTCCTTCCTTCCTTTTTCCTCCCTTCCTTTCTTCCTTTCTCTTCCCTTCCTTCCTTTCTTTCTCCTCCCTTACTTCCTCCCTTCCTTTCTCTTCCCTTCCTTTCTCTTCCCTTCCTTTCTTCCTTTCTCCTCCCTCCCTCTCTCCCTTCCTTTCTCTTCTCTTCCTTTTTTCCTTTCTCCTCCCTCCCTTCCTTCCTTCCTTTCTTCCTTTCTCTTCCCTTCCTTTTTTCCTTTCTCCTCCCTTCCTTCCTTCCTTCCTTCCTCCCTTTCTCTCCCCTTCCTTTCTTCCTTTCTACTCCCTTCCTTCCTCACTTTCTTCCTTTCTCTTCCCTTCCTTCCTTCCTCCCTTTCTCTCCCCTTCCTCTCTTCCTTTCTCTTCCCTTGCTCCCTTCCTTTCTCCTCCCTTACTTCCTCCCTTTCTTTCCTCCTTTCTCCTTTCTCTTCCCTTCCTTTCTTCCCTTCTCCTCCCTTTCTCTTCCCTTCCTTTCTCCTCCCTTCCTTTCTCTTCCCTTTCTTCTCCCTTACTTCCTCCCTTCCTTTCTTCCTTTCTCCTCCCTTCCTTCCTCCTTTCTTTTCTCTCCCATTCCTTTCTTCCTTTCTCCTCCCTTCCTTTCTTCCTTTCTCCTCCCTTCCTTTCTTCCTTTCTCCTCCCTTTCTCTTCCCTTCCTTTCT
>NC_134816.1:31796266-31808766 GCF_046742065.1 Oratosquilla oratoria | reverse complement strand
TTAAAGCTAAAGAGGAGGAAACTAAACTGAAACAAATGCAAATTGAGGCAGAATTTAAAGCTAAAGAGGAGGAAACTAAACTGAAACAAATGCAAATTGAGGCAGAATTTAAAGCTAAAGAGGAGGAAACTAAACTGAAACAAATGCAAATTGAGGCAGAATTTAAAGCTAAAGAGGAGGAAACTAAACTGAAACAAATGCAAATTGAGGCAGAATTTAGAGCTAGAGAAGAGGAAGCTAAAGTGAAACAAATAGAAAGAGAGAACGAAACTAAAGTCAAATTGGCAGAGTTAGATTAAAGAAGGCAGAAGTAGAAGCTAGGATTGTTGATAGACAACCCGTAGTTCAGGAAGGTCATATAGATATTTCCAAGTATGTAAAACTTCTACCCCAATTTTCAGAGGGAGAGCCAGAAATTTTCTTTCTTCAGTGGGAAAAATTGGCGCAACAGTTACAAATCCCTAAAGAAAATTGGCCATTAATCATTCAAACACAATTTAAGGGTAAGGCTCAGCAAATTTATACTTCTCTTTCAGAAGCAGAAAGCGAGTATGATAATATGAAAGCTTGTATTTTAAAAGCTTATGAACTAATACCAGAGGCCTATAGACAGAAATTCCGTAATTATAGGAAGACACCTCAGTTAACATACGTAGAATATGCGGCTCAACAAGAGAGGTTATTCAATAGGTGGTGTTTGGCTAGTGAAACTGACACCTTAGATAGACTTAAACAGTTGATTTTGTTGGAGCAGTTTAAGAATACCTTAGAGACAGATCTTAGGATTTTTATAGATGATCATGTTCCCGAAACTTTAACTAAAGCTGCTGTATTGGCTGATGAGTTCACACTAAATCATAAACCTAAGTCAAGACAAATGGAATCCCAAAAGTCAGTCATATATTCCAGATTCAACAAAATACTCTGATCCTTGGTCCCCAAAGAAACACTTTGAAAATCAGTCTAGCCCATCACATTTCAGTTACAGGTCTGATTTCAATCAATATCCTCCAAACCAACCTTGGCAAAGAATGGAAAGGTTTAAGACTAATCCCCCTGTAACTTGTTCATATTGTAAACAGGTTGGCCATCACATTTCTAATTGCAGAAAGAGACTGACACCCTCATTCTCCAATAAGACACCAACTCTTGTAAGTAATATAAAATCAGATGATTCAAAATCCTCTATTCAGGATAAACTACCAAAGAAGCCGGTATTGTCAAGTAATGTAGAACCCCCCTCATCAGATCATGATCCTTGTTTCAAACCATTTGTATCTTCAGGAACTATATCTCATAGTAGTAGTTCACAACAATATCCTATTTCCATACTCCGAGACACAGGAGCAAAGCAAAGTCTGATTTTAAATTCTGTCTTGCAGAATCTGGGTGAGTCATATACAGGTTATGATATATTGATAGAAGGAGTTGGAGGAATTGTAAAATGTCCATTACATAATGTTTTCTTGCGGTCTGATTTAACAACCGGAATGGTTAAAGTAGCAGTAGTAGACTCTTCCCATAGTAGGAATATCCTTATTGTTGGCCAATGACATCGCTGGAAGCAAAGTCATTTCTCCCTTAATAACAAATAACCCTAAGACCTCAGTAGAACCTTCAGATAACTTACAGTTGTTTCCCGCTTGCGCTGTAACCAGATCTCAGTACAAGAAATCTGAAGAGGAGACTTATAATTTAGAATCCCTATTCTCCCAAACTGACCCATCTTCTTCTTCACCAGTTTCTCTATCTAGAGCAGAATTAATCAAAGAACAGAAGTCAGATCCTTCTCTTAAAAATTTGTACGAGATTGTTTCTTCTCCAGAAGAAGTTGAAAATATGTCACGAGGTTTCTATATAGAAAACGGAGTCCTAATGCGAAAATGGAGAGCATCCACCGCAACCGCTGACCAGCCATGGCAAGTAAGGAATCAAATAGTCCTCCCTCTTGGTTTCAGGAATAATGTTCTAAGATTGGCTCATGATACTCCCTTAGCAGGTCACTTAGGGGTAAGAAAGACCTTGTTCAACATAACCCAACATTTCCATTGGCCCACGGTTGTCAAAGATGTTGCCCAATATTGTAAAACATGTCATACATGTCAACTTGTAGGTAAGCCCAACCAGAAAATTGTAGAAGCTCCACTCCATCCCATTCCTGTAATGGAAGAGCCATTTAAAAAAGTTCTTATTGACTGTGTAGGACCTTTACCTCCTTCAAGTAAAGGAAATCAGTACATTCTCACAATCATGTGTATGAGCACTCGTTTTCCAGAAGCCATTCCTTTGAAAAATATTAAAGCTCAAAACATAATCAGAGAAATGTTGAAATATTTCACTATGGTAGGATTTCCTAAGAACATTCAAAGTGATCAAGGAAGTAATTTTCTTTCCAACAAGTTTAGAGAAACTCTTGTAACACTAGGTATAAATCATGTAACTTCCTCCGCCTATCATCCTCAATCACAAGGTGCTCTAGAGCGCTTTCACCAAACGCTCAAGACAATGTTAAGAATCTTCTGTGCTGAGAACACTCGAAATTGGGAAGACGGACTCCCCTTTTTGTTGTTCGCCACCCGAACAACAATTCAAGAAAGCCTTGGATTCAGCCCGTCAGAATTAGTCTTCGGTCATGAAGTCCGTGGTCCCCTAAAGATACTTCATGAACAATGGATGAAAGAAGAACCACCAGTTCCTTCTTTGAAATACGTGTCCCAGGTCACCGAGAAGTTGTTAGAAGCTTGGAAGTTGGCAAGAGAGAACTTGACGAATGCTCAACGAGTAATGAAAGGTCGGTATGATAAAAATTCTAAACTTAGAACTTTCTCTCCAGGAGATCAAGTGTTACTTTATCTTCCCATACCAGGAGATCCATTGCAGGCTAAATACAAAGGACCCTATGAAGTCTTGTCCAGAGCCAGTGATCTCAACTACATAATCAAAACTCCAGACAGAAGAAAGAGTTCCCGTCTCTGTCACATAAATACCTTAAAACCTTATCATTCCCGAGATCCAATTCCAGCTTGCAGCTCTACCACAATAGAATCGGAAGAGCCTCCTGATAACCTGCCTAATCCTCCTGAGATTCCCTTGGAAAACTCTCAGATACTACAAAATCTTCAGATAAAAGTAGAACACTTATCTGAGAAACAAGGTAAAGACATTCTTTCTCTCTTAAGAAGTTTTCCAAAATTATTTCTAGATTCCCCAAGATTCACTTCTTTGATAGAACATGAAATAATTCTAGACTCGCCAAGGGCTATCAAACAAGCCCCTTATAGAGTCAATCCAAAAGAGTTCATAAAAGCAGAAATAAACACTCTGCTTCAACAGGGAATAATTGAACCCTCCAGTAGTCCTTGGGCATCTCCTTGCATTCTTGTCCCTAAATCTGACAATTCTTATCGCCTGTGCATTGACTACAGGAAAATCAATGCCCATACTAAGGCCGATGCTTTTCCTATCCCTAGGATAGATGATATCATAGACAGTCTAGGAACTGCCAAGTATGTATCCAAGTTGGATATGTTAAGGGGATACTATCAAATCCCTGTACACCCTCGCTCAAGAGAAGTTACCGCTTTCATTACGGAAGAGGGATTGTTCCAATTCAGAGCAATGCCATTTGGGCTTAAAAATGCCCCTGCCACTTACCAAAGAATGATAAGTAATCTTGTTGCAGGATTGCCAGGAGTAAAAACTTATCTAGATGATGTGATAATATTTAGTCAGTCTTGGACAGAACACATTGAACACCTAAATGATTTCTTTTATAGAGCAGACCAAGCAAACCTTACCATCAATTTGTCCAAATGTGATTTCGGACATACACAGGTCCCCTATTTGGGATTTAAAGTTGGAAATTCCCAAGTGTTTCCAATAGACGCCAAGATAAAAGCCATCAATGATGTACCAACACCCACTAATCGTAGAGAGGTACGTCGATTCCTTGGAATGAGTGGCTATTATCGCCGTTTTTGTCCAAATTTTTCAGATGTAGCAGAACCATTGACTGACCTGTTGAGAAAAGACCACGACTTCGTGTGGACACCTACCTGTGAGACGGCCTTCAAAAACCTGAAGTCCCTTCTCACTAACGCACCAGTTCTAAGGGCACCCGACTTCCAACGACCCTTTCTTCTGCAAGTCGACGCCAACGACACCTGTATCGGTGCCGCCCTCTTGCAAGAACACAATGAAGTTCTTCACGCTATCACCTACTACAGCAAGAAGCTGTCCCCTGCGCAGAAGAACTACTCCGTACTTCTAGAACGTAGCTTTTCAACAGAAAGTGAAAAGCTTTCCCAAACGGTGGAGGTGTAACGTAATATTAGATATTACGTCATATGTGTAATTATGTTATAGAATTGTGTTCCTTTGTATTACATAACTATGTTCATGTATGTATTGTAACAATGTTAAGCAGTAACGCCCGTCCACTATATGTAATCTTGCCTACGTGCGGAGAGGTGCGCACTCTTGTAGAACAAACAGACAAGCGAAATCCTGAATAGTTCGGAGCGCACAGATTTGACAGTTACTAAATAAATAGATTGTTCAAGCGAGTCGAGGGTCCTAAAACTACCCATGTTGACGTGTTAACTTACCCTCCTCCCCCCCTTTCACTCACTCGCACACTTCACCGGAAGTATCCCGCTTCCGGTCCAATGGTATATAAGCGGTGGAAATCGCTTACTCCTTGTCATTTCTCGCTCTATTGATCTCTTGATAAAAATACAAGTTTGGACTCATGAGACGATTGGTGTGAAGTGATCACCCTTTTTGCCTACATTACGTGTCTGATATACATTGCATTACTTTACTTATATTTGTACTTATTACTTATTCTGATGCATGTTCCTGATCTCTTTGTACTTAGATAGTACCATATTGTATACTTATCTTGTGTTTCTTATTTGAACGATAATTTCCATATTCTTATAATCGTGTAACGGTCCCATTGACCCTACTGCCCATTCTCTTTTGTGTTGATTGCCTGTAAATATTTTCCATTAATAATTTCGTTTACTAGTTTTATCGCTAGTTTAATATTCCTTTCCTGGAATCTTCTTTGTTACCTTTACTTCTAGTCTTACGAATTATCTAGGCCCTGACCAGATAGTTCAGTCCTACAGTGGCTTCTAGAAGTGAGCTGGTTCTTAAGCACTTAGACGTTATACGTAACGTCTCTTCACATACCAGCCGCCCGTAACAACACACACAGAGATACATAGACGCACACATATGTACACAGACACATACACGCACATGCACACACATAAACACACGCGCACACACACACACACACACACACACACACACACACACACACACACACACACACACACACACACAAACACACACACAAACACACAAACACACAATTTGTCGGTGTAGTGGCCAGCGTCTTGGTCTGTTAACTCTGCTGAACCAAGATCTATTCCCTCTCAGGAATAGAAAAGCATCACGATGCTTCCAACCGTTTCCGTCTCCCTAGGGCAAGGACATGGGAGGTGCATTACGCGTGTGCGTGTGTGTGTGTAAGACTGGCGACATCAGCATTACTCGTAGATCTGAGCTCACAAGGTGTGGAGCGCGAATCCGACATAGCATGAGGTGCTACCGATCACGAGTCCAGAACGTGATCCAGACCAACGCGAACCGCACAGATGTGCCAACCCGTGGAATAACCCAGAATAGGTTATCACGAAAGATAGAATACTTAGTGAATTTAACGCTAGATGTGGTAAATGAAGATTGGGATAAGATCTCACAATCATAGCTCCTTCCCTCTGAGCTGTAATGATTAATTACTCAAATAAAACGATTCTACGGTTGTATAAGTTGATGACAATAACCATAGCCCTTATTCAACTCAACTTAACCTAACCTAACCTAGCCTAATCTTTATTCCACTGTTGGTATTCGGCGTACTGGGGTGACAATTCTTCAGGTAGGATCTCATGGGGTGACGATTCTTCATGTGGGCGTTCTGGGGTGACAATTCTTCATGTGATCCTGATAAGAGGCGGCGGACAGGCCGGGAACCGTTACCCCTCCGAGCCATCGGGTTGCTGTGACGCATTTGAATGTAAGAGCCGCCGCCTACGCCACGTGCGACGTCGCCACTGCCGCTGCCGCTGCTGGAAGCACCAGGAACAATAATTACGAGGCAGGGTGGCCGTCGTAACCGGCAGCAGCTGTATTAGCTAGTTGGAAAGGTGGCCATGAAACAAAAAGTTGCTGCAGCGCTCCAGTGCAGGAATTGTATGTGTATGTGTATATACTGTACACACACATACCTTTGAAAATGTCTTAAATAGACGAAAACGCTCGGTTACCAAGTTTTCATTTTCCTAGCGGTTACTTGCATATTTTGTAAATCACGTGTTGTTTGTGATTTCTTTTCATACATATATATATATATATATATATATATATATATATATTTATATATATATATACATACACACACACACACACATATATATATATATATATGTATATATATATATATATATATGTATATACATATGCATGCAGTAATTCACAAGAACACGTGAAAATAATTTGAAAAAAAACCCACTGGGAAATAAGAAACTCAGTCAGAACGTTTTCCTCTATTATATTATTTATTTTAAGATCGTATTCAGTGAAGATGTCTTAAATAGACGAAAGTGTTTCGGACTAAGTTTCTTATTTCCCAGTGTTTTTTCTGCAATATATATATATATATATATATATATATATATATGTATGTATATATATGTATATATATGTATATATATATATATATATATATATATATACGTGTTACTTGGTTTTGCTACTTTGAGTTGAAACGACTTCTGTTACGATCCTTTTTTTCACATTTCCAACCCTCCTTTCCCCTTATTTAATCTCAAGCATTTGTATCTGAACTTGTACTTGAAAAAGCTGTAATAAGCGAAACGTCGTACAAATAAAGGCTCCGTCCTCATATGGTGTTTATCTCGTCAATCTTGTCGGCAACTGCCACTTTTAAGGAAATATCAATTACTCATGCATCATACAATGAGAATCTGAATGACGGACTAAGAGAAATTAAACCTATACGAATGTTAGAAACTTTGTTGAGATGTTCTTACGGAAATCTAGAATATTGTAACCGAAGTCGTTTCTACTCAAACGAAGTAGGAAAAGTAATTAGCATGCTAGCCTTGAGTACCGCCACCTTTAGCTCAGCCAACGACCCAAGGCTGTCCCAGAATTTCCATGATTTGCTCATTCATTCACAAGTGTATCAGTGATATAATCTAATTTGTAGAATCGTGGATTTATATTACGATAATTTTTTTCTATATAATGTTCAGTATCTACCACTGAATTGGTAGTTATGATTATCATATTTTATATGTACAAAATCACACTGAATAATTGGCTCCTTGTCAAAATATATTTGTATTACACTCAGATCATTACCTGCTTGCCCAATGTAACCATTTCTACACTCTTTACACGGAATACTTTATGAATAACCTTTATTTTCATAAGATTTTTCGAGAAATAAGTTCTTAACTGTGTAGAAGTTCTCAGGGACTGAATGATTGGCTCCTTGTCACAATATATTTGTTTTGCTTTACCCGTATCATTACCTGCTTGCCCAATGTAAACATTTCTACACTCTTTACACGGAATACTTTATGAATAGCCTTTATTTTCAAAAGATTTTTCGAGAAATAGGTTTTTAACTGTGTAGAAGTTCTCAGGGATCATATAGATGTTGAACTTCTTAAGACTGCGAGAAAGTGTAACCATTTTGACACTCCTTACATGGAATACTGTGTAAACAATCTTTTCAAAGAGAGAATTTTCGAAAAATAGGTTCTTACCTGTGTAGAGGTTTTCAGAGACCACATAGATGTTGAACTTCTTAAGAATGCGAGGAAGTCTTATCAAATTCTCACAAAGAGGGAAAACTATTCGTACAGGGTCCAAAAATCTCATTTTGAACTAAAGCAGTGCGAGATTTCCTGACCATTCTTAACACTGCATCTAGCATCTGGGTTAAGATAGCTTCTGACTGCACGAAATCTGTACACTCAATATCCCATACGTTGAGAGAAAGGGAAAGAGAGAGAGAGAGAGAGAGAGAGAGAGAGAGAGAGAGAGAGAGAGAGAGAGAGAGAGAGAGAGAGAGAGAGAGAGAGAGAGAGAGAGAGAGAGAGAGAGAGAGAGAGAGAGGGGGGGGAGAGGGAGGAAGAATGGTTGTTTGTTACCTGTTAATAACGAACCAAGGGAAATCCCCCCTTCCCCATTGCCCGTCTTTTTGTATGAGGTAAGAAAGGTTGTGGATCACGTGAAGGTCTTAGTCACAGGTTTATAATAGGGGACCAGGTGTCCCCAGCTACTATCCCACCCTGTTGAAATCCTCCTTGTCACGCTTTAGGGGTTGGGCGGGGTGTGTGTGGGGGTGGAGGGTGGTGGGTGGGTTGGGAGCACATTGAACTATTTTGGTTGGGTCATGCTAATTGAACGTGCCAGGCGTTGAATCACCATGACGTAACTCTTCCCTTAGACTCTTCGGCAACATGTTTACTGAAAGCCACAACGGTCCGCTTTCTCTTGCGTCCCTCCGTCCGTCCCTACGTGTAGACTCTAGACAGGCGTGCGTCGATCGAGGCTGTTTATTCCGGAGATGATATTCAAAACCCGCGAAGAAAAATAAATAGACAGTAAAAAAACAACAGAATAAGGAAATACTGAGGCAGTAAATTAACAAACTATGACAAGAAGCAAGTCGAACCCTTCGACCGTTGTAATTTTTGATGACGTCATCGATGGTTTTCTCCCCGAAAGGGTCCGGCAGACCTCTTGTTGACTCTGGTCCTCGGCAGCCTTCGGTCCCCAATCGAGAAGGAAAAAGATGTGGAACAGAGTAAAGAGGGAAAGTCCTACGGTGTGTTTAGGGGAGAAGGGATACGACAGAGGACAGCAATGTCAGGAAGACAAGACTCTAGAGTCTAAACCATCTCTCTCTCTCTCTCTCTCTCTCTTCCCTCCCCCTCTCTCTCTATCTCTCTCCTTTTCTCATGCACACACACACACACACACACACACACACACACACACACACACACACACACACACACACACACACACACAAAGCATTACCCATAGATCGGTCATACGAGCTCTGAGCTCTCTTCCGAGAGGGAAATAGCTGTCGATCACGAGTCCAACACGTGATCCAAAGACCAAGGAGGTGAATCACACACACACACACCAAAAATATCATCACTGATTATAATTGCTTTACTTTGAACTTTTGAAGTTGAACATTATCTTATGTAGTCGAATTAGAACAGTACTTTCGCAAAATTGTTTTCTAGAATACTTACAATGAGTTCTACACCATCAGCATAAAAAAAATCTGGAACTGCCATTGGCTTAACCGAGTCGAATTCTTTCTCACAACACGCACAAGCAAAAGCCTTGTCCCATCACCCTTCCCTCCCAGTGTTTGTGGCACCAAGTCCTGCTGTAGGAATCACTTATGATAAACTGAGAGATTTGTCTATCGATGTCAGAGTCGGGGTGTGCCCATATCTTCCCGCGATACTTGTAATTGTGTACTTGAAACATTGTATATTTATTATTGTATACTGTACATATGTTGTGAGAACCAAGTGTGCTGTTCGCTCGAGAGTTTTCCCGCTCTAAGTAGCTGGCGTCCCCAAGCGCTCAGTTTCTATCACGTCTTCCAAACGTACGCACGTAATTATCTGTTGTGCTGATTAATATATACAATTCGATCTTGTTTCATTAGCTACCTTCATACACGCTCTCTCTCTCTCTCTCTCTCTCAATCTTGCCTCCTCGTCCTCATAAGCTCGCGTGCCAAAGTTCTCCTCTTCCCCGTTGTACAACGAAGCGTTGCAGGTCTGCCGTGAGCGAGCGATCACGTCACAGGGGAGGTTCCCGGCAGTGGAGTGCGGCTTCGTTCGTTCGTTCGTTCGTTCCCACGTTCCCTCTCCCTCTCCCACCCTCCTTCGACCTCCACCCCTACCACCGCCTTCCACCTTCGATTATGAACTTACGCCTAAAATATTACACACACACACACACACACACACACACACACACACACACACACACACACACACACACACACACACACACACACACATATACATATTCGTTTTTTTTTTCTTTTTTTTTTTTTTGCATCCGACCTAGATATGGATCAAAAGGTCTCCTGTCGGCATGCTCCGCCTTTGTAATCCTTTGTAATATATGTGTATATGTATATATATATATATGTATATATGTATATATATGTATATACATATATATACATGTGTATATACATATATATATATATGTGTATATATATATTATATATATACAGTATATACATACATATATACATATACATACATATATATATGTATATATATACATATATATACATATATATATGTATATATATACATATATATATATACGAGGAATTCGCTAGTGGACAGCGACATTAATCAGATAATTTTTATGACCATCGCGCAAGGATTCGAACCTGCGCTGTACATGACGACAAGAGGCCCGCCATGACTACCGCCTTAGACCGCGGTCTAAGGCGGTAGTCATGGCGGGCCTCTTGTCATGTACAACGCAGGTTCAAATCCTTGCGCGATGGTCATAAAAATTATATATATATATATATATATATATCTATATATATATATATATATATATATATATATATACATACACCCACACACGCACCCACCCACCCACCCACACACCCACACACACACACACACACACACACACACACACACACACACACATATATATATATATATTTATACATATATATATATATATTATATATATATTATTTACGTATGTATATATATATATATAAATATATATATATATATATATATATATATATATATATATATATGTATAATGTACATATAAGATGCTGACGTAGTCAAGGATTTTTGCTATTTGGAAGAATATGGTGATGTTCCCATACAAGATCTTAATATTTGCAACGGATTTCTATACATTTCATTGACAGCTCCTAGCATTCCAAATTGTCCCAGGCGGTTCTTGCTAACATATAAGGAATTAAAAGAATATTAGAATTTGCATATCACAAGAACTGACAAAATTAAATTTTTGGTTATTTGAAATAAAGTCGATTATGCTGAAAAAAAATTGGAAACCCTAGTAAATGATGAAACCACTCATGCTAAACTCCATAATAACCCACTGGGGTCTGTTAATGTAGAGTTCAATAAGGAAATGAAAAAGTATTTGAAAGGACATGATCAACTTATCAAGCAATTTATAGTTTTGTCGCCTTCCATGCCATATTTGTACGGTTTGATTAAAACACATAAATCTGATAAACCAATCAGACCAATTATTAGTTCTGCTGGTTCCGTTTCTTATAATCTAAATGGCCTAGTGTCTATATAGAGTCCGCTTGTTGGATCTATTTCTGATTCTTACATAGAAAACAATGTAGATTTAATTAATAACCTTAACTGTTTTTACCTAACTTCTTATTTTAAGCTAATTAATTTTGACATTAATTCGCTGTTTACACGTGTCCCTATAATTGATCTGCTTAAGTTTCTTGAAGAATAACTCAAATCCCATAACTGCCATTCTCTGTGCGAGAGGTAAATGCAAGGGTAGTGGGTCAGGGATTGGAGATGGTTAAAGAAAATGGAGAAAAGTGGGAGGTGAGCCAGCTGTTGTTTGCGGACGACACTGCGCTTGTAGCAGGATCGGAGGAGGGATTGAGAAAGTTGGTGACAGAGTTTGGGAGAGTGTGTGATAGAAGAAAGCTAAAGATAAATGTGGGTAAAAGTAAGGTGATGAGATGTACAAGGGGTGAAAGTGGCAGTAATCTGGAAGTGAGCATTAAGGGAGAGCAACTGGAGGAGGTGGATAGTTTTAGATACTTGGGTGCAAATGTGACAGGAAAAGGTGGAGTAAAGGAGGAGGTAGAATGTAGATTGAGAGAAGCGAGTAAATGCCTTGGTGGATTAAAGAGTGTAATGAGGAATAGAAATTTGGGAATGGATGCTAAGAGGAGACTGTATGAAGGAGTAATTGTGCCAACAGCACTGTATGGAGCAGAAACATGGAACATAAGAGAGGAAGAGAGAAGGAGCTTGAATGTGTTTGAGATGAAGTGTCTGAGAAGTATGATGGGGGTTACTAGGCTTGATAGAGTGAGAGATGAGGAGGTGAGGAGGAGAACAGGGGTGGAAAGGGAGTTGGGAGATAGGGTTGATGAAAGAGTATTAGGATGGTTTGGACACATGGAAAGAATGAGTGAAGAAAGACTAGTAAAGGAGGTATGGAAGGCAGATGTGGAGGAAGTGAACATGAGGGGACGTCCTAGGATGAGATGGATGGATGGGGTGAAGGGGGCTTTGGGGAAGAGGGGAATGTCTGTTGAGGAAGGACGGGAGAGGATAGAAGACAGGGGTGAA
>NC_134816.1:31788766-31791266 GCF_046742065.1 Oratosquilla oratoria | reverse complement strand
AAAGCCTTTTCTGATCCTGCTACAAGCGCAGTGTCATCAGCAAACAACAACTGGCTTATTTCCCATTTTTCTCCATTTTCTTTAACCATCTCCAACCCCCTACCCACTACCCTTGCATTCACCTCTCGCACCACCCAATCCATGTATAGATTGAACAGCCAGGGCGACATAACACATCCCTGACGAAGTCCCATCTTTACTTCAAACCATTCACTCTCTCCATTTCTAATCCTAATACAAACTCTACTACTCTCGTAAAAACTCTTGACTGCTCTTAACAGCTTTCCTCCTATCCCATATATCTTCAGTACCTCCCACAGTGCCTTTCTGTCTACTCTGTCGTAAGCCTTTTCCAAATCCATAAAGGCCCAAAAAACATCCTTACCTTTTCCTATAGCTTTCTCACATATCTGTCTTACCACAAAGATCTGATCTACACAATCCCTACCTGTCCTAAAACCACACTCTTCCTCACCAATTACTCCCTCTGTTCCTCTCCTAATACTCTCAATCAAGACCTTCCCATAAGCTTTCCCAACTACACTCAACAAGCTGATCCCTCTGAAACTACTACACTCACACTTGTCCCCCTTTCCCTTGTAAAGCGGAACGATACAGGCACTCCTCCAGTCTTCCGGAACTCTATCCTCTCTTAAACAAACATTAAATAACCTCACCAGCCAGTCCACCATAACTGTACCTCCTTTCTTCAGACATTCTGCATGGTATCCATCCAATCCAGGTGCCTTACCTGCTCTCATCATCTTAACAGCTGCTTTCACTTCATCTTTCCCTATTTTTCCTCCATTTTCCTCACTCATATATATATATATATATATATATATATATATATATATATATATATATACACATACATTATATAATCACACACACACACACACACACACACACACACACACACACACACACACATATATTTATATACAAACACACATTCATACACACACACACACACACACACACACACACACACACACACACACACACACACACACACACACACACATATATATATATATATATATATATATATATATATATATATATCAAGGACTACTATTACACAGGACGTGCGCACCCAGATCCTGGGTCCGCTAGCAGAGGCCATTGCTTTCTTACAAAAAAACAAAGGATTACAAAGGCGGAGCATGCCGACAGGAGACCTTCTGATCCATATCTAGGTCGGATGCGAAAAAAAATCATATTAATAATAAAATAACAAATGAAAACTATAATAATGTAAATAACAAATAAAATACATAAATAAATACATAGGTATAGTTAAATAATAAACAAACAGGTAAATAGTAAATAATAATAAATTGGCATATAACTAATAATAAATGAAAATCAGACAGACAAATGATAACAAAACAAAAACAAATAATATAAGATAAATTATAATCATTACAGCATCTTACTTAGGTATTTATCTAAACGATTCTTAAAGCTTCGAACTGAACTACATTGCACTACCTGTGCAGGAAGTTTATTCCATTCATTAACTACACGGTTGGCAAAGTTGTTTCTACCTACTTCCAAATTGAATCTATTTCCGGACAGTTTGAGACCATTGTTTCTTGTCTGATTCTCATTCAATGTGAAAATTTTGTCACTTTTGATGTTGTCAATTCCCTTTAAAATCTTAAAGACCTGTATCAAGTCACCTCTGAGTGTACGCTTTTTTAGGGAAAACAGATTCATGTGTTTTAGTCGATTTTCGTATGATTTATTTTTGATATTTGGAATCAGTTTTGTGGCTCGCCGTTGTACTTTTTCCAGTCTGTCAATGTCTTTAATGAGATTCGGTGACCATACGGAAACAACATATGGCAAATGTGGACGAACTAACGATTTATATAGCTTGTTAATGAGTGATGGACTTTTGAAATCAAAAGATCGCGCAATCAGTCCCAGAATCTTATTTGCTTTCTCAGAGGCTGAAATACATTGCTTGGATGATTTGAGATCGTTACTGATAATTACGCCGAGATCTTTTTCACTATCCACTTTTGTTAACGAATTTCCAAATAACTTGTAATCGTACTTACTGTTATTTTTACCTATGTGCATTACCTTGCACATAGCCACATAGCCACTTTTCAGACCATTGCTGTAATTTATCTAAATCTTCTTGAATATCTAATTGTTTTGAGTTTGTAACCTAGATTTTTATATTGGACAAATATATCAAAACTAGAAACCTAGTATTGTATACAGGACAAATATATCAAATATTGACTTATTCAATGCAGTATAAGTTAATATAAACTTTTATAGTGAAATCAGAAACTATTTTTAAGGCACTATCATGCTTTGAAATGCCAATTTTAGCCAGACTTAACAGGTATTATTGTATGAGGTTAGTAGACACCAGGGTTGGCGATTTTTTTTTATATTTTTAGAAAGTATAAAAAATATATATATATTTTTTATTTAAATCGGATTTATTTGATTTAAATAGCTTTTTTATAAATTC